>NC_140184.1:24722628-25153557 GCF_963971535.1 Notolepis coatsorum
CTGGGGGGGGTTCTACATGAAGGAACACTGGGGGGGGGGGGTTCTACATGAAGGAACACTGGGGGGGGGGTTCTACGTGAAGGAATACTGGGGGGGGGGTTCTACATGAAGCGTCAACAATTCAAACCCTTTTGTGACCATAACATCAGCATGAAATGAAATAACAAAAGAAATAAAATAAGGAAAATAAAAGAGAAGAACACATGTGGGGGTAATTGTTGCGTACTCACTGTTAGAAATGTCTTCAGCTCTTTGTCATTACTGCTGTAAACACCTGAAACCAAAGAGACAAAGATATAAATAATAAATAATAAATAAATAAACAAACTTATAACCGTTATTATTCCATCAAAAAAACGTCTTATATCGTCCTATCAATTGGTCTTTTCCGGTAGCCTAGGATTTGGATGATGGTATAACATAGTGACACGTATTCTTCTGAATGATGTCGATAACAACAACAACAACTGGTTGCCTGTCTGGGCCCTGTGGGGAGAAATCCCCTCGGAGAGGAAAAACTACCAAGATATCAAAGCTATAGTCACAGCACTCATTATGGTCAACTGACACTTCAGACACAACGCAATGTGACGCCTGGAACACAGCTGCACTGTGTCACACACACACACACACACACACACACACACACACACACACACACACACACACACACACACACACACACACACACACACACACACACACACACACACACACACACACACACACACACACACACACACACACACACACACACACACACACACACACACTCCACACACACACACACTCACTCACACACACATTAACGCAGAGATATTCATACACACAAAACTCTCTTTCTCTCCGAGCCCTTTCTTGCGAAACCTGTTTGTTAAAAGACTCCCAGACACCGGGGCTTGTGGTGAGAGGATATTTTCCCAAAACACAAGACAGTTCTTGCAGAGAACCAACCCTAGCCGGCGTTCTCACGCCCATCTCCCTGCCGTCTCTGAGTCCCTCCTGTGTTCTCACTTCTCACTCAGACCTACACAAGTATCACGAGCTGCCACACCGGGCCTCGTCTGTCATACAAGCATCACGTCGTCACCGCCATCCTCCGTGCAGAACACTACACACACACACACACACACACACACACACACACACCACACACACACACACACACACACACACACACACACACACACACACACACACACACACACACACACAGAGACACACACACAGACACAGACACACACACACACACACACACACACACACACACACACACACACACAGAGACACACACACAGAGACACACACACACACACACACACACACACACACACACACACACACACACACACATATACACATATGCACAGCAGCCACACAGACATAGTTTCGAAAACAGGAGTGTTATAGCAAATGTGTGGCTAGCTATCTAACAAGATCCTGTTGACAGTAAATATATCCATCTGGTCAACAACAACAGACTGAGGACTGGCGCTAACCAGTCAGCAGGAATAGGGTCACCTCCTTCAGCTAGATATACTCTCACATATATCTCAGAAATAGCATTAAAAACACTGTATTAACAAGAAGATAAGGAAATGTAATGTGAAAATGTTATGTTCCACCTTCAAATCCCATCTCAAAACCCACCTGTTCTCCCTAGCATTTAACCTACCCTACCGATAACCACCCTCCTCAAACCTGTATCCCCCCCCCCCCCCCCTCCCCTACCTTCTCTCCTCTCCAAACGCCCCCCCCCCACCCCACCTCCCAACTACCTCCCCTCCCCTACTGGCTCCTGTATTTTGTCGTCTGTTACTGTGGCTCTAATGTTTTCTTTGTTTCTTTGTTTTTCTTTTTGCCTATTTATTGTCAGCAACTTCGGGTCATTAAGAAGCGCTTTACAAAATAAATTAATTATTATTATTATTATTATTTATTATTATTATTAAGAAACAAAAATAAATGTATTTCTCAAGGCACTGCTTCCTCAATTGACTGCCAGGACAAAGTAAGAGCTGACTGGTCCAGTGGCCCAGTAGCAGCATGTTTAAACAGCCTGTGTGTGTGACTGATTCTTCCCCTCCGGCCCTGTCAGAGTCTATTGCCCCCTCGCAACACACACACATCTGTCATTACGGCTCAATTTACCACTGAGCGGACATCACCTAGACACAACCATAGCCATAATAAGGACACTGATCAAACCATAATGGCTTCCCTCATCATCTAGCCTACATACTCCCCTTGCCCGTATACGTGCGCACACATGTGTAACATAGATGCACGCGCAAAAACACAGAGAGTGACATACAGTATACATGTATATATACGTGCACACACCGATGTGCACGCACACACACACATGTGCCTAAACACAGACAGACAGATACACACACATAAACCAACAAACAAACAAGCAAACAAACACGTTGATTACTTATAAGAGAGGGCCAGGTAAAAAAAATATTATAATAATAACTAACCTTCTTACTGTCCTATACACTACCATGCACTCCTCCTACTATACTAATATGTCTTATGTCTATGCACTCAATAGTGCAGCACCCAAGTTTCAGCACTGTTTGATCATTGTTACTCAGCTGATAGAGTTGTACCCTTCCTGCTGACTTGTCGTACAGAACTTGTAAGTCGCTTTGGATAAAAGTGTCAGCTAAATGACTAAATGTAAATGTAATGTAAATGTAAGTAAGGTGAATTAATCCACAGTGTTCTCATAAAGGCCTATTAGAGTATATATGATTAAAGGGTCTTTGCTCATAGGGCTTCAGCTCAGAACATGATTTACCAGCCAAGTGAATTCCACAAAGCCAATGCCGTCTGTCATCGTGTCCTGACATTAACCTAATCTTACCTTGTTAGATATTTCCACTGCCAAAAGCAAATGATAGGGTATCTAAATAATATACTATAGCACTTCATGTGTCTGTATGTGCTTTCAGCGTTTATGTTTTACTTTTTGACTAAAGACATTTGGATTTTGTCAACTAGTCAATCGACAAATATGTCAAATTGCGCTTCCCGCACGCAATCGCGAATTATGGCGTCTTTAAATCTCGCGCTTGCCCAGAGATGTGTTGTTGTTTTTTTCCCTAAGGAAATCACTTATTAAAACACAAAGAAATCAAGCATTGTGTTAATTCATGCAGGACAGAGAAGTCATACGCCCTCAGCTGTAAATCAGCTGACAGCCCACTGATTGAAGCAGCGTTCCTAATCAGTCACAGACCAATCACAGTCCATTCTCACAACAAGACAGTCCATATAATTATGGCTTCCTCCTATACTGATCCCTGTTACACCTAAGCTGCTACACACAAGCAAAGCTTTGCCACCACCCCTCTGGTTCAGAATCCTACCATGGCTCAAGGTTCAACTGAATTTCAATGTTGTGTGTGTGTCTGTCTGTGCTTCAATACACCAAGCTAACTTGGCACTGTGTTTAACTCATCGAGCGCCACGCTCTTTTCCCATCTTCAATGGCGCCAGCGTTATTGACCATTTTAGCGATGTTTTGTGTACCCATCGTGTGTTCTGTATTATAGCTATGGAGACAATAGTATCTCTCATTTGACAGGCATTGTTCATAGTCCATCACTGACTAACCAGTTATTTTGTACATACTGTAGTTTGTGCGCTGCTATTACACACTAAACATCGCCCCTTTCCAAAATAATCCAGTCTTTTTTCATAACCAAGCTAACTTGGCAGTGTTTAATGACAGATAGTGGATTCAATACACCAGGCTAACTTGGCATAGTGTTTAATGACAGATAGTGGATTCAATACACCAGGCTAACTTGGCATAGTGTTTAACCCTTTCACTGCCGCACTGCCAAACGGTTAACCCTTTCACTGCAACAATACACAGAAGGTTAACCCTTTCACTGCCACCCAACATTACCGTCGGTAGTGTGATAGTAAAGGGTTAACCTTCTGTAGTGTGGCAGTGAAAGGGTTAATGAGAGATAGTAGTGGATTCAATACACCAAGCTAACTTGGCACAGTGTTTAATGACAGATAGTAGTGGATTTGTGGGACAGAATCTCCGCTCTGTCACATTGTTGAAGTCACTTGGTGGATGATATGAGCAGGCTGTGCGATGAGAGTAAACAATTTAAAATAAGTGCACTGAGCATCAGTACCAAGCATCACTGTATCCATTCGTTGCAATAGATTAGGTTAAATCTAAGTGTTCCTGACTGAAATCATACAAATCAGCTTCAAAGTTCTTAGACAACAGATTACCTATTACTATCAGATTAGATTACTATCAACTATTAATAGCTCTGTATTAAGGGCAGCATTATAATATTAGGGCAGCCTTAATATGCTTATATATTCACTACAATAACCATCTTTAGATGACCAATACTGATTACAAGCAATAGATTGTTAACGTGTATGTTCATGATGCACATTGCCATGGCTTCATAAACCGTTTCTGAATATTAATTCTGAAAGACGTACGCATTAACAATCGAGTGCGTGTCTGCACAGCCTCTGTGAAAATCCTGTTTTGTTTACCTGATCCATTTTAAAAACACAGGCACCGCAGCTCTTCCTTGACTGCTGTTACACGTCTCTCTCTCTCTTACTGTACCTGAAGAAACTAACCCAAGCTAAGATACACAGCGGCGTGGACTGCTTTGAGAGAAGATCCTTGCTTTGAGAAAGAGTGGAAAAAAGAGTGAAAGAGTGAAAGAAAGAAAGAAAGAAAGAAAGAAAGAAAAGAAAGAAAGAAAGAAAGAAAGAAAGAAAGAAAGAAAGAAAGAAAGAAAGAAAGAAAGAAAGAAAGAAAGAAAGAAAGAAAAGGCCCTTGCTTTTAGAGAGCCAACCATATAAAAGTGGAAAGTGCAGCCTACCCTGGTGATGCACAGTCAGATTAGCCAAACCCAAAAAAAGCCCCTTTTTTGTTCAATTTGATGCCTTGCTAAAAAATAAAATGAATAAAATAGAAAAGGTGTTTGTCTCTCTCCATTGCTCTCTGACACGCAGGCGCTTGTGGGAGTGAGCTACAGGGACTTGGCCACTGACATTTTCCTGAAGCCCCCAGAACAAAACAGGCAAGTCTTGACACTCAGTCTGTCCGCCACGGAGTCGTCACACAATCAGTTGCAGGAAACCAATCCCTAAATAGCAATGATTCATCTCTGCATCACACACAATGCCAGCACACAGCACACAAAGAGGCTCTCTTTCTCTCTCTCTCTCTTCCTCCCTGTCTTTCTTTTTCTCCCTATCCCCCTATGTGTGTGTCCCCCCCTTTCTCTCTCTCTATCTCTCTCGACCCCTACCTCCTCCCCTAACTGTGGCTTTCATGCTGCTTAAAAATAAGTGCTTCTCCGGCTCTCTTTGCCTTGTGATTTACTGGCAGTGTTTAACTGCAGGGCAGTATATTTTATCGTTACATGATCTGGAGCTGAAAGCTGACAAAATGGAACCTGTATGTATGTGTGTGTGTGTGTGTGTGTGTGTGTGTGTGTGTGTGTGTGTGTGTGTGTGTGTGTGTGTGTGTGTGTGTGTGTGTGTGTGTGTGTGTGTGTGTGTGTGTGTGTGTGTGTGTGTGTGTGTGTGTGTGTGTGTGTGTGTGTGTGTGTGTGTGTGTGTGTGTGTGTGTGTGTGTGTGTGTGTGTGTGTGTGTGTGTGTGTGTGTGTGTGTGTGTGTGTGTGTGTGTGTAAGGTAAAGAGGGGAATGGGTGGGGGAATAAAGAAACTGAGTGTGAAACGTTTGTCTAAGTGCAATTCAAATCCTCCAGGCTTCCTCAAAAGCACAGTGTGTGTGTGTGTGTGTGTGTGTGTGTGTGTGTGTGTGTGTGTGTGTGTGTGTGTGTGTGTGTGTGTGTGTGTGTGTGTGTGTGTGTGCATGTTGTTTCGTGTGTGTGTGTGTGTGTGTGTGTGTGTGTGTGTGTTCATGTGCATGTTGTTTCATGTGTGTGTGTGTGTGTGTGTGTGTGTGTGTGCTGTGCATATTGTTTCATGTGTGTGTGTGTGTGTGTGTGTGTGTGTGTGTGTGTGTGTGTGTGTGCTGTGCATATTGTTTCATGTGTATGTGTGTGTGTATGTGTGTGTGCGTGTGCGTGTGTGTGTGTGTGTGTGCATGTTGTTTCATGTGTGTGTGTGTGTGTTTGTGTGTGTGTGTGTGTGTGTGTGTGTGTGTGTGCTGTGCATATTGTTTCATATGTGTGTGTGTGTACTAGGGATGCACGATATTGCTTTTTTGACACCGATACCGATACCGATAAATGTATGCTCCTCAGGCCGATAACCGATATCGATAACCGATATTTATTGTATTATAAAACATTTTTAATGTATATATTTTTTTTGATAAATTTTTTTTTTTTTTTAACATGAAACAAAACATATCACAATACAATAATAATACATAAAAAGACTTCCCAGGACAATAACTTAACACCAACTTAAATGTGACCTAACCAGACAACAGAAACAAAAGCCAAGTTTTGACTGATAAAGTGACCATATTTATTTTTCCAAATGAAAATTCACAATCCGTCAACAGCTTGTGGTGCATCCAACCTAAGACGCTCGAAGCTTTTTGTTCTTCTTTTTTCAAAGCGGAGCCTTGATAAAGAGGCTTTGAGTGGACACATCACCACCACAACAACGGGTCACCTGCGGCATCACCATCGTTTGCTAAATTAAAGAAGTTTGACAGAAGGGCAACCAGCCAGGCAGCGCCGTTATCTCACGGGACGAGTAGCTACATTAGTTAGCCAACAACCAGCCAGGCAACGCCGTTATCTCCCGGGACGAGTAGCTTCATTAGTTAGCCAGCAACCAGTCAAGCTAACGTTAGCATTCGGGAGATCCAGCAGCTTGTCGATGTGCTAATAGCCTCAGCAACCTAACGTTAGCTGGCTCCAGCAGATCGACAAGCTGCTGGAGCCAGCTAACGTTAGCTTGCTGAGGCTATTAGCACATCGACAAGCTGCTGGAGCTCCGCGACGCTGAACTGCATGCGCCGGTCTGTCTGTCCGTCGTGGCGGTGGTGATGCCGCAGATGACCCGTCGGGCTGGATGTATTGCAAGTTGTTGCCCTTTTCCCTCCTTCTGGAACGTCTGCATTGCATTTATTACAAATAGCAAGCGATCTTTTTACTCTGAAACTCCGAGTACCGACGCGGCCATCTTTGTTGTTAACTTGCGTGGGCTACGTCACAGCCAAGTAAGGGAGCGCTGGATTTGTGTAAAACGCCCTGTTCCTAAACCACACGCTGTCAGTCGTAGCACAGTACTGACAAAACGGGAGGAGCCTTTAGTCAAAACAAACGCACTTCATTCCAATTCACCCACACAGCATTTTTTTTTACCAAAACATATATTAAATTATCGGAGCTATTAATAACGTTATCGAGTTTATCGGGATGACGTCATAATTGCTGATATCGGTCCGATAATTATCGTGCATCCCTAGTGTGTACGTGCGTGTGTGTGTGTGTGCATGTTGTTTCATGTTCATCCTTTAGTCCACTTCCATCTTGTTGTCCTTCACCAGCTAAACACCTGACTGAGACCGAGTTTCAGGTTAGAGGTCGAGGGACCCCTTTGGACATAGACGCCCATTACCCCCCCCCCCCCCCCTAGCCTAAGAAGTCAGCCAGCTAGAGCCCATACAAGATGGCGAATCAACCAGTGGGACGTCGGCAGAATATCGGTAACATAAGCCCATACTGATATATCGGTAACAAGCCAATATCTTCCCATAATGGACCTATCTCAAACCCTGCCCTCTTTTCTTGATCCTCCAATCACAACTGTCGCTTACCTCGGACAAACAACAGCAGCGTTTCGCAAACTTAGGGTCGCGACCCAAAATGGGTCGGGACCCGTTTTATTGGGTTGCCAATAATTAGAAACAAAAGAAAATGTAAAGAATAAAAAAAAAAAAATTTAAGCTGTAGATGTGTTGATTCAGTTTGGCACCACATACTTATGTGAATCTGGGTTTTCTACTCTAGCATACCTGACAAACAAATACAGAAACAGACTAAATGCTCAGAATGATCTCAGAATAGCACTTTCAAAAACCAAGCCCAGAATAGATCTGCTGGTTGAAAACTTCAACCAGCCACATACCTCTCATTAGATTTCATTGTGCCATAGATGAAATATTATACCCCTTCTAGCGTGTCAGGTCAGTAGAATTTCAAAATAAGTCAGTACAAATTAATCAGAATGTTGCTCAATGTTGGGGTTTAAGGTTGAGGGACGGAGGGAGGGGGTAAGAAATGGAGAGTTGAAAAAGGGGTGAGAAATAGAAAGGAGAGTAGAACATGTTTGTTCATTTAAAAGTGTTACAAAATTGTATGTACATGAGGTGGTGAGCAACTTAACATTACACTCTGATTATTGCTGTGATGTACTTTTATAATTAAATAAATACATTTCATATATACATATATACCAAATTTCTCTTTTGGGTCTCGAGCTGAGAAAGTTTGGGAACCCCTGGTCTACAGGGTACAGTAGAATACAGTGCGGCACAGTTCAGAAACCATCGGCCCGGTACGAACAGGCCAGCGGAAGGCCGGCACCGCCCGGGCTCTGTGTATCATTATAGCCTTGACGATCCGTGGAGATGACGCATGAAGGTCAGAGCAGCCACCGCAGCTGTCATACACCTCTCCCCACCACACCCCCCGCCAGCACCCGGCTAACCGGCCAAGACACTCACTGACCCTGACGCACTGCGCGGCCAGCTAGGGAGCCGAGAGGCCGCGGCCAACCCACCAGTCCTCTATAGCACGGGCTGGGCTTACTGAACATTATAATATTACTAGGGATGTTCCAGATTGGCTTTTTTTACCGATGTCCGATATACCGATATTGTCCAACTCGTAATTTTCGATACCGATATCAACCGATATCGATATATGCGGGGTTTCCCCCCCCCCCAAAAAACGGAATAATTTCAGGTAATTAACATTACATATCTCTTGTTGTGGAATTAACACAACATTATGCATACTTTTGACAATAAATAAATTAAGAATATGTTCTTGTACTTGCTTGCCTTCTTACTTGCTTGCCTGAAAACTGATACAGATCATTTACGATATTACATTTTAATGCCAATATCGGCCGATAATATCAGACATCCCTAAATATTACACCATGCTGACAAATCATCTGGCTAGTAGGGCCTGTCCTAAAGGAACTCTTAATTAGTAATAGTCCACTAGTAGCAGTGCTGACCCACACAGATGTTCTTTTCTCAGGAAACAACAACTTTCTTTTGTTAAATGACTTAACTGTCTAACAAAGCCTCTAGACCAAACCGACCGATTGATCGACTAATTGACTATAAGGGAGGGCAGATCCCTTATGGCAAGACCTGCGTCGTTCTCGTTTCGGTTAAATTAAACTGCACTGGGCGAGAGAAAACCACCGGTCCAGCCTGGTCCATCCCAGTGTCCAGTGCATCTCTCTCCGCTGACCCTTCCAAATGAAATTCAACAGACACCCGTGAGCCACGCAGCAGAGAGGAGAGCAGGTGGTGAGTCCCGTTAGCTTTCTCCATGTTTCCATTTGGAGCTTCAATTAAATGGATCTGCTGTCTTCTCAATCAGAGAGTCAATAAAGACACCATCCCGTCAAACCCTCGGGGGTAAGGGTGTGTGTGTGTGTGCGTGTGTGTGTGTGTGTGTGTGTGTGTGTGTTTGTGCGAGTACAAGTGCATGTATGTTGGAGGCAGACTTTGAAGCACTCTGACAGGTGAGTGATTGAGTGCTTTCATTTCCCCCAGCGTTGACAAGATCCACACACACACACACACACACACACACACACACACACACACACACACACACACACACACACACACACACACACACACACACACACACACACACACACACACACACACACACACACACACACACACACACACACACACACACACACACACACACACACACACACACACACACAGTGGAGGACGAAGGGAGGGAGAGCTGTTGTTTCCTAAAGGATGCTGCTCCTGCTCACATGCTTAAATTAGCTGTAAATGTTTGGAACACGTGGAGCTCTCGCTGAGGATTTAGCAGTCGCAGCCTGGAGGCCAGTGTGCATGGTTTCCATCTCCATGCAAACACACACACACACACACACACACACATGCTCTCACACACACATAAACACACACGCTCTCACACATACACACACACACAAACACAAACACACATGCTCTCACACACACACGCTCTCACACACGCTCTCACACACAAACACACACACGCTCACACACGCTCACACACACACACACACAAACACACACTCCCTCCCCCACTCACAGTCTGCTTGTAACGCAAATACACACAAATGAGTGTGTACACAAACTGCACACTCACGCAGACGCGCACACAATGCACGCACAAATTGAGCAAATATCATATGCCATATTCCACAAACCCCTGGCATGAACCACATAGCTCCCGTCCATCCAGCCCATAGGTCGTTAACAATTTAAATGACAAAATGTATCCGATTATCCGTTGCCTATTCTCCCCATTCACTAAAACAAAGGCACTGAGCTACAAACAGACTGTTTAAGGGGTGTGGCCAAGACCTTCACACCGGGAGCCAACTTGCCAAGTTTCACGACAAGCAAATTCGACATAATTTATGGCGTGCGACTTACAAGACCGCGCGTATGGCAGTGGTTTGGCTTGCAAACGCCAGTAGTTTGGTTCATTTGGCTCTGGGCCAGTTAGCGCAATTGTGTGTGGGTTTGGCTCACAGAGGATGAGTGCCCAGCTGTAACCGGCTGCTTGGGAAGAATTTGGGGACAGGGTTGCTTGTTTAGCAACAGGTAAGGTTGTGCTAATAAATCTGGCTGAATGGCTGAACATCTTGGGGTAAGTTTATGTCAACATGCCTTCTCTCAAAAGGCAGGGCCTGTTGCTTGTTAATTGAGCTAGATGCATTAAAGATACCCCACAGCAAATCTTTTAGTTACATCAATAATTTTGCCAATGTCATGTGCTTTCAACCAGGACATGCAAAACGTGAAATTCATATTATAAGCTGATAAATCTTGTAGGGGTGTAAAGGTACACGTATCCGTACCGAACCGTTTCAGTACTGGACCTAAGGTTCTGTACGGCTGTGTACCGAACTAATACAACGGTATGTTAACCACTAACAAGTAACAACCGCCTACCAGGGGCTGTTTTTTTCACAATCTAATATAAAAGAAATCGATTATTAATTTCAATATAGAATATTCGTTGACAGCCCTACAAGTACAATTAGTTACTGCTCACTACATTACCCCTGAGTGGAACATGGAAAGCCAAACTTTCCCCCCTGTACCGAAAAGCTGTACCGAACCGTGACCGGAAAAATACAAAAATACTAAATACAAATACTTCAAAACCGAGGTACATACCGAACCGTGGGTTTTGTGTACCGTTACACCCCTAAAATCTTGTGATCTATGCAGTATGCACAAAACAAAAGCAATTGTTTTTTGTTAGTTACAATTAGATTGTACGACCTAAGCAGGTGAAATGTTTGCAGGTCAAGTGTTTAAAGATCGCTATTGCCAATTCAGGCACAGAGATGATCAACAATCTACAATAAGCCTAGTTTGGAAATACTCGTCATCCAGACTCTGTGAGTTGCCAGTGCACTGAAAGGTCTGTTGCACATTCTTGTTCAATGCAAGGACCAATATATGGCAAAGGAGTATGCAGGGAACAGAAGACCTTCCGGGAAACTGTCCTTCCGTGTTCTAGTGAGACACCGTAATGCCTAGAGACCTTTTTCACACATTCACACTCAACGGGACCTGACGACCCCACTCTGGCACACACACACACACCCCCACACACACACACACACACACACACACACACACACACACACACACACACACACACACACCACACCCACACACACACACACACACACACACACACACAAATGACAGTAAGAAGTGCGAGTGGGGGAGACATCGCCTGGACGCGCCACGTAAAAATAGACTTGTCATTTCTAGTTTGTTTGCCATTTATGATGATAACATTAGACTAATAACGCGTTACCATAACATAACATTTAGTTTTCAATTTCATAAGGAATGGAAACATCTGAGAAATGGTATTGATTTGCATATTAGAAAATATGAAAGTATGATTTATTTTTTTGTCATACCCTTCCTTCATTCAGGTGTTGTCAAAATATCGTGTCACGTTTCGAGTCGCATCGTCTCCCGAGTCTACGTCACGTCCCTAGTGTGTGCACTTTTTTTTTAGCTTGTTTTCCATGGCACTTTCTTTAAGAGTGCAGTCCCTGGCTGGTGGCGGCGGGGCGGGGGGAGGATAGGATATACTACCAGACGTTGTTCCCAGCCCTGCGGAGCGAGCGAGGGAGGGAGAGAAGGAGAAAAAGAGAGGGGGGGAGGGAGGGAGGTCAGCACCCCCAGCCTCAGATAAAGGCCTCTCCCTCCCTCTCTCGCTGGCTTCCCGAGCCCCTGCCAGGATCGAGAGGCGTCTCACGTTACAGCTGTCTCTCACTGTCATCGTTCAGAGGGAGAAAGGGAGAAAGAGGAGGTGAGAGAGAGGGAGAGAGAGAGAGAGGAGACAAGAGACAGAAAAAGAGAGAGGGAAGTATGGGGAGAGAGAGAGCGAGGGACAGAGAGAGAAGAGAGAGGGAGAGAGAGGAAGCAAGAGAGAGATAGTGTGTGCGTGAAAGAGAGAGGGAGAGAGAAAGGGAGAGACAGAGAGAGAGGGAGAGAGACAAAGAGAGGGAGAGAGAGAGGGGGGGAGATAGAGAGAGATAGAGAATGCCAAAGCAGCAGACAGGCTGAGCTGGCTATCCTTTCATGGCTGGATGAGAGAGAAACAACAACAGCAGGCAGAGAGGCATAAGGAACAGTCACTGTGGTTTAGCTACCTGGTACATTAGTGGCTTGTTGAGAAACACAATGTCATGCAATGTGTATCGTCCACCACGTCGTGCAAGCATGTGGAGTAAACAAAGTGTATTGTCGACTTTTGTTTTGTCAGCGGGGTTGGTGGGGAACATTTCAACCAATGGGGAGGAGGTAGAAACTCACGCCTGTGCAAGACCGACAACACGGTCTAATAAAATCGATTTGCCATTGTCTGCTTTTGTGTGGAATGAGAAAACACGAACATATGAACTGATCCGACATCTGTTGAAATGAAAGGTTCAGACACGAGTGCTCAGGTCAGGACCAGAGAAAGTGTAACGTTACAGTACCTGTGAATTAGACTTACTACAGTCACTTCTCTTCTTGAGGGGAGGATCTTTTTTTTTTTTTTTGCTTTAAAAAGGGGAATTAACACGGCAACAAAGCCACATTAAACTAATTTACCAGACTGAGGCGTAACTGATTGATTCTCTCTATGTGGCTGTGCCAAATCAAGCTCTGCTCAGGAACACGGACAGGAAGGTAGAGGTAGAGCGAGACGCCACGATGACGCTCAGCTTTACACTCAACTGTGAAGAAGTTCAACGATGACATTTCCTGGTCGTCTCTCGATCAGCTCCCCACTCTCCCTCGCCCCGGTGACCAGGGGTCCATGCTCGTTTGGGAGGAGCGGCAAGGCTTTGTAAAGCCGGAAGCTGGAGCTTTAGTAATGGAGTAGTTTAGGGCTATGTCTCTGGCCTGGCGATGTGTACTGTGAGCTCCTGTAGTAAAGCAACTTTTCTACAAATACAAGACACTGCCCGGAGTGGAATTACCCTTTAACGTGCTTTAAAAGGGGAGCTTGTCCCATGTTCCCATAATGACTAATCCAACACCGACTAGTGTCTCAGGCTACACTGCTAACAACAAGCTATGGCCACACAGCGGAGCAAGACTCCCACGACACACAGCCTATAGTGCACATATCAAAGAGAGAGTTCTGTAAATGCATATCTCCATACATAAACGGTCGTTTTCCCAGATAAGTTGGTGTGAGCAGGCCTGAACTCTGAGCTGTGTGACTGTAGCAGTATACAGTTGACACATAAAACACGGCGCTGACCAAACCATACATTAAGCTATGCTATTCCATCGCGGAACAGCTTTCCGTGTTTTTATTCTCCCTCCATCCTTGTCATTTCTCATGGAGCTCAGTTAGATTTAAATATTTTAAATTCTGGCTTAGCTGGAAGCGCTGTTTGCCAGCGCAGCTAAAATAAAAAAGCCTTTGTGGCAGCAGTGACCAGATTTTAAATGCTGAAGAAGATCAATAAACGGGAGGCTGTCCAGGCGTGTGTGTGTGTGTGTGTGTGTGTGTGTGTGTGTGTGTGTGTGTGTGTGTGTGTGTGTGTGTGTGTGTGTGTGTGTGTGTGTGTGTGTGTGTGTGTGTGTTTGTTTGCGTAATGTGTGTATATGTGTGTGTGTATATGTATGTGTGTGTGTGTGTGTGTGTGTGTGTGTGTGTGTGTGTGTGTGTGTGTGTGTGTGTGTGTGTGTGTGCGTGTGTGTGTGTGTGTGTGTGTGTGTGTGTTCCTCCTCCTCCTACTGCTACCTGCTTTTCTATAGTATCATCAAGAATCCCATTGACCCAGGAGGGACACCGGTGCAGAAACCAATATCAGCCCCATCCCCACATCCAAAACCTCCCTCCCATTTCCCCTTCCCAGTAGGCTTTCCCATTTCAGCCTTCTCAGCATGGGAGACTTCCAGGGCGCGTGTGAAAGAACGCTACATACAGTAAGCAGCAAACCTAATGTTAGATTTTCTGAGGCTGCATCTCCATTATCACGGGCTCTGGTAAAGTACAAGCACAATGACCACCCCAGACAGCAGGGGACGTATGTACATGTCATACTTATTAAGAGTTTCTTTTACGTAAACAACCTAGTTAAAGAGGAGGGCCGTTCTTGCCCGTGGGAAAGTCTGTTGATATGCACAGAAAGGTTCCAAACATGAGGACGTTGTGTGTTAACCCTTTCACTGCCACGCGACAGAAGGTTAACCCTTTACTATCACACAACCGATGGTCGCCCGGTTAACCTGCTGTTGTGTGGCAGTGAAAGGGTTAACCTTCTGTGTATTGTCGCAGTGAAAGGGTTAACCGTTTGGTAGTGCGGCAGTGAAAGGGTTAAAGCTATGCAATGGAGTGTTCTTCTTCTTCGCCCAAATAGACAGATGTTTCTTTTCTTGTTCTATAGTTGAAGTCAAATACATTTCACTGCCTCATATAACCTCTTCAAGTCCATTTTCTCTTAACCCTTTCACTGCCACACGACAGAAGGTTAACCCTTTACTATCACACAACCGACGGTCGCCGGCTGTCGTGTGGCAGTGAAAGGGTTAACCTTCTGTGTATTGTCGCAGTGAAAGGGTTAACCGTTTGGTAGTGCGGCGATGAAAAAGGGTTAACAATGTTTTCTATCCCATCCGTGTTTTAAGTTTCACTTTCGGTTTTGACAAAGTTGTAATGAGACCAACCTCCTTTTGATTGACAGGCAGTTAGCTTGTTCAATTTTGAGGGAAGTCTGTATGGACCAATCAAATTGAAGCACAAGGGCATGTCGCGTTCTACGTCAACCCCATGTGGCGGAAGAAGAATACACCACTTTTGGGAACTCCTTTTGTCCTAATAGCGCTAATTTTTATCAACTAGTGTTCAAAAACTCTCATTGGCTACCTTTAAGTCAGACTTCGTCATCCCATCCCAGCTAAACTACATCTCCACGAAGGCTGCTGACGCTCTGCGTCGCCGCATGATGCTGATGTGATCTCTGTTCAAGAGAGGAATGCAAACCAGCCGTTGCCATGTTTGTCTTGATCAGAGTGTCTCATCCGAGAATCGCATGCCCTCTGAAATGGATGCTTTTAGTGCACATCAGGTGACTTGCTTTGCATCGTCTCTCCCGTGTGAATGTGCGACAGGGAGGAAGGTGCTCTGTGAGGGTCGGTACGCAGCGCTGTTCAGACCACGACACAGAGCGATGTGACAGGGAGGAAGGTGCTCTGTGAGGGTCGGTACGCAGCGCTGTTCAGACCACGACACAGAGCGATGTGACAGGGAGGAAGGTGCTCTGTGAGGGTCGCTACGCAGCGCTGTTCAGACCACGACACAGAGCCATGTGACAGGGAGGAAGGTGCTCTGTGAGGGTCGGTACGCAGCGCTGTTCAGACCACGACACAGAGCGGTGTGACAGGGAGGAAGGTGCTCTGTGAGGGTCGCTACGCAGCGCTGTTCAGACCACGACACAGAGCGATGTGACAGGGAGGAAGGTGCTCTGTGAGGGTCGGTACGCAGCGCTGTTCAGAGCGCTTGTATTTTTACCTCCACGCTAATGAAGAAAACAATAACAGACCAGAGGGGTGAGAAGAAAGAGAGAAAAAAAGAAAAACACTGAGACCTTTTGAGACTTCATTAAAGAAACTAGCCAAGACTTTCCAAACACGGCGTCTCGTCGGAGAGAGAAATCAACCTTGTCACCTTGCTGGTGGGCGGAGAGGAAAGAAATAAAGAAATAAAAACAGGCATCCTGACGAGACAGCCCAGGCGCACAAACAACCTTGACTTTCATCAAGGAAATTCTCACATTGAATGATAAATAGAGGCCCAGGGGATGAGCAGCAGCTAATCGCCTCCCCCTCTCCAGTTTCTGTCTTATGAACGTGACCGTGTGGCACTTCACACTGTGGTTCTGTACTTATAGTGCACCCAGTGCAATCCAGACGCCGAAGGATGTCAATGCCCAATGTTGTTTTTCTTTTTTAACATTTCTGGAAAAGCACATTGCGTTGTGTGTCAAATGAGTTCTACTGCCCACCCTTCTCTTGCGCCATAAAGCACACGCTGCATGCTGAATAATCAAGAGACCAAATCTCATTAAAACCCGATCCAGAGAAACCAGTTCCCTCTAAATAGTCAACACATACAGACAAGATGCAAAATGGCTGCGACCGTGCATTCGCTTTAAGCAATTATTTGTTATCAGCACATCCTCTCTCTCTCTCTCTCTCTCTCTCTCTCACACACACACACACACACACGCACACAATGTGACCAGAATAGCAAGGCAAAGTAAGGTGAGGCGGATCAGCTGAGATCTAACCACCCTCTCCAACTGAGAAGTCATTAACCTGGTAGAGGTAAACACGGTCAATGCTGCCTACAAGGACAACACACACAAACAGAGCCGAGGCAAACACACTGATCACGTTGCGTTTGTCATCAGTGAGGCAGATCACTAGAGAGGACATTGTGAAACATGTTTGTTTCTGCCGTTTTTAACCTCAATAATGTTACTTGTTTGAAAACGAATGAAAAGGTGCATCTCTAGATCAGATAAACAAACACGGTATGCCAGTGAGGCCTGCGAGGACAAGCCGCTTAACTGAACCCACAAGACACAGCAGACTGAGGCAAAACGCACATACTGCTGTCGGGCAGCCCTACATGCAGAGAAACCACCGTTTGACAGCCAACAATAAGTAGAATTATGAATCTAATGGCGAGAAGCTTTTAGGACTTTTGCTGAAATGTTTCTGCTCCTAAAATTTTGTCTTGATGACTGGTTGCATTTGCTTTGTTTGTTGTTGTTTTTGTTGTTGTTGTTGTTGGTAGTGGTGGTGGGGACGTCCCGATCCAGTTCTTTTTACCCCCGATCCTGATCCAAGTAATTTAATATGAGTATCTGCCGAGAGTCCTGATCCCATATTTACATGTTCCTAGCTAATACAGCTGCATAGTCCACACAGCAAGTGTATTAAAGTTAGTACAATCAATCCAATGTACGTATGCTTAGTAATTGAATAACTCTGCTTAAAGAAAATAAATTGCCTACATTACAGTTCTCTTAATGGTTTTCATTCATTTATTTATTTAAAAAAGAATATATATATATATATATATATATATATATATATATATATATATATATATATATATATATATATATATATATATATACATAACAGTATATCAAATATGATCTGGCTTAATATAGCCGATACTGATCAATACCAATCAATTAAAATCAAATCGGGATATCCCTAGTTGCTGTTTTTGTTGTTGTTGTTGTTGTTGTTGTTGTTGTTGCGGTGGTGGTGTGTGTGTGTCTGTGTGTGTGTGCGTGTGTGTGTGTGTGTGTGTTTGCGCTGTGGTGGTGTGTGTTTGTGCTGTGTGCTGTGGTGGTGTGTGTGTGTGTGTGTGTGTGTGTGTGTGTGTGTGTGTGTGTGTGTGTGTGTGTGTGTGTGTGTGTGTGTGTGTGTGTGTGCGTGTGTGTGTGTGTGTGTGTGTGTGTGTCTGTATGTGTGTGTGTGTGTGTGTGTACGTGCGCATGTCAATGAGTGAGAGATAGATGAAGATGGACAAATAGAGAAGCGCAGGGAGGACTAGACTATGTTTACGTCATCACTGTAAATGAGGGAAACCTCAGTGCTTTCACGAGTATAAATAAAGGTTTGAAAATGAAATGTTTTCTGTCCTCGGTCCCTGAACACTCAGCAGCCCTCACTGCTGCTACTGGTTCTCATGAGTCCATGCGTTGCCCTGAACACCTGCAGGGACCTCTTCTATCCTCACTACTGCTACTTGTTCTTCCTCTTCTTCTGTAAAGTGTCTCAGTTCTGTGTCACTGGTAACACGCAGAGATCTGTCACTGCCTCCAGATTGTTGTTATTGTGGATTAGGCTGTTTATAGATGCCAATCAATCTGTCCAAACCTGAACCCGGGTGTGGAAATCGATGCCACAGAATATTAAGGTGGGAAGACAGGAAAAGACCGTCTCGTTCAAGATGTCATTATTTGAGACCAAACTAAACAAGGATGAGACACAACACGGCTGTAACATGAGTCCTTACAAAGCTGCAATTTACACTGTGGTTAATGGACCTACAATATGCACCCAGTAGTAGCACTATAGCAGTCAAGATATATTCAAGTCTCTTGAATAAATTCATACAGACAGACACAGACAGACCGACTCCTTTGACTGTTGACAACATCATTCCCATTTTGCCTCATTTCAAAAGTTTAAAAAAAAAAACTCAAAAGTAAAGAGCTCACTCCCAAATTGATAGCCCCCATTTCAATGGTGAGGGATTAGACCGAATGCGGGCTTGTGTGCACACGGGATTGTCTTCTCGAACGCATCCCAAGTACTATACTGTCAGATCCGGCACCCCCAGACACAGAGCTTGTGAACCTAATTTCACCTAATCAGCTTATAGGCGATAGCAACCGTTCGCTGTGTGACTTTGGTAGACATGCAAATGGGGCTAAACTATGTCTTTCCTTAATTCCCGAGTGTTCCAAGTCAAGCGGAAGTCCCTCTTTATCTCTTGAAAAACAACATTCTGAACACATGGGGAGAGAGGGAGAGAGAGAGAGAGGGGGTGGGGGGTACTGAAATGAGAAGAAAGGCAATTCTGTGATGATCTCTCAACATTGTAATGTTGTAAACTGCCATGGGAATATTGGTAACATTTTTTTTAAAGCTGTGCCATAAAGCAAAAAGGATCTTTGAATTGTACTGAAATGAGAGAGAGAGAGAGAGAGAGAGAGAGAGAGAGAGAGAGAGAGAGAGAGAGAGAGAGAGAGAGAGAGAGAGAGAGAGAGAGAGAGAGAGAGAGAGACTCCAACCAAAGGTTGCTTTTCCCCCTCTTTCCTCTTGGCCTGGCAAGGAGAGACATCTCTGATGTGAGTGTGCTTGAGGTGGCACAGTGTGCTTTCATTTCAAACCGACACATCACAAACAAGCTCTGACACATTTGTTCTCTCTCTCTCTCTCTCTCTCTCTCTCTCTCTCTCTCTCTCTCTCTCTCTCTCTGCCTCTTTCTTTCTCCCGCACTCCACTCACTCACATTAAGGGAAAATCCACTGCACAAGTGTATTAGTGCTTCTGACTGTGCTGCTGTGTGTACAGCTGCAGCAACACTTGAACACAACATACAAGAAGCACACGCATGTACACACGCAGCAAACACACACATACACACGGAAGCTAACAATAGACATTTGTAAAAGTGGTGGAAAACTGGGGGAGACTGTTCCGTTTCAATTCACTGATACCACTAATGGCTTCTTAGCAGCGCCATGAAATCAAGCAGCTGTCATGTTGATGCCTCAGCAGGGGGAGGGAGGAGGGAGAGCCATTCCCACAAGAGAGAGAGAGAGAGAGAGAGAGAGAGAGAGAGAGAGAGAGAGAGAGAGGCACCGCGCCTTCCTTCATGTTTGGCTAAACATCTGCTCCTCTGCACTTCAGCTTTGCAGCAATAAATGGGCAAACAAAAGAGGTGGGAGGTGAAATTATTAGATTTTCCGTCTCAAAGGCGTTTGTTTGGTTAGTTTCTCTTCTTTCTAAAACTGCTGCTTACATGGACGTGAGATCCGTTTATTAAATTCAGGATCACAACACAAACGGACGAACTATTATAAGGCGAGTTTTAGTTTTCAAGATTTTGATGTAAACTCAGTAAAGGGTGTTATTATCTAGTCCGGACTCACTATAGTATTGCAGCTGAGCCCCGTCAAGGCTATCTCAAACTAATAAGTGTGTGTGTGTGTGTGTCAGTGTGTGTGTGTGCGTGCGTGTGTGCGCGCGCGTCAATCTGTCAAAAACATGTGTGTTTGTGATCACTGATCAGTACAGCAAATAACCATAAACTACGTCATGAAACACGTTGTGTAGTTTACTTGTCTAAAAATAACTGAAATATGTACATCTACACTTATTGTCAACGTCATAAACTGTCAACAACCATCATAAACGATGTCGTAAAATGAAATTATGTCAATAAATTAATGTATATCTATATCTATAATTACATTCAAATATTTACATAAACGGACCGGAAATTCCATTAATAAAAGAAGGTTTCCTATATGAATATCAATATGAGCCAAATAAAGTGTTTTCCACCTGTCTATATCCATCATCAAATCATGACATAAGCTATACGTCACTTTCTATTTGCTTAACATATCTGACCATCGTATACAACACACAGTCTGGTCACTGTGACATTGTGAACAAATTGTCTCAAGTCATCATCGCTGACAACAATCCTTTCATAATAACAATAACTGGCTACATTGTCCTCTATAATAAACTTCACATGATGACGTCATCATTCATGATAGTAACATTTTCTTTGCGCGTCTAAACTTTCTCTGTGCAAAAAAACATGGATACGGTTTCCTTCGAAGAGAGAGAGAGAGAGAGAGAGAGGGAGAGGGAGAGGTGCCTGTGGGGAATTTAAATCAACCAAGATGGCGAAAGGCTTGTTGTTTGGAAGAGGGCAGAAAAATGGAGGATATTGTAATATACACAAAGGGATACATTTCAACAACCCGGCCAGGCGCGGCTGCTCTGGAAGAAGCGCGCAGAGAGACGCGCGTCTGGCCGAGCGGAGCGCAGCAGCGCGGAGCCGCTCAACAAACACGCACCTACCCGCTGTGTGGACATGGATCGGTGTATTATTATTATATGTCCAACTTAATCCAACTCGAACAAGGACATTTTTATTTGTCACTAATTATTTTATTTTTGCATCGACTATTAACTGGATGGATTTTGCCCTGTCTGTGTAAACGGACAGCGAGACCAAAGGTAGTCCAGTGCCTCCTCTATGCCTCCTCTCTCGGTGCCCGATCACAACATCAACACGATGTGCACGAACACCAACGATCGTCGGTAACGGTGGATAATAGAGAGGGCGAAAACACAATACAATCTAATAGAGCCTTCAAAGTTTTACATTTTTAAACGTCAAAACAGCTTATTATTATCAAACACAACAGCTTAGAGACGGACGCGCACCAAAGAGGACACAAAGACGATTCCCCCACTATCAGGTCACCACTCTCCGACAAGACAAACACTTCGTTTCATATGAAGAGGAAAACTTTATCAATTTGACCAGATCGACCACTGCCTGCTAGCTTGCTGATCGGGTGAATAACATTATAGTAACATTACAATAAGTTTATATCAATCGAGCAGTTAACGATTGAGGGACAACGAGCGGAACGCCAAAGAAACTATCGCTCCGCCAAAGAAATCAAGCCAGCTATAACACACCGCCTGTCCTGTGATATAACATATATATAAACACCGACTTACCTTTAGTTTCGACACTTTACTTATTCCCAACGTATTTTTTTAGTTCAAGCGGCGATTCTATTGACCTTCTTGCCTCTTTTCCTGTTCGGATTTGGTAACGGAAGAGGTCGGTAACAGATGATAAAGAAGGGAATTGGGCAGTAATTGAGTCTCGGTGTTAGTGTGTGTGTTAGTTGCGAACAGCAGATTGAAGGAGACTCTTCTCAAGGTTTATTCAGCTCCCACTTCAAGGAACCAATGTGACGTCAGCTCACAACTGCACGCACACACACACACACACACAAAGAAAACTTCTATTTCTCTGGAGCTGTAATGATTTGGGATATAATAATCACCGACATGGCAACTATTTCGACCACTAATACTTTTATGTGGCATAACAATTATCCCGATACCATGTCTACTTAGATGAGACAGCTTGATGAGGAGAGAGAGGAGTTGTGTAACCTACTTATTAAGCTATTATCAGGCAGGCAGTGCAGAAAATAGCCGTACTATATTAAAGAAACATGTTATGACACTTGGAATGTTTGAATGCTCAGTTGATGCTGCTGGCCTGAGGTTGACTCGTTGATTTAATAATTGTATTATGCTATTTTTCCTTGTAATATTATCAGCCTTAGGCTGCTGTATATAATAAATTATTCACTTTAAAATCCACTTCAATAAAAAATCATTCTAGTTTTGTGGCATTACATTTCTGCACTTGAAACGGCAATATATGTGTAGCCTATACTCGTGCAAAAATATTGTTAATACAGTTTGCAATATTAACTGATCAGATCCAAAGATGAGTCTTACAAGTAAAATAATCATAGTATATTAGGATCAAAGAACATCACACCCCGTGTCATACAGGTCCCCTTTGGCGATTGTCCTTTGGTTTTTCCATTCAAATGCATTAGCCAAATAAAAATAAATATAGGACAGATCTTCCTAAAGATGGGATCAATACATTGCTGGGCAAAGACAGCCATCTGTGCCTAATTGCGTGCTTTACCTCATCTTCTGAGCACACAACAATAAGCAACAGGCTGAACGCAGGCCCTATGACCCAGACTGGGTTTCCAGACAGGGGGGGGGGATTATTTCTTTCAGCTGGAGAACAACAAGGGGCGGGGGAGTTTACAGATGGAATGGGCAACTGTTCTTATGCCCCACCCTGGTGAGGATGAGGTTGGGTTGGATAGCAGAGCGCAGCCAACTGGTGTGTCTCTACATGTCACATCAGCAGTGCAACCATACTCTGCATCCATTTTAACAGGCAATTATAGGATTAACAAACTGTTTACTCCCAAGTTTATAGACACATCGTGAATCAGCCGTAATAATTTATTTCTCAGTGATATGAGTGCGATGGAGTGTTGGGATTAATTTGTGTTAATGCTTCATAAACATTACAAATGACCACAAATATATTAGGCATTTGACGTCGTATAGCGTTATATGACGTCGTAATCACCTCTGTTGTTTTGATACTTCGAAAACGTGTGAACATAATTTCTGATTCATTGTTTCAAGTTGCAAAGATATTTGTATTTCAAATGAGTACAATTGTTTTTATATAAGAAGAAGAAAAAAGGTCTAACATCAGCAGTTTAGGATGAGAATAGTGATGAAACATTCCCGGACAGCCACCCCATAGAGTTTGGAGGATATGGTCACAGAAACCCTTATTCAGCGGCTGGTGTGCAGCTAAAGCCATTTCATAAGCTCTCTCCATGCTCTTTGGTCATTGATTTTTCTCTCTGCCCCTTTCCATTACCTGTTGAGATGGGGGGTTGCTCCTCTTCTCTCTCGCTCTCTCTGGCCACTGGCACCCTGGTGTATTCGTCCTCCACCCCCGCCTCATGAAATGGGAATGACAAGCCATGAGGAATGACAGTGGCTGTGTTTGTCATACAGTAGCAGCAAGACGCAGGGATTTTTAATTGCATTGGAGAATCTTCATTAAAGAGAGCGCATGGGGGCGGGCATGGGTGAGAAGAGCTGTTGGGGGTGGGGGGGGGGGGGGGGGGGGCTTTCAGCATCATCATTAGAAGAAGGCAATAGCAGTCTAGAAGGGTGGGCCCTTCTCTCTTCTCTCTTTGCATGCACACTGAGAATGCCTGCCTGCCGTATACCTCGGTCATTTGTAACATAATAAGTGCCAGCACAATGACTGCAATGCCAGAAAGCACGCCACAGGGAAGAGAGGGGGGATGGGAGGCAGTGTGTCTGTCTAAAAGAGTGACTTTTTGTCTTGATTAGAAAGTATAATGAGCCACTAAAGGAACAGACAAAAAAAAATATCTCTCCTGAGACTGATGGAAAACAAATTAATGTGGTGATTTGGATTTAATTATTATTTTTCTATTACTCCACCATGGTGGACAAGACAGGGACAGCCGTCAGAAGCTAGGAGCTGCGCTTGCATTTATTGATTTTTGCCCATGAGACACATTCAGGGAATACAGATTCATCTCCTCCCCACACAATCCACAATGTGGGATCCCATTAACACAAGAGGCTTCCAGCAACTCTGAGATGTTTAATTTGAACAACACAAATGGAGCTTAAAATAGTGTTCTCACAGAGGAAAACTGGCCTACGGTTGTCTTTTAACGCAATTGAATTAAGCTGCACTCATTGCTGTGCCCTACATAATAAGCATTAAATAAACACCCAATAAATGAAATTAAGACACTGTTCTGTTGTTAAGAGTGAGTCGAGCACAATTGTTTCCCCGCTATGTTTGACATCTAACAGTGCTACAATAATTGAGCCTAATGTAATATATTGTTTCGAATTAATGGTAGAAGCCTTTGGCCATACTTGCAATTATTCCTCTCATCTATTTAGTATCTCCATTTGTAGCATCCTTTCAGTACATCAGTAGTATTGAGCGTGAACGCCTTGTAATGATTTGGAAAGTCAATGAATTGAACTGCCTATGTGATTGAAGCACAAGAGACCAATTTGCTGCTGCTATATCTATAATATTGGTACGCTTGAAGTAATGCTCCTATATTCTTTTTACTGTTATGAAATTCAGCAATTATGCCAGATGAACACAGCTATTGATTGGGCTCCTATAGGCTGAAAGAGGTTTTCCAGTAATTGACCATATTCACACAGCGGCCATTTTGCATTCTTATGTCATGCTCAGGTTGGGATTCCTTTCTACCCGGACAGGATGGGAAATTCCTTTCCTCCCAACCTGAGCATGACATAAGAGCAAAATCGTCGCTGTGTGAATATGGTCAATGGATTCTGGATGTACACATTCCAGTCTTGTACACCCTGAGAACGATGCTAGGCATGGTGGCTCATGGGAATCCATCGTGTCGGCGGAGTATGTATTAACCCTTGACCCCTCAACCCCAGCACAGAGCCATCTACAGGATGCAGGTCAGTGGATGTTACTGCATACCTCGCCACATTAAGCATTTAGCAGCCCCCTAAATGCTTTTAGCAATCTGGCACAATATCAGCCCTACTTTTAGGTATGAGACAGAACGTGAGGAGCCGTTTCAAACCTTTGCAGGTAAGCCAGAATATAGGGTTCAAAACAATATTTTGGATACAAGGTACTAGACATTTAAGCCAAGGCGTTGACTGGAATAGGTTTCTGAGTGTCGCCTATAGAGAGAGTGTTGTTGTGCTGCGTTTGATTGAACAGGGCCCTCTGTTGTAGGCCGATGATGTAATACACACAGGGGAGGAATCATCATAATAGCAGAGTAGTATAGGGTGACTCATTCGTTGATGAGGTATATTCACACCATCATTCAGTAGAGATAGTGCATGTGTGTGTGTGTGAGAGAGAGAGAGAGAGAGAGAGAGAGAGAGAGAGAGAGAGAGAGAGAGAGAGAGAGAGACAAAAACAGCTGGGGGAGGGGGGCACGAGTATGTTCTTTTTCTGGGAATGTAGAGTCATTTGTGCCAGAAAAGTGGAGAAAGAAGTCACGGCCCTTTTGGAACGATGCATTTCTCCATAGAGGATGATGTCACAGGCACATTGTCACCACAGCCTGAGCAAAAGAATAGTGACCTCGAATGAAATAAAACACATCTCTTTAGTCCAGCGGATGACACACTCCACACAAATGTCAGCAAACTTTCCACATTCAAATGTACTCCTAACTGCAGGAATCGGATCTGACAAGACCAAACTCATATGATTGTTTTTTTTTTAAATAGTTCTTCACCCTATATATATCAGGGTGTTCCCTATAGCTTTCTTACATATCAGGGATGCTACAAATAGATAAAGACCAAGTTACTGTAATTTCTTTTGTATCTGAGATTTTCATTTTTTATTTTTTTTAATATTATTATTTAACTATTATTATAAAACACATTTTTAGATGTGATTTAGTAGATTTGCACATCTGTCTACTACAGGTGGGGGGAGAGAAAACTACAGTATGATCAAAATACTAGTTCTTATACATTCTCACATTGGGTTAACGTCTAGTAAAAAAGATTAAAATCAAACTACTCCCTGTAATTGAATCGAGGACCCCCGGGGGTCCCCAGACCCTATTTTGGGAACCACTGTTTAATGTCATAATACAGCAAATGGTAAAGTCGTCTTTCACTTGTCCATTATTTGTGTTTATTTGTGCGTTTTAGATGCCAACACCATTGGAGGGTGTATACCTCTAATACCTCTAATATTGACTTGTTCACTCATCTGTTGACCCACCGAAATTGGTCAGTGCACAGCATGTATGTATTCTTAGGCATTGCTGCTGTCAAGGGAAAACCTGGCAACTCTGATCATTGCTTTTCATTTACTTCCTTTAGTGTATGGTCCTCCATGTGCAGAGTAATTTACCTATCTTGAGCCCCGCCTTCTTTTCTCAATCCTCCAATCACAACAGTTGCTTCCCTCTGACAGCTGTTGTAATTGGAAAATGGGCTAGGGCCCATAACACCCATGAAAGGTTTGCGCATTCATTTGGAAAGTAATCATTTTCTTAATTCCAACAAGTAAACCGTTGAAGATATGGCAGGTTTATTCAACTTCGATAAGTAATCCAAGGATCCTACTCCATTTAAAACCACATTAAAATATCCCACTGACAGACGTCCATGTCAATAAGTGGCATACTCCATCATTGGTAAATCAGTTTCAAGTTTCAAGTTCAAGTTTGTTTTTATTTGTCAGAACAAAATACAGGATACTTTATAATGAAATGCTTGTTTCTTATGAGGCCCTGAGAGGGTGCTGCATACAGTAAAGAGAAAGTAAGTACAAAGTCAAGAAGTAAAAAGAGGTAAAGTAAATATACATATATACAATATACAATATAGAGTAAAATGAGTACCAGTGAGGTAGAATGCAGAGGTACAAAACTTGGGGTAGGGTGCAAATGAGGTATGAATGTGGTGCAAATCTCTTTAATAATAGATAAATATAGTGTCATTGTCATTGAGCATCCTGGTGGCCTGGGGATAGAAGCTCCTTCTGAGTCTCTCTGTACTGGCCACGAGGCTCCGGTAGCGCTTGCCTGACTGCAGAAATTCAAAGAGGCAGAGGCAGATTTCTTGTTCTCTTCAAACTATAGCTGGTTCCCTAACAAGGAGCATTTGAATCAAACCATGGCACACAGCAGGGATAATGTTGTTCACATTTGAAGTGATGGTTATAAAACTGTGTTTTACTATATTTACTATTTACTAGTATGAAGTGAATAATACCTCTGTTATCTGGCACTTGCTGTAGGTTCTAATAAGATGTAGAGAAGCTCAAGGAGTAACAAGGAGGTTCCACCGTGCGTCGGCCTAGATAGGCAGTCCGGTGCCCCCCTCTCAGGAGCAGCACCTAGTAGCAACACAGGGGAACATTCACTGGGGCACACAGACCAATGTTTCAATGTTACTACGTCTTTCACCTTGACTCTGGTGAACATGTACTGACATCCAAATGTTTGTCTGTGCACCCGAAATAAAGGCCTGAATGGTCTGTGTGCTCCAGTGAATATTTCCCTGTTATGTATAGAAGCCACATCATCATCATCATCATCATCATCATCATCATCATCATCATCATCATCGCCACCAAACCGTTATTTAAATACTCATAAGACCATTGAGGTTGCCCTCATTTCCAATGATGATGAGTGAAAAACGTGGTCTTTCATTAAAGGGAACTTGTCCTGAATTATAACTACAAAAATTATTATTCTTTAATCAGAGTCAGAGTCAGAGATTTTATTTGCCATGTATGGACACATCCACATTGGAATACAGGTACAGAGCAACACTGTGTGTCTACAACTAATCCAATACAGGAGCAGAGTAGACACAGTACAGAAATAAAATTAAAAAAAACACAGACAGTATAAAAGGACAAATGCTAAGGTTGATATTATCAACATCCCCTAAAGTGGTAAAGTGCATAATGCATAGAGGCACAGTTTACAGTAAAAGTGCATATAGTCAAAGTGCCCGATGCACAGACACACAGAAACAGCACGTCCACAACCTGACCAAATAACACACCAAAATAATTTAAATTGAATCTTCTTTTTAATTTAATTTAATTTGCCTTAAATGTCGCTTTGTGCATGTAGCCTAAATCTATAACACTAACTTAACATAACTTTACATTCAGATTTCCCAGCTTGTCATAGGTTTATGTTTATGTTCAGTGCTCAGAGGATGCCATCTGACATTTCATGGTATATTGATTTCACCATCAACAGTAATAGCCGGGGTCTCGTCTGACATTTTCTGCATGTTTATAATGATAATGAGAGCTATGTGAAACATGACTAAGTCCTGGGTCTCCTTTTCTTATAACACGCCATAGCTTGAGAGATGACAAACCATTTCCATTTGTCTCAATGAAAATCAAATCTGTGGCTTCCTTTCTCAACGTTTGCATATTGTATTAAATAGGCACTTCACCAAAAACAATGCTGATTTATTTTGCACATCATCTCACACACATCCCAAAACTCTAAACAGTTTGCACGCATTCATTTAGTTTGACAGTTATTGAGAGTGTTTGAATATGACCACCAGTAATGTCATCGGGGACATTGAATCCTTGTAATCCATTGAATTACAGCTCCATGAAATGTAGATGAAAAAATAGCAATACCTTGTCTTATAGTTATAGGGAGTGCTACCTTATCATTTCATTGAGCTGTAATTAACACAACACAAGGGTTCAATGTCCCTGATGACATCACTGGAGGCCATATTCAAACAAATTTACCCTTGGTGTCATACTGAATGAATGTGTGCAAAACGGTTTTGGATGTGTGTGAGATTCAGTGCAAAATAAATCAGTATAGTATTTTGGTGAAGTGCCCCTTTACTGTATAATATTTACTATAATATATATAAAGAATGTAATTTTCTGCTGTTTCAGAAAATGCAGTATTATGACCAAAATCATTTCAAGTTGAAAATGGTATAAACATTTATTTCAACCTTTTTTCTAGTTTAATTGTGCCACACTGCAGACATATGAGCTAGTGTATTTTCAGATTGCAACAAGAAGATATAAACAAGTCACAATAAATCTTTTGAACTAGATTGAACCATTTACTCAAGGACTTTGTTATATCAAGGACTTTATTATATAAGTGTCACAGTGGTGACATCCAGTCCCTGTTTCTCTGTCTCTCTCTCTCCCTAGTGTTTCTCTGTCTCTCTCTCTCCCTAGTGTTTCTCTGTCTCTCTCTCTCCCTAGTGTTTCTCTGTCTCTCTCTCTCCCTAGTGTTTCTCTGTCTCTCTCTCTCCCTAGTGTTTCTCTGTCTCTCTCTCTCTCCCTAGTGTTTCTCTGTCTCTCTCTCTCTCTCCCTAGTGTTTCTCTGTCTCTCTCTCCCTAGTGTTTCTCTGTCTCTCTCTCTCCCTAAATGTCATGTATGTTGAGTATGTCTTAAATGTCAATATGAAATGAAAATGGGGGACCCTGATGTAAACAAGACAAAAAGTCTTTCTCTGGTCTGCATCCCCTTAACAATTGTGTGTATTGAGCTGTACTGTATTGTACCCATTCTGCAATCTGTTAAATAAAGTTTTCATTCATTCATTCATTCATCCCTAGTGTTTCTCTCTCCCTAGTGTTTCTCTCTCCCCCTGTTTATCTGTCTCTGTCTCTCCCTAGTGTTTCTCTGTCTCTCTCTCTCTCCCTAGTGTTTCTGTCTCTCTCTCTCCCTAGTGTTTCTCTGTCTCTCTCTCCCTAGTGTTTCTCTGTCTCTCTCTCTCCCCAGTGTTTCTCTGTCTCTCTCTCTCCCTAGTGTTTCTCTGTCTCTCTCTCTCTCCCTAGTGTTTCTCTGTCTCTCTCTCCCCCTGTTTCTCTGTCTCTCTCTCTCCCTAGTGTTTCTCTGTCTCTCTCTCTCTCCCTAGTGTTTCTCTGTCTCTCTCTCTCCCTAGTGTTTCTCTGTCTCTCTCTCTCTCCCTAGTGTTTCTCTGTCTCTCTCTCTCCCTAGTGTTTCTCTCTCCCCCTGTTTCTCTGTCTCTCTCTCTCCCTAGTGTTTCTCTCTCCCCCTGTTTCTCTGTCTCTCTCTCTCCCTAGTGTTTCTCTCTCCCCCTGTTTCTCTGTCTCTCTCTCTCCCTAGTGTTTCTCTCTCCCCCTGTTTCTCTGTCTCTCTCTCCCCCCCTAGTGTTTCTCTCTCCCCCTGTTTCTCTGTCTCTCTCTCTCCCTAGTGTTTCTCTCTCCCCCTGTTTCTCTGTCTCTCTCTCTCCCTAGTGTTTCTCTCTCCCTATGTTTCTCTCTCCCCCTGTTTCTCTGTCTAGTGTTTCTCTGTCTCTCTCTCTCTCCCTAGTGTTTCTCTCTCCCCCTGTTTCTCTGTCTCTCAATTCAATTCAATTCAATTCAAATGGCTTTATTGGCATGACGCAACTTGTACATGTTGCCAAAGCAAATTATTAATAACATAAGCATGGATTACAAAACACATATTAATATACAAAAATGTTCATCATAAAATAGAACATAAAATATTACGGCATAAACATGTCAGGTGACTGTCACTCACTGTCCCTCAGTCTATGGCAGGCAGCAACATAGGCTGCTGCTAGCTCACAGCTGGTTGAGTCCTCCCTAGTAGGACTGGTAGTTTTCCTGTATCTGGTAGTGCAAGAAAACCTTTTGTTATTAGTTCACATTTTTTAAAATGCGTTTCTCTAATATATTTATATTTTTCACATTTGGTGAGGAAGTGCAACTCAGTTTCAGGCTCACTGAGGATGCAATGACAGCACAGCCCTTGCTCTGCAGGAAGCCAGGTTTTCCTGTGCCTTCCCTTTTCAACAGCGAGGCTGTGCTCACTCACTCTGTATTTTGTCAAGGTTCTTTTTAGTTGTTGATCAGTCACCATGCTCAAATAATCTGCTATGGTGTACTGTCGATTTAGAGCCAGATAGCACTGCATTTTGCTCTGTGCTTTTGTTTGTGTTTTCCAATAGGTGATGTAGTTTTGTTTTAGCTGTGTAGTAATTTGATTTATTCTGATCGGTGATGTGTTCTGTTCCTGGGGTGTGTTAAGAGAGCAGGTTTGTGGACTCAGCCTCAGGACCAGCTGGGTAAGGGGGTTCCTGCTGCTCCTCAGCTCTTGGCACTGCAGGGCTTGATAGTGGTACGAGAGGGGGTCACTTTGTTTTAGGTGTGTCCAAAAGTTAATTGCTCTTTTTTGTATTTTTAGTATTAGTGGGTAACGGCCTAATTCTGCCCTGCATGCATTGTTTGTAGTTTTCCTCTGGACATGTAGGAGAATCTTACAGAACTCTGCCTGCAGGGTCTCAATGGGGTGTTTGTCCCATTAGGTAAAGTCTTGTTTTGTAAGTGGACCCCACACCTCACTGCCAGTGTTTCTCTGTCTCTCCCTAGTGTTTCTCTGTCTCTCTCTCTCCCTAGTGTTTCTCTGTCTCTCTCTCTCCCTAGTGTTTCTCTGTCTCTGTCTCTCCCTAGTGTTTCTCTCTCTCTCTCTCTCCCTAGTGTTTATCTCTCCCTAGTGTTTCTCTCTCTCTAGTGTTTCTCTCTCCTCCTGTCTCTCCACCCTGACCTAGCAGATATCCCTAGTGTGTTCCCACGTGTGGTCATGGCTCCTGTCTGCCCAGCTGTTCATCAACCCCAGCTGTTGCCCCTTTCCCCTGATTGCCCCTGTGTATTTATGTCAGCTTCCCTAGTTAGTCAGTGTGTCCGGTCGAATGTTAACGTTACCTGTCCTGTTCATGTTTCTGTTCAGTCTGTCTTGTGTTCCCATTCCTAGTGTCAGTGTTTTTCCTGTTACCAGCTTGGTTTAGTCAGTTAGTCAACCCCCCCTCCCCCATTCCGTTACTTGTATACTGCCTGTCAGCATTAAATACCCCATGTTTACCTGCCGCTGTCGACCTTCTCTGAACTTGAGTCCTCTGCCACACCCATGACAGTAAGTCCTTACTATAATATACTATTATGTATATAAGCTCCTAGTATCTTCACATAATAAGCCCAGTTGTATTTGAATTCCAAGTAAGGACGTTAAGAAACGTACCTGCAGTTGTGAGGAAATGTGAAATGTTACTCTATCATGTAGATTAATTTGATATTACACATGCATATCTTCCATAATTTTTTTTTACAGTTAAGTCATCTTCATCTGGGTATTTAAAGAAGACATAAATTCGAAAACATTTCTATTCCCTCCTTAGATCGGTGAGACCTATTGGTTACTTTTCCCCCAGCCCATATGGAGTGATATCACTAAAGTGATATAATATTCATATGGAGTCTTCACCGAAAAACAATGCTGATTTATTTTTGACCATATCTCACACATATACCAAATTCCTAAACAGTTTTGCACACAATCATTTAGTTTGACAGTTATTGAGAGTAAATGGGTTTGAATATGGCCAGAGAGAGTCAACAAAGTGATGGAAGACACCGAATCCAATTGTGTTTTGTTCATTACAGCTCAATGAAATTATGCAGATGAAACAGTAGATACATGGATTGCTACTTTTCTTTCATCTACATCATTTCATTGAGCTGCAATTAACAAAACGCAACAATTCAATGTCTTCCGATGACATCACTGGAGGACATATTCAAACTCATTGACTCTCAATAACTGCCTAATTAAATGAATGTGTGCAAAACTGTTTAGACCTTTGGGATGTGTGTGAGATTATGTGCAAAATAAATCAGCATGGTTTTTTTGGTCAAGTGCTCCTTTAACATTTGCCGTTGGCGTTTACTGAACAGCAACAGAAGTAGGTCTACTGTCTTTGATTCTTGTATAAGGGACTGTGTGACCAAGTGTTGACCAAGTGAATTTGCCTCGAGGTGGGTGAAATTAAACCTTCACAGGTAAAACATACTGTCAAAATCTCACCAACATTGGAGAGGGAATTAAATAATTTTGTGTACTGTACTGTACTGTACTGTACTGTACTGCAACATTGGCACCGGCACAACATTGGCACAACCCAGAAATTCTGGGCTGTATGCACATGATACGTCTCTGGATCGCCCTCCCCTCCCAAGCCGCAACTCATTCACACCTTTTAGTAAAAACCTTAAAAATATTTTAGTCCAGATTATGTGTCCTTCCCAGTTCTACACCCCTGATCCACACACAATACATTGCATGTAACCTGTGGGCAATAAGTAAGCCTCATCATATGTACATGAAGTAAGTAATTTGATATCCCAATATCAGTCATGATCAAGACATGATTTCTTATTTCAAATCAATAAGGACCACATTGTATGCTGAAAGTGGGGTCTGGTAAGTAGGTCCATTTCTCATGTTTGATCAGTAATAACTTGAGGAATTCATTCAACATATACATTTCTAATAGGTCTAAAACCACTAAACCAGTGAATTAACACAATCAATTACCATTGTTATCAATAAAAATCAAAAGCAAGATGAAAGAAAAACTAAAGAGGTGGCGTTATTATGAACACCACTGGGTTTATGAATGTATTTCACACTTATTTATTCAAAACATCTATTTTACTCACAAATATTAAAATACAAAATGGCGAGAGGGATTAATCGTTCTCTTCACAATGAAAACAATCGCCTACGCCTTACGGGGGCATTTTCCACTCCTCATACTCATCTCAAGGATGATGAAAAATAGGGCCTGTGTTAATTAATACTGGCAGGCCTCTGACTGTTCCTCCTGGCAGCCTATCCAGGCAGACATTCCGGACTGCCCTCCATGACGCCTGGTCAAAAATAGGGCACAGTGCGGCACAGTAATGATCACAATGGTGACATCATCTCTGCCATCACTGTGGCATGCTCTCTCCTCCTCTCTCTCTCTCTCTCTCTCTCTCTCTCTCTCTCTCTCTCTCTGTGCTCATCTGAACAAAGAGCAGCCGGCATATCGGGTGGGAGGCAGATGTCACAGTGTGTCTGGGGGGGAACATTAAGACCAACAAATGTTTTCTGAATCCTCTCGAGGAGGCCTCTCGTGTGGCTGTACATGCAGAGCAAAAGGCCCGTTCCTACAACTCTGCATGCGGTCGAGTGGCATTTTTAAACGACGGCATGTTTTCATCGACACCTGAAGTTAGGTGATCATGATTAAGAAAATTCTCTCTCTCTCTCAAAAGTGTTTCATATATAAACATCATGCTTTGCCTTTTTCCCCTCCCATTTCATTACATTGAATTTGTGCATTAATCAGTGCAGAGTGAATTCGTAAACATTTCTTGCGACAAATTTGCATTTCATTGAAATACAAGAGAGCAAACACACATGTCCATAAATAGCTCACGTGTTTTAGACGGTGCCCCTCAAACATGTGTCCTCTCAAGTGTTAACACATGTGGCCATGGTTCTCTCCCTGCTGTTGCTGCAGCGTTTCACATGTATGTTCACAATTCTGTGTATGAACCACATATAACGTGTCGTGAACAAGAAACAATGGATTGTGACAAACTCAACTAGATCATTCAGAATCGGCACAATTCAAGTGATTCACACATATTACGGAAAGCACAGGGACACTGAATCCTTTACCACTGTCTTGCTATTGTATCATAAGAGGCGTTCCACTATAAACATCCATAACCCCAGATAGAGCGGCCATACACTACACAATTTGGACCAGATTTAACAGAAATGTAGCTGTCTATACAAATTCACAAGATAAGGGAGAAAATGTCACTTCCTTCCTCAGAGGATTTCTCGAAGCGGTCCGATGTGGAAAATCTCTCTGCGACGGCCTCTTCAAATAAGGTCAGTCGACATTACACACACTGTGGCTTCCTCCTTCTCTTTACAGTCTCAGACAGAGGATTCAAATAAGGGAATTAATACCAAACTTTTAGCCTTGATGGTCCTTTTCAGGGGTTTAGCGGCATCAGCTCATTGTGCTCTTCGAGACACTGAAGCTGGCATTGTAGTTCTCTAGTAAATCACCCTTTGTGGCATTCATGTGTCTCCACAAACACAGAGAGGGGGGGGGGCAGAGAGAGAGAGAGAGAGAGGGGAAAATATCCTATACTGGAGACCTGGAAAAGCCGTGGGAAAAGAGGGGTCTGTGGTGGAGGAAAAGCAGAAATGTCTCGGGACATTCCTTTGTGATTACACATCGTTGGAGAAGTCCAGACATTCTTGGAGCTATTTTGCGTCCGAGGGCTCAAAGTCACTCAAAATGAAGTCTAATACAACGATATTCACGACGTGCTGCTACTTACCTGTGAATACACTCCCATGATGCACCTATACTGAAGGGGGTGAGGAAGCAGCGCCTCCTTGCCCCTGTAGATGTAGGGAGACGTTGGTCATTTAATAAGCACTGTCAAATAAATTCATAACAACGATGCGCCGTCAATTTCTTATGATTATCCATTTATTTTATAGCTCTATATCACATTATTGATATGCCATCCTTGAATCGGGTAATTTCAGGATGCCACTTTGCTAAACAACACCAATGTGCTCATATATGTTGGTAAAATACAGGGTGGAAAAAAGGTATCTGGCACACTTAGGTGAGGAATAGAAAGAGTATTGATTGATAAAATGCCTTTCGGCGATGTGCCTTCCTCAAGGTTACACAACAAACTGGCTTAGAGTAGACGACAGAGTACAGCAACTTGCAATGGGCCTGGTCTACAAGATACACTATACGACTAAGGTACCCATGTACATGTCAAAATACTTCCCAAAGGTCAGTGAATACCACGACCACAACACCAGAGGAAGCTCAACAAATCATGTTAAACCCAGATTCGGCTCAAACAAGGGACTAAACACGTTTCGCAATTATGCCACATCAATGTGGAACGCCCTACCCAAAGCTGTAAAGGAATGTGAATCCCTACCCACATTCAAAACCGCTCTTAAAGAGCACCTACGGGAGGCTGCAATTCGAAACTGGCCACTGTAAATGTCCAAACCCCCCACCCCCTCCTAATAGACAGTCTCCTCCCCACCGCATTCTCTCCACGCAGTATGTATATTTCTCTCCCACCCACCCACCCCCTCCAAATGTACAGTCTCCTCCCCACCGTATGTATATTTCTCTCCCACCCACCCACCCCCTCCTAATGTACAGTCCCCTCCCCATCATATGTATATACTCTGTCAGGATCTATGGGTAACAGTACTGTATATTTGAATACCGTTTATGTCACAAATGTATCAGTACTAAATACCTGTATGTCCCTATGCCATAAATATCATGTATGTTGTGTATGTCATAAATGTCAATATGAATTGAAAATGGGGGACCCTGATGTAAACAAGACAAACGTCTTTCTCTGGTCTGCATCCCCTTAACAATTGTGTGTATTGAGCCGTACTGTAATTTGTACCCATTCTGCAATCTGTTAAATAAAGTTTTCATTCATTCATTCATTCACAACTCAGTGTGTTTCAGTAGAAGATTATACCTCAGCTGCTCTTACTGTAAACAAAGGTGTTCCACAAGGTTATATTTTGGCCCCTGTCTTATTCTCCATCTTTATAAATGAACTAGGAAATGGGATAAACCCAGCACGTTTTCATTTATACGCCGATGATACAGTTGTTTACACAGTGGCTTCCTCTTTAACTCAGGCCATAGAGCTTCTACAGGATGCTTTTAATACACTGTAACACTCCTTGCTAAGGCTAAGACTGGTCCTTAATGCAAAAAAGACCCAAGTACATGACCTTCTCTCGCTCTCGAGCTAATACAGCTGTCCCCCCGATTCTGACACTGGAAGGGACATGCCTTGACAAAGTAGCATCCTATAAATATCTGGGCATATGGATTGATGAAAATATGGCCTTTGATGTTCATATTGGGAACCTACTGAGAAAACTTAGACCTAAACTGGGCTTTTTCTTCCGGTTAAAGAAATGTTTCCCGTCTGAAGCCAGGAAGAGAATTGTGCAGAGTTCCTTTCTGCCTGTATTAGACTATGGCGATGTGATCTATATACATGCTCCTTCCTCCCTGCTTAAAAAGTTGGATTCTGCGTATCATACTGCCATACGTTTTGTAACGGGTGCAGGCTCTCGCACCCACCACTGCACTTTGTATCAGTCCTTAGGATGGTCCTCTCTGTACCAAAGAAGACAATCACACATGTTGATTTTTATCCTTAAGTCATTGCTAGGTAAGCTGCCCATATATATCTCCAGACTTCTGTCCTTTTATACTTGCTTTTTTAATACCAGACGAGCAGCAAATGGGATGCTTTTAAATGTTCCTTTGATGCAGTCAGAGCTTGGTAAAGCTGCATTCTCCCACTATGCTCCCTTTTTATGGAATACGCTGCAAGTAAAACTTTGTCTAGAGGCACTTCCTACTGTGAATGCTTTTAAAGGTATGCTACGATTAGCCCTTCATGAAACATGTAACTGTTTTACCTGATGCTTCTGATCTGATTATGCTCCTTGCCACTGCACAAATGGCCTTCTGTATTTATATTTGAATTGTATGTTTTTTGTTTAACGCCCTGTTTTATGTTGAAACTTGTTGTGTGCCGTGTTGGTCAGGACTCCCTGGAAGAAGAGATATTGTATCTCAATGGGACATTCCTGGATAAATAAAGGATAAATAAAATTAAAAAAAATAAAAACACGTACAAAAGACAATACTCATTACATAGGACAATGAAATAGAATAATCATTTTAACCAAATATTTCCTAGCTCTACATGACATTATTGGTATGCCTTAAGACGGGGTGAGTAGCTACTCAAGAGGGACAGTTGAGGTATCCATCTCCTATCCACCATAGAGAAAGGGTTGAAGTAATAGGAGGAGATTGTGTGAGGTCTCAGGTTACATGCCCATAAGCTGCACTGAAAGAGCGCAGCTACCCCCCAATGGAAAATGCATGCTCCTCTCCTCTCCTGTCACAGCCAACATGAATGAGAAACAGCTCCAAGGAATGCACTGTTGTCATCCAATCAGAAACCAGGGGGGTTGAGTATGTAGTCTCTATTCATGTAGCAGAGCATAGAATCATGTGTCTGAAGAGAGAGAGAGAGAGAGAGAGAGAGAGAGAGAGAGAGAGAGAGAGAGAGAGAGGGAAAGAGAGAGCGAGAGAAGGGGGGGGGGGGTTGGCCTAAAGACCTGCAGTGGGGTTGTGAGCCTCCTCCTCAGCTTGCCAGACCTTGCACTTCCTCATTTGTCTAGGTCATGTGTCCGTTTTTTTGTCGGCAATTAATCTGCAGCGCCCATATCTACCCCCCGACCGCCCCGCCCCCCTCTCTTTATTCCTCTCACTCTCCCTCTCTCCTTCACCTTTCCCTCTACATAGCCTTGGGGTAGATTTACACCTGGTTTGATCACTGTTCTGCCTAATACACGGGGTTAGTAATGGATTGCTCTGCCTTTATAACGTGCTACATGTGAGCACGCGCTCCACACGTTGACCTTTCTGCCAAAATGCTTAACAGGAATGCAGAGTGCGTTTAGAAAATGTTTAGGTTGCAAATTGATTCTAATTAGATCAAATACAGTTAGAAAATGTATTTAAAACTTGTATTATTTGTTAAATATCAGAATATCTGATTGGTGTAATGTTATGTGTAATATGTGTGGAGTTTAATAAATGACAAATCATACAACTCATACTATTTTCAGATTTATTTTGATGACAGGATCTACACTATTTCTCACAACACTTATTTAAAGCAATCTAATTAAACCTGTTTGAATTGCCTTTAATTACCCCCATTACAAAACAAATAGCCCTGGCATGCAAATAATAGAGCAGACCAATCTGTTTTCCATGGGGGTGTTGAGACAAAGTGTGAAGTGTTGTGCCCCCTAGTGACAGACTAGCAGTTTAAACAGCACTAACTCTGCTGTCAAGGTGAAGCCAAGCAGTGTAGTGTAGTGTAGTAGGCAACCGTCTTGCTTTAGTTACAGAATGATGACTCAGATAACAACATCATCATCATCATCATAACATTCTGTGTTGTAACAAAGACCCTCCCCAGTTGAGACCAAGGCAGAGACTTATAGACTTGGTCCAGTCAAGAAAAAGGCAAGAAATTCCAAGACTAAAAAAGTCTTCTTCAAGAAGAATGAGAATAGTCAAATCTATAGAAGTCTCTCTCTCTCTCTCTCTCTCTCTCTCTCTCTCTCTCTCTCTCTCTCTCTCTCTCTCTCTCTCTCTCTCTCTCTCTCTCTCTCTCTCTCTCTCTCTCTCTCAGAGATGAGAGAAGACCAAGACACATTAGGACAGAGACGAGAGAAGACCAAGACACATTAGGACAGAGACGAGAGAAGACCAAGACACATTAGGACAGAGACGAGAGAAGACCATGACACATTAGGACAGAGACGAGAGAAGACCATGACACATTTTTTTTTATCCACTTTTTCTCCCATTTTCTATATTTTCTCCCATCCCAATTTCGTATCATCCAATTCAACCCTCCCCTGTCACGAACGCTGTTTCTTGCCTCCCACAAGCCGGCTGCAATGTGGACTAAGTCATACATAGCACGAGTCCCCTCCGGTACTTGAGGTAACAGCAGTCGCATCTTTTCACCTGCGCAGCTCGATCTCTCAGTGGCGAGGAGTAACGCGTGGGAGGCTCACGCTGCCCCCGACACTTCCTGATTCTACTGCGCAGGCGCACCAACCGACCTGTAGGAGTCGCTGTCCACAACGCCCGATCCCCACCCATCAGTTTCCCACCCCCTAATACGGCCAATGTGTATTAGTATGAACGACCAGCTAAACTGAAAGCAATGTGGAGCGCTGGGCTCGAACAGGCAAGCCCAGCGTCTCCGTCATTCGTGGCGAGCGCCTTGCCCACTACGCCACGTAGCCGCCGAGAAGACCATGACACATTAGGACAGAGACGAGAGAAGACCAAGACACATTAGGACAGAGACGAGAGAAGACCATGACACATTAGGACAGAGACGAGAGAAGACCAAGACACATTAGGACAGAGACGAGAGACGACCATGAGGTTTTGGTCTTAAGAACTACACCACTTGTTGTCCTCCTCCTCCTCATCTTCCTCCTCATCTTCATCCTCAGCAGCAGAGGTAACAACAACAATGGCAATTGCAGCATTAGCACCAATACCACAATCATATTCAATGTTGTATAGTAAAGGTGATGTTGTTCATATTTAATCAGTGTATGGATTATTTTTGTATCCACTTTTTCTCCCATTTTCTATTTTTCTCCCATCCCAATTTTCATATCGTCCAATTCAACCCTCCCCTGTCTTCGAACGTTGTTTCTTGCCTCCCACAAGCCGGCTGCAATGTGGACTAAGTCATACATAGCACAAGTCCCCTCCGATACTCGAGGTAACAGCCGTCGCATCTTTTCACCTGCGCGGCTCGATCTTTCAGCGTCGGGGGTCTGGGCTTTGGAGGGGCCCCGCCCCCGTCGCTTCTTGATTCTACTGCGCAGGCGCACCAACCGACCTGTAGGAGTCGCTGTCCACAACGCCCGATCCCCACCCTTCAGTTTCCCTCCCCGTAATACGGCCAATGTGTATTACTGTGGACGACCAGCTAAACTGAAAGCAATGTGGAGAGCGGGGCTCGAACAGGAGGCATCCTGTTCGAGCCCAGTCTCCAGCATTCGTTGCGAGCGCCTTGCCCACTGCGCCACGTAGCCACCTAATCAGTGTATGGATTTTTATAGAAATAATTGTACTGGTGTTGTGATTCTGTGCTACAACTTTGCTGTTTTTTTCTCGCATACTTACACAGACCAGGCTGCAGAAACAAATTAGTGGGGGGGAATAAAATGTTCTCGGGGGGGCACAATGGTTTTTCAACACAGGTTCCCTTTTATACGTTTCAGCTGGGACAGCGGCGCTGTGGCTTGCTTGGCGCTGCCCACGGTGCTGAACTAAACAGCAGAGAGGCAATTGAAAAATCTAATTTCTCTCTATCTTAAGAACTTTCACTTATACAAAAACAGACTGAACGGATATATATAACAGACCTGCTGGGGCAGCGGACTGAGAGCAGGGGACACAAACAAGCTGGATAAGATGGTCAAGAAGGCCAGTAGCGTGGTTGGGGTGGAGCTGGACTCTAGCGAGGGTGGCGGAGAGGAGGAACCTTGCTAAGCTCCAGGCCATCAGGGAAAACCCCTCCCACCCACTATACACAGACTTGGCTGACAGGAGGAGCATGTTATAGGCTCACACTACCTAAATGCAGCACTGAACGGCACAGGAAGTCCTTCATTCCGACAGCCATCAGACTATACAATGCATCACTGTGCCTCACTGCATCACTGAGCACAGAGTGACAATTACCATCTTCCTGGACTCTTACTTTTTAAACAGCACTGTGCATTATTACACCTACTGTAGACTCCAGTATATTTTTACTGTATTTATTTACTGTATCTTTTATTCTATTTTTATTCTATTTCATTTTATTCTATTCTTAGGCCATTTGTTTTGTTATTCTTATTTGTGACTTGTTCTGTCTAAATGTTTAATGTTGAGTGATTTGCAGTGTCAAATTTCCCTCAGGATAATACATTTCTATTCTATTCTATTCTATATCTTTGAAAAGTCTCCATTTATTCAACACTTCTGAATTCACTGACAAACTGAACTGAACTGACAAAAATAAGGTGCATAAAGAAGCAAACAAAATTCCTCCACAGGCTACTCACCATCATAAGTAGAGAGGCAAGCGGTGTTTGGGGACAGAGTGAAATCTTCTTAAAACACTGCCCCTCCACTCATTCCTGAACTTTTTTGTTAAGTCCTTCTCAAATGCCAACTGAATTAAATTGGCCTTAATTGCATCGATGAAGCATACTAAGGCGATGTTCTGTAAAGACGTTCTTGAGGGTAGAAAATGAATTCTCACAGAGTGCCGTGCTAGCTTCAGTAGTGTTGTTGTTGACATCAGTGCCCACTAGGGCTGTCCCCGACTAAGGATTTGGATAGTTGACTTTGATTGACAATTTTTTTTTACCAGGGTGGGCACAGCTGACTCAGTGGGCGGGCCCGGCCCCCTAATGCCCGCCCATGGCGCCGGGACTGGTACTCCCATGTACCCCCATTGAGCCACAAGTGATTCACAGTTTACTAGTTTACAGTATGATTCACAGTGTGGATGTATAGATTCACAAAGTAACTCATATGCAGAACATTAGCTATATGACTTTGTGTCCATTGTCCAATCCTAAGCAGTGTCTAAGAATATACAAAAGCATCCTCATTGTACTCATTTCCCTTTTGTCCACTTTCAGAAAAAAAAGTTAAAAAATAAATAAAGTAGTTCACCACTAGCCACTAGTGTCACTGGGGAATGGAAACACTAGATGATTCAATGATATTCATATTCCCAAGTCAAATAAGTATGCCACATTTGACAGTTTTACAAACAAATTAATTTGAAGTAGCCTAATGTTATTAAGCTGTCTTATGGGGGCTGCTGTGTTTTTGTTGTCATGGAAATGCAGTGTGTCACTGGTTTGATAAGTAAGTAAGCATGGAGTCTAATTAACTGGTTTGATAAGTCATACGCATGTAGTCTAATTAACTGCTAGAAGCTATCAAACCAGTGACACAGTGTATTGTTGACAACAAAAATATTGCAGCCCCCATTAGACAGATAGCAAATTAGGCTACTTCAAAATGTATTAATTAATTTGTAAAACTGTTTTGTCAAAAGTGACATGATTATTTGGCTTACAAATATTCCTTTGATTTCGAATGCTTCCATTCCCCTTTAATGTTTCAAGAATTGTGGAGGACAGTCTTCGATCCCAAGATTAATGTCTGATCTCTGCATGGAATAGCATGCAGAAAGATTTTAATTAAGAAGCTGCTCTTTCCGGGGCGAACCACGCAAAGCGCTGCGTTGCGGCACGGCTGACCCGGGTTCGACTCCCGGACCCGGTGTTCTTTGCCGAATGTCTTCCCCTGCTCTGTCTCCCATTCTTCCTCTCTCTCTCTCTCTCTACCGGACTGCCTGGTAGTAAAAACCAATAAAAAATCTACCAAAACATAATAATATATATATATATTTTTTAAAGCTGCTCTTTCTGAGTGCAAAGCAGTTGTTAGGACTATTAATGCAGCAGCAAAGGCACATCATTGTACACTATGTGATAAAGGCATTTACACACACCAAGTCTTCCCACCACAGTTAGGACAGCCGAAACCCGTCCAATCTTTCGCCGTCGACTAAAGATGCACTTCTTCAATCATTATCTGAAAAAAAAAAGAAAAAATATATATATCTAACCTTAGCCTACTGTCATGCACTTGTCCTAATATACTAAGCAACACTATAGCACTCAACACTTTGATGAACATTGTTACTCAGCTGATAGAGTTGTACCCTTCTTGCTGTCTTGTTGTACAAAACTTGTAAGTCGCTTTGGATAAAAGCGTCAGCTAAATGACAAAATGTAAAATGTAAATGTAATGGTGTGTGTGTGTGTGTGTGTGTGTGTGTGTGTGTGTGTGTGTGTGTGTGTGTGTGTGTGTGTGTGTGTGTGTGTGTGTGTGTGTGTGTGTGTGTGTGTGTGTGTGTGTGTGTGTGTGTGTGTGTGTGTGTGTGTGAGAGTCTGTCCACAGCTAATCTAACTACAGGGGCGATTTGGATGAAATGTCACAGGCTGTAATATTTTCCAGAACAAGTATTTTATTTGAATGAATTTACATCATTGTCCATTGACATACATATTGGTCTATGTTTGCACCGCCCCCTGCACTTAAGCCCTGCCTAATGTGTTGTAGGCTATAGAGAAGCCATGGGAGGCTGCCACCTGGTGGAGATTTGCACTCTACTGAGTGCACCTTCCTAGTTATAAGTTGTCAGATGACAAGTTATAAGATGTTGCCAACTTTCCTTTGACAACAATGGGGAAATTCAGCATTCACAGCACAGCGCCATGGTAGCACTGGGACCTGGTTTATACGCTGGTCCCAGTCAGCTCTGCAGTGTTTACTTCCGTAGAAGTATACTTTCGGTGATAATTTCCTCTCCAATTTGGTCCAAAACACTTTTTAAAAGCCACAGTTTTACATTCTGATGTTACACTTGTTACAGTGAGCTCCAATATATAATGTATACACATGGTTCCATTGCTGAGAAACTTTACAGAACATCAGTCCTGAATATTCAATTGCAAATTCCATTGAAATGAACTGGACTGTAGAGGTCAATTGACCATACTGGCACATCTTTCATTCAAATTCAAGCGTTTCAATCTCTCCCATTTTGTGCCAGGTAGTGTTAAAGTATGTCCTCACTGGGGCAAGGCAGGTGGTAGGAGGGATCTGCTCACAAGGCTGATGAGGAGATTAGATGAGCTAATAGCTTTGACAAGAATGAAGTTCAAGTCTAGGAGCCTGTCGCTGTGCAGGACAGACACACACACACACACACACACACACACACACACACACACACACACACACACACACACACACACACACACACACACACACACACACACACACACACACACACACACACACACACATAAAGGATCAGGGTAGGCAGTATAGCAGCTGGGAATTCGGTGGTATACCAGCTGGGAAGGCAGTATAGCAGTTAGGAAGGCAGTATAGCAGCTAGGAGGCAGTATAGCAGCTGGGAAGGCAGTATAGCAGTTAGGAAGGCAGTATAGCAGCTAGGAAGGCAGTATAGCAGCTAGGAAGGCAGTATAGCAGCTAGGAAGGCAGTATAGCAGCTGGGAAGGCAGTATAGCAGCTGGGAAGGCAGTATAGCAGTTAGGAAGGCAGTATAGCAGCTAGGAAGGCAGTATAGCAGCTAGGAAGGCAGTATAGCAGCTGGGAAGGCAGTATAGCAGTTAAGAAGGCAGTATAGCAGCTGGGAAGGCAGTATAGCAGTTAGGAAGGCAGTATAGCAGCTGGGAAGGCAGTATAGCAGCTGGGAAGGCAGTATAGCAGCTGGGAAGGCAGTATAGCAGCTAGGAAGGCAGTATAGCAGCTAGGAAGGCAGTATAGCAGCTAGGAAGGCAGTATAGCAGCTGGGAAGGCAGTATAGCAGCTGGGAAGGCAGTATAGCAGCTGGGAAGGCAGTATAGCAGCTGGGAAGGCAGTATAGCAGCTAGGAAGGCAGTATAGCAGCTAGGAAGGCAGTATAGCAGCTGGGAAGGCAGTATAGCAGTTAGGAAGGCAGTATAGCAGCTAGGAAGGCAGTATAGCAGCTGGGAAGGCAGTATAGCAGTTAGGAAGGCAGTATAGCAGCTGGGAAGGCAGTATAGCAGCTGGGAAGGCAGTATAGCAGCTAGGAAGGCAGTATAGCAGCTGGGAAGGCAGTATAGCAGCTAGGAAGGCAGTATAGCAGCTAGGAGGCAGTATAGCAGCTGGGAAGGCAGTATAGCAGCTGGGAAGGCAGTATAGCAGTTAGGAAGGCAGTATAGCAGCTAGGAAGGCAGTATAGCAGCTAGGAAGGCAGTATAGCAGCTAGGAAGGCAGTATAGCAGCTGGGAAGGCAGTATAGCAGCTGGGAAGGCAGTATAGCAGCTAGGAAGGCAGTATAGCAGCTAGGAAGGCAGTATAGCAGCTGGGAAGGCAGTATAGCAGCTAGGAAGGCAGTATAGCAGCTAGGAAGGCAGTATAGCAGCTGGGAAGGCAGTATAGCAGTTAGGAAGGCAGTATAGCAGCTGGGAAGGCAGTATAGCAGCTAGGAAGGCAGTATAGCAGCTAGGAAGGCAGTATAGCAGCTGGGAAGGCAGTATAGCAGCTAGGAAGGCAGTATAGCAGCTAGGAGGCAGTATAGCAGCTGGGAAGGCAGTATAGCAGCTGGGAAGGCAGTATAGCAGTATAGCAGATAGGAAGGCAGTATAGCAGCTAGGAAGGCAGTATAGCAGCTGGGAAGGCAGTATAGCAGCTGGGAAGGCAGTATAGCAGCTAGGAAGGCAGTATAGCAGTTAGGAAGGCAGTATAGCAGCTGGGATGGCAGTATAGCAGCTGGGAAGGCAGTATAGCAGCTAGGAAGGCAGTATAGCAGTTAGGAAGGCAGTATAGCAGCTAGGAAGGCAGTATAGCAGCTGGGAAGGCAGTACAGCAGTTAGGAAGGCAGTATAGCAGTTAGGAAGGCAGTATAGCAGCTGGGAAGGCAGTATAGCAGCTAGGAAGGCAGTACAGCAGCTGGGAAGGCAGTATAGCAGCTAGGAAGGCAGTACAGCAGCTGGGAAGGCAGTATAGCAGTTAGGAAGGCAGTATAGCAGCTAGGAAGGCAGTATAGCAGCTAGGAAGGCAGTATAGCAGTTAGGAAGGCAGCATAGCAGTTAGGAAGGCAGAATAGCAGCTAGGAAGGCAGTATAGCAGCTAGGAAGGCAGTATAGCAGTTAGGAAGGCAGTATAGCAGCTAGGAAGGCAGTATAGCAGTTAGGAAGGCAGTATAGCAGCTAGGAAGGCAGTATAGCAGTTAGGAAGGCAGTACAGCAGCTGGGAAGGCAGTATAGCAGTTAGGAAGGCAGTATAGCAGCTAGGAAGGCAGTATAGCAGCTAGGAAGGCAGTATAGCAGTTAGGAAGGCAGCATAGCAGTTAGGAAGGCAGAATAGCAGCTAGGAAGGCAGTATAGCAGCTAGGAAGGCAGTATAGCAGTTAGGAAGGCAGTATAGCAGCTAGGAAGGCAGTATAGCAGTTAGGAAGGCAGTATAGCAGCTGGGAAGGCAGTATAGCAGCTAGGAAGGCAGTATAGCAGCTAGGAAGGCGGTATAGCAGCTGGGAAGGCAGTATAGCAGCTGGGAAGGCAGTATAGCAGCTAGGAAGGCAGTATAGCAGCTAGGAAGGCAGTATAGCAGCTAGGAAGGCAGTATAGCAGTTAGGAAGGCAGTATAGCAGCTAGGAAGGCAGTATAGCAGTTAGGAAGGCAGTATAGCAGTTAGGAAGGCAGTATAGCAGCTGGGAAGGCAGTATAGCAGTTAGGAAGGCAGTATAGCAGCTAGGAAGGCAGTATAGCAGCTGGGAAGGCAGTATAGCAGCTAGGAAGGCAGTATAGCAGTTAGGAAGGCAGTATAGCAGTTAGGAAGGCAGTATAGCAGCTAGGAAGGCATGAGCAGCTGGGAAGGCAGTACAGCAGTTAGGAAGGCAGTATAGCAGCTGGGAAGGCAGTATAGCAGCTAGGAAGGCAGTATAGCAGCTGGGAAGGCAGTATAGCAGCTGGGAAGGCAGTATAGCAGCTAGGAAGGCAGTATAGCAGCTAGGAAGGCGGTATAGCAGCTGGGAAGGCAGTATAGCAGCTGGGAAGGCAGTATAGCAGCTGGGAAGGCAGTATAGCAGCTAGGAAGGCAGTATAGCAGCTAGGAAGGCAGTATAGCAGTTAGGAAGGCAGTATAGCAGTTAGGAAGGCAGTATAGCAGCTAGGAAGGCAGTATAGCAGCTAGGAAGGCAGTATTGCAGCTGGGAAGGCAGTATAGCAGTTAGGAAGGCAGTATAGCAGCTGGGAAGGCAGTATAGCAGCTAGGAAGGCAGTATAGCAGTTAGGAAGGCAGTATAGCAGTTAGGAAGGCAGTATAGCAGCTAGGAAGGCAGTATTGCAGCTGGGAAGGCAGTATAGCAGTTAGGAAGGCAGTATAGCAGCTAGGAAGGCAGTATAGCAGCTGGGAAGGCAGTACAGCAGTTAGGAAGGCAGTATAGCAGCTGGGAAGGCAGTATAGCAGCTAGGAAGGCAGTATAGCAGCTGGGAAGGCAGTATAGCAGCTGGGAAGGCAGTATAGCAGTTAGGAAGGCAGTACAGCAGCTGGGAAGGCAGTATAGCAGCTGGGAAGGCAGTATAGCAGCTAGGAAGGCAGTATAGCAGCTAGGAAGGCAGTATAGCAGCTAGGAAGGCAGCATAGCAGTTAGGAAGGCAGAATAGCAGCTAGGAAGGCAGTATAGCAGCTAGGAAGGCAGTATAGCAGCTGGGAAGGCAGTATAGCAGTTAGGAAGGCAGTATAGCATCTAGGAAGGCAGCATAGCAGTTAGGAAGGCAGAATAGCAGCTAGGAAGGCAGTATAGCATCTAGGAAGGCAGCATAGCAGTTAGGAAGGCAGTATAGCAGTTAAGAAGGCAGTATAGCATCTAGGAAGGCAGCATAGCAGTTAGGAAGGCAGTATAGCAGTTAGGAAGGCAGCATAGCAGTTAGGAAGGCAGAATAGCAGCTAGGAAGGCAGTATAGCAGCTAGGAAGGCAGTATAGCAGCTGGGAAGGCAGTATAGCAGCTGGGAAGGCAGTATAGCAGTTAGGAAGGCAGTTAGCAGTTAAGAAGGCAGTATAGCAGCTGGGAAGGCAGTATAGCAGCTGGGAAGGCAGTATAGCAGTTAGGAAGGCAGTATAGCATCTAGGAAGGCAGTATAGCAGCTAGGAAGGCAGTATAGCAGTTAGGAAGGCAGTATAGCAGCTGGGAAGGCAGTATAGCAGCTAGGAAAGCAGTATAGCATCTAGGAAGGCAGTATAGCAGTTAGGAAGGCAGTATAGCAGTTGAGAAGGCAGTATAGCAGCTAGGAAGGCAGTATAGCAGCTAGGAAGGCAGTATAGCAGCTAGGAAGGCAGTATAGCAGTTAGGAAGGCAGTATAGCAGCTGGGAAGGCAGTATAGCAGCTGGGAAGGCAGCATAGCAGCTAGGAAGGCAGTATAGCAGTTAGGAAGGCAGTATAGCAGTTAGGAAGGCAGTATAGCAGCTGGGAAGGCAGTATAGCAGCTAGGAAGGCAGTATAGCAATTAGGAAGGCAGTATAGCAGTTAGGAAGGCAGTATAGCAGCTAGGAAGGCAGTATAGCAGTTAGGAAGGCAGTATAGCAGTTAGGAAGGCAGTATAGCAGCTAGGAAGGCAGTATAGCAGCTGGGAAGGCAGTACAGCAGTTAGGAAGGCAGTATAGCAGCTGGGAAGGCAGTATAGCAGCTAGGAAGGCAGTATAGCAGCTGGGAAGGCAGTATAGCAGTTAGGAAGGCAGTACAGCAGCTGGGAAGGCAGTATAGCAGCTGGGAAGGCAGTATAGCAGCTAGGAAGGCAGTATAGCAGCTATGAAGGCAGTATAGCAGCTAGGAAGGCAGTATAGCAGTTAGGAAGGCAGCATAGCAGTTAGGAAGGCAGAATAGCAGCTAGGAAGGCAGTATAGCAGCTAGGAAGGCAGTATAGCAGTTAGGAAGGCAGTATAGCAGCTAGGAAGGCAGTATAGCAGCTGGGAAGGCAGCTAGGAAGGCAGTATAGCAGTTAGGAAGGCAGTATAGCAGCTAGGAAGGCAGTATAGCAGTTAGGAAGGCAGAATAGCCGCTAGGAAGGCAGTATAGCAGTTAGGAAGGCAGAATAGCCGCTGGGAAGGCAGTAGCAGCTAGGAAGGCAGTATAGCAGCTAGGAAGGCAGTATAGCAGCTGGGAAGGCAGTTAGGAAGGCAGTATAGCAGCTAGGAAGGCAGTATAGCAGCTGGGAAGGCAGTATAGCAGCTAGGAAGGCAGTATAGCAGCTAGGAAGGCAGTATAGCAGCTGGGAAGGCAGTATAGCAGCTGGGAAGGCAGTATAGCATGCTGTTGGAGGAGGTTGGAGGGGTGGTAGACTTACACTGTACAAGCAAAACTGTACATTGGAATATTGACAAAACCATACTTGGTCATTTACTGTACATTGGAGGGGGTTGATATAGCTATAAACCTGCATTCCTTCGAATATATCAATTAAACTTATATTGAAATACACTATATAGCCTCTATACACCAACACTGAAATGACAGTGGATAAATAAATAAGAACTAAAGCTAATCGGTGGAAATAGACTACATTAATATTCCATAACAAGTCTTGTGTGCGCCTACGAATGAACAGTAGCCTATAGGCTTATGGAATAATAAGCCATACTGCTTCATTCATTACGCCCGCCGGCCCGTAGGCTATATATTATATGTCATTCATTCATTCATTCATATACAGTACTGCGCGCGCGTGTGTGTGTGCGCGCGCGCTGCGGCAGGTGTGTACCGCGAGCTGTATATGATGCCAATACATTAATCTAATCTAGTTTTGATGGGCGCAAGCGTGATTATGAAACATAGCCGCATTTCTCGGAGACGCTCTCTGATTGGCACTGACTGACGCTAGGTTTCGTAATCACGCGGCTCTCAAAGCACTTCCGCCATTCCATTTCACACAGCTGCTTTATAAGGACTGTCGGGGGCGTGGTTTGTATGCAAATGAGCTGAACGGGAACGCGCTTTGGAGTTTACGACAGAATGCCATTCTCCAAGCAGATATCAGATCATATAATTTCTGCGACCGTTTCAGCCACTTAAGACATATCTCCAGCACGTTCAGGACTCAGAGTGTACTTGTCATAGATTATGTCTCAGTGGTTCCAAGATAAGTCTTCCAGAATATATCTTTGAAAAATTTTCGGGAATGAGACCCAATGTCCTTGCAACTGTGACACAGTCGCTCACAGATACAACCTTCCCAAGGGAATTTTTTTTTTTTTTCTTCTTCTTCTTCTTCTTCTTCTTCTTCTTCTTCTTCTTCTTCTTCTTCTTCTTCTTCTTCTTCTTCTTCTTCTTCCCCGGCGTCCAACGACCTCCGGTGATCAAGCTGGTCTCCCTCATTGCAAAAAAAATAAATATAGTGATCACAGCATTTTTCCAATGACTCAGCTCTTTTTCTTCTGTGGTTCTGACGTTCGACGACCTCCGGTGATCAAGCTGGTGTTGATTCTTCCGTCGTCCAGGTCAACGGCACCAATGTAGCCGGTTTAAGGCCTACTCCTCAATGTCGGTCGTGTATGGGAAGTGAAGACAGGCTCGTGATCCATTTCAATATTTATTTGCCGTGTCAGACAGATAAACAAGACAGTATTAAGTCTTGTCCACTAGATGGCACCCACAGCTCACAGGCTCTTCAAACACCCAGTATAGACTGACGTTTTGAATCAAACATTGAAATAACACATTTATAATGAAACAATACAATAAAATAATACAAAATAAACAATAGGATTCATCCATTTACCTGTCAGACAGATAAACAAGACAGTATTAAGTCTTGTCCACTAGATGGCACCCACAGCTCACAGGCTGCAATGGGGAAATAGTCACATTTCAGGTCAAGGCCTACTCACATGTGGTCATATCAAAAGTTCGTCACCACGGTTAAATTCCTTTACAAAAAGTGCACAACTGCTCATCTTTAACGTTATACACACTTGGTTCCTTGCCCGAAACCTTATTTACAACATTTAAACCATCATACGTTCTTTTAGACCAGAGATATATTTACAGACACTGAGCAGACATCTTACCTCTTCAAACACCCAGTATAGACTGGTGTGAAGAGAGACGCGCAAGAGGAAATACGTCACTTCCTGAAGTGTCGATTTCAAAATAAAAGACTTTGTGTCATGGTCCCAGCCAGGGATCATGCTCGAACAATGTGAACAGTGGTTTTCTGCCGCCCTCTGGTGGCCAAACGCAGCAACTCCAGATCCTGGACTCTCTGTGGCATTTTAGTCTGCTGAATAATATTGGTGCTGTGTTTTCTCTGTTCATAACTTGTGTGGTGTGTAGCTTGTGTTTTAAAGGGTTTATCTTTACATGTTTCCTTAAAAGGTTTATCCTTATGTAGCCGGTGTGATCTTGTCTGCGTTGTGTTAAGTCGATTCGACCCCTGTTAAGGGATCGCCCTGAGTGGGAGTTGAACCCCGGACGCCCGCATCGCGGGCGGCATCACAGACCACTAAGCTCTTGCTTCCGGGTCTGGATGCCTCTGGGGAGTGAGTTTACTTGCAGTACCGCTTACCATCCACAGCCACTGAACTACTTGTACCATCGTGACTGTGGATATACTGCGGTACCTCCGTTACACTCACCCCCCTAAACTCACTCCACCCAGGGCATCCGGGTCTAACGGCACCACGTGTAGCCGGTGTGATCTTGTCTGCGTTGTGTTTTTAGTCGATTCGACCCCTGTTAAGGGATCGCCCTGAGTGGGAGTTGAACCCCGGACGCCCGCATCGCGGGCGGCATCACAGACCACTAAGCAAGAAGTGAATTCACTTCTTGCTTCCGGGTCTGGATGCCTCTGGGGAGTGAGTTTACTTGCAGTACCGCTTACCATCCACAGCCACTGAACTACTTGTACCATCGTGACTGTGGATATACTGCGGTACCTCCGTTACACTTACATATGTTCCTGAAAGGTTCAACCTTTTCATATGTTTCCTTTAAGGTATCCTTTTCATGTCCCTTTAAAGGTTCATCTGTTTTGCATATGTTTTTATAGTGTTAATACTTTACTTGTGTTTCCTTTAAGGCTCATTCCCTTTACACAGGTTTTTAATAGTGTTAACTTCTTTACATATGTATGTTCCTGTGACGGATACGTCTGTGCACCGCACCCGCACATGTTAACCGCATTGTTTGTACACGTTTACATTCATGATACACATACACAATTTCTATTTCACATAATGACACATAGACTTGCGTACTGATATCATATCCATTCTTTATTATTTGACTTACATGGTTAAGTGCATGCATGTTGTTCATTGTTTGTTTTCTCCAACTCTGCAGCCAGCCATCCCCACTCTGGGCAAACAGAGCAGCTGTGACTGATCGGTCCTAAATGGCCGGATGGGGGGGGGTGACTGATCGGTCCTAAATGGCATGTCGGGGGGGGTTTATTGTATTGTAATTTAGTTTCCTTATATGTATTTCCTTATTAATTAAGATTATTAGTTGTGCAGTTTGGTAGTTGTGTTGTGTGTTGTGTGTTTATTGTTTGTTAGATTAATTAGAAGTGTAAGATATTATTTAGTAAAATATTAATTATCAATTAGCCCACTTAGGTTAATTGTATCTGGCCAGGGCCTATATATAGTTTTGAGTTCTTAGTTGTCATTGTCTTCCGTTCTGTTCAGGTCTGTTTTTGTCCTGCTATATTATTTTGACCATTTATGTTATATTTAAATTATGTTTTTGAAATGGGTAAAATAAAACCCTTATTTTTTGCCAAAACCACTTTGTCCTCCTTGTCTGGCTGCTTGGTCCCTTACAGTTCCTTTAAGGGTGGTTTGTTTTACATATGTTTCCTTTTAGATATTCCTGTACACATGCTTTTAACAATGTTGTGAGTTTTCTTTTACTAATTCTGTGTTCACCTGCCTGGCCTATACCAGCTGGCACTCATTAGTAATTATTATTCACAGGCTCTATTTAGACCTGCCCGTGCCTCTCACTCATTGTCGCACCATTGCCCTGTTTCAGTGTATTGTTATCACAGTTGGTTTCGGTCACTTACTCACCTTTGTCACCGTATTCCCTGTGAGTCCGTTCCTCTCTTAAGTTCTTATTTTTCCAGCATTGCTGAGTATTGTTTTCGGGTTTGCAGTTCGCTTTTGTTTAGTAACTTTTGATACCGTTTGTAATCATTGTTGCTTGCTGACTGCTTAGTAAAAGCCCGTTCACTTCAGTACGTCGTCTCAGTCTCTTCTCTCTCTGCTCAGGTTACCTGCATTTGGGATCTCCTCTCCTAACCCACACCGAAACCATCTCAGAATGGTGCGACCATCAATGATCCCAGCACGCACGATGACAGCAGGAGCAAGCGACGCTCTCCTCTCGATGGAGAGGTTCTTCAAGGGGGATTTTCTCTCCTCGTCCTCAGAGGAGAGGTGGACGATGTACACGCTCCTCATCTCTGTCTGTGAGCGCAGCGCCGAGCAGGCGCTCCAGCTGGAGGCACACGGCTGTGTGATCCGTTGGCTGATTCGGGAGCTCCTGTCCTCTGCTTCCGAAGCCCCGGTTACCAGCATGCCTTTCTCCGCAAGTACAGCTAGTCCTCTCGCCATTAGCACGGTCCAGGCTGTTAGCCCAGCCGTTAGCATAGCTTCGGCAGCTAGTGCTGCTAACTCTCGTCCTGTTACCGTTGTCCAGGCTGTTATCCCAGCCGTTAGCATAGCTTCGGCAGCTAGTGCTGCTAACTCTCGTCCTGTTACCGTTGTCCAGGCTGTTATCCCAGCCGTTAGCCTAGCTTCCCCAGCTAGTGCTGCTACCTCTCGTCCTGTTAACGCTGTCCAGGCTGTTAGCCCAGCCGTTAGCCTAGCGTCCCCAGCTAGTGCTGCTAACTCTCGTCCTGTTTACACTGTCCAGCTTGTTAGCCCAGCCATTAGCCTAGCTTCCCCAGCTAGTTCTGCTAACTCTCGCCCTGTGAACACTGCCCAGGCTGTTAGCCCAGCCGTTAGCCTAGCTTCGGCAGCTATAGTAATGCTAACCCCAGCTCTGCTAACACAGTCCAGGCTTTCTCAACTAGCTCAGCACTGTCTGCTAGTTTAGCATCTAAAGCTAGCACTTCAGCTCTCCCTGCTGGCCCTGTAGCCCCTGTAGCCAATATAGACTTTTTAGCTACTTCCTTAGCATCCCCTGCTAGGTTAGCCACTGCTAGTTCTACAGGCCCTACAGCTAAACCTTTGGCTTCCTCAGTAAGGAGACTCAGTGTGGTTCCGGCCCTTAGTACAGGCTTAGCTCCCCCTGCTACTGCTAGGTCTAGAAAGGCTAGTAAAGCCCTCACAGTTAGCAGGGCTTCTTCAGCTAACCCAGCCTCTACTGCCAGCCTAGCCCCTGTTAGCTTAGCCCCAGGTGCTACGCCCGGCCCGGTCTCAACGCCCGGTCCGGCTCCCACGCCTGACCCGGCCCCCTCGACTGGTCCGGCTCCCACGCCTGACCCGGCCTCCTCGACTGGTCCCGGCTCCTCGACTGATTCCGGCTCCTCGACTGATTCCGGCTCCTCGACTGGCCCCGGCTCTTCGTCTGGTCCAGCTCTTCGCCGTGGTCGTCGCCGTGGTCATCGCCGTGGTCTTCACCGTGGTCTTCATCCGCAGAGACCCCCGTCCGGGGGTCTGCACCCGGTCCCGAGGTCTGCACGTGGAGTGGTCCCCGTCCGGGGTCCTGCTCCGGGGTTGTCGTCTTCGCGCCTCGGCTCCGGCCCTTCCGGTCCGGCCCCGAGTCCTGCACCTGGAGGGTCCTTCATCCAAGGTCCTACTCCGGGTCTGACGCCCATGCCCCTTTGCTCCAGGCCTCCTGACCGGTCCTCCGTCCCCGTTTCAAGTCCCCCTCACCGGCCCTTCATCCCCGTGTCCAGTTCCCCTCACTGGGCCTCTGTCCACGTTTCCGGCCCCCGTCGTCGGGCCTTTGTCCCCGTCTCCGGCCGCCCTGGCCCTTTGCCCCGCCCGCCCTTCCCTGGGTTTCCCTCTGGTCCTGTTCCTCGGGTCCCCTGCTGCTTTGCCCCTCCTGGGTTCTTTTCGCGGCCCCCCAGTCCCGGCTCTCCGGGTCCTCGCCCCCCGTTTTTTCCGGGGTCTCTGCCCCCCGCCTCGCCCGTTCCCGGACGGTCTTGCCGGTCGTCTGGGGTCCGACCCTTTGGGGGGGGGGGGGGGGGGTACTGTCATGGTCCCAGCCAGGGATCATGCTCGAACAATGTGAACAGTGGTTTTCTGCCGCCCTCTGGTGGCCAAATGCAGCAACTCCAGATCCTGGACTCTCTGTGGCATTTTAGTCTAGGTCTGCTGAATAATATTGGTGCTGTGTTTTCTCTGTTCATGTTGTGTGGTGTGTAGCTTGTGTTTTAAAGGGTTTATCTTTACATGTTTCCTTAAAAGGTTTATCCTTACATATGTTCCTGAAAGGTTCAACCTTTTCATATGTTTCCTTTAAGGTATCCTTTTCATGTCCCTTTAAAGGTTCATCTCTTTTGCATATGTTTTTATAGTGTTAATACTTTACTTGTGTTTCCTTTAAGGCTCATTCCCTTTACACAGGTTTTTAATTGTGAGGATGGGGGGTTCTTGCGGAGCCCAATAGCAAAACACAGGAGGAGATAATAGAGCGGTTTAGGGTTCTTTAATTATTCTTCCCAACCAAGCAGAGTATAACAGGAATGTGAAACAGGAATGTGAACAACACAGAGGTTATAATGTTCTTGGGGGGAAGAAGAAATGAGAGCAGGTGCACTTCAGTGCAGCTGTCGGCAGCGAGAGAGAGAGGACGCAGGTATTGCGCTTGAGAGCGAGCAGGAGTCCTCTTTGCGGGGCTCGAGACGTCAGGGTGGAAGGACGCTGGGGCTCGAGACGTCAGGGTGGAAGGGCGCTGGAGTGAAGTCCTGGGGCACAAGAAACAGAAGGTTAGGGCAAGCATAAACAGGGGTAGTTACAGCTGGTCTTCAGGTAGGCAGTTTAACACTGCGACGTTGGATGACGGGTTCTGCCAGTTGAAGTAGGGAACGCTTGATGAGGTGATCTCTTGCAGCCGCGCTGATTGCTCCTCATCTGGCAGACACGAGCTCTGATCGTGACAGGACCCCCCCCTCGACGGGCGCCTCCTGGCGGGCCCCCAGGCTTGTCCGGGTGACGGCGATGGAAATCCCGGACGACCTCAGGGTCCAGGATCATCCCTCGGGAGACCCAGCTGCGCTCCTCTGGGCCGTAGCCCTCCCAGTCCACGAGGTATTGGTACCCACGACCACGGGGACGCATGTCCAGCAGCTGGTGGACGATGTAGGCCGGGTGGTCATCGATGATCAGCGGAGGAGGAGGCTCTGGAGCAGGAGGAGACAGGGGACTGGAGAGAACCGGCTTCAGCTGCGACACATGGAAGGAGGGGTGAATGCGCATGATGGCGGGGAGCTGGAGCTTAACGACGAGGGATTGATAACGGACAGGATTTTATACGGACCAACAAAACGGGGGGTGAGTTTGCGGGACAAGGACTTGAGTGGAAGGTCTCGGGACGAGAGCCAAACCATCTGACCTGGTTGGTAGTCGGGAGCCGGAGTCCGGTGGCGGTCGGCGAAGCGACGGTTCTGCTCAGCAATGTGGAGCAGCGCAGCCCTCGTGTCCTCCCATATCCTCCTGCAGCGGCGAAGGTGGTCCTGCACCGAAGGCACGGCGATCTCCTCTTCCTGTGCAGGGAACAGTGGGGGTTGGTAGCCCAGGGAGGACTCAAAGGGAGACTGACCTGTGGCCGTGGAGGACAGCGAGTTGTGGGCGTACTCGATCCACGGCAGGAACATACTCCAGCCGGAGGGGTCCCGGGCGGTCACGCAGCGGAGGGCGGATCCCAGGTCCTGGTTGGCACGCTCCGATTGACCGTTGGTCTGCGGGTGGAACACGGAGGAGAGGCTGACCGTGGCCCCCAGGGACCGGCAGAAAGCCTTCCATACTTGGGAGATAAACTGCAGGCCCCTGTCGGAGACGATGTCCACCAGGATCCCGTGGAGACGGAAGACGTGGAGCACCATCAGGTCCGCGGTTTCTGAAGCAGAGGGGAGTTTGGGGAGAGCGACAAAATGCACAACCTTTGAGAACCGGTCCACGATGGTGAGAATAACAGTGTTACCGTGTGAAGGAGGCAGTCCGGTGACGAAGTCCAGGGCGACGGGTGACCAAGGCCGACCGGGAACAGGGAGCGGCCTGAGGAGCCCAGCTGGTGGTTGGTGGGAAGCCTTTCCACGGGCACAGACGGTGCACGCAAGGACGAAGTCGCGGGTGTCCTCCCTCATGGTGACCCACCAGAAGTGTCGCTTCAGCAGGGACAAGGTACGGTTAATCCCAGGATGACAGGCGAACCGGGAGGCGTGGACCCACTCGAGCACCTGGGAGCGGACAAGTTCGGGGACAAAAAGCCGGTTAGGTGGGCCGTTACCTGGATCAGGCTGGACGCGCTGGGCCTCCCGGACGACAGACTGGATCTCCCAGGTGGCGGCGGCCACCAGGCAGGAGGAAGGAAGGATGGTGTCCGGGTGTGCGGAACCCTCCTCGGGGACGAACTGCCTGGAGAGGGCGTCTGGCTTGGTGTTCTTGGAGCCAGGCCTGTAGGTCAGGGTGAAATTGAACCTGGTGAAGAACAGTGCCCAGCGTGCCTGGCGGGAGTTCAGGCGCTTGGCCGTCTGGACGTAGGCGAGGTTCTTGTGGTCGGTCCAGACCAGGAAGGGGGTCTCCGATCCCTCCAGCCAGTGCCTCCCCTCCTCCAGTGCCAGTTTGACTGCCAGGAGCTCCAGGTTCCCGATATCGTAATTGACGTCTGCCCGGGGTCAGGCGGCGAGAGAAGAAGGCACAGGGGTGCAGTCTCTGGTCGAGGGCGGAGCGTTGGGAAAGGACTGCCCCCACTCCGGTACTTGAGGCATCTACCTCCACCACGAACTGGCGGGACGTGTCCGGCTGAACGAGGATGGGCGCGGAGGTGAAGCGCTGGCGTAGCTCGGCGAAGGCGGAGTCCACTCTGTCCGACCAGACGAAGGGCACGGAAGGCGAGGTGAGTTGAGTAAGGGGTGCCGCGACCCGGCTGTAGTCCCTGATGAAATGCCGGTAGAAGTTAGCAAACCCCAGGAAGCGTTGGAGCTGCTTGACGTTTGTGGGACGGGGCCAGTCGGTCACCGCCTTGATCTTCTCGGGGTCCGCCCGGATCTTGCCGCCCTCGATAATGTAGCCGAGGAACCCAATGGAGGAGATGTGGAACTCACATTTCTCCGCCTTGACGAACAGCTTGTTCTCTAGTAGGCGCTAGAGGACCCGGCGGACATGCTGGATGTGCTCCTCCATGGAGCGGGAGAAAATCAGAATGTCGTCCAGGTAGACAAAGACAGAGCGGTTCAGGACATCACGGAGAACGTCATTGACAAGGGCCTGGAAGACAGCAGGGGCGTTGGTCAACCCAAAAGGCATCACCTTGTACTTAAAGTGGCCGAGCGGGGTCTTGAAGGCCGTCTTCCATTCGTCTCCCTCCCGGATGCGGACCAGATGATAGGCATTTCTGAGATCCAACTTTGAGAAAATGGTGGCGCCTTGCAGGGGTTCGAAAGCAGAGTTAATCAAAGGCAGGGGGTACTTGTTCTTAACCGTGATGTTATTGAGACCCCGGTAGTCAATACAGGGGCGAAGGGAGTGGTCCTTCTTGGAAACAAAAAAGAAGCCTGCGCCGACAGGAGAGGAGGAGGGGGTAATAATGCCCGAGGCCAGGGACTCGTGGACGTACTTCTCCATAGACTCTCTCTCTGGGCGTGAGAGGTTAAACAGGCGGCTAGCGGGGAGCGGGGCTCCCGGGAGCAGGTCTATAGCACAGTCGTACTGGCAATGAGGAGGTAGGGAGAGAGCTTGTTGTTTGCTAAACACAGCCTCTAGGTCGTGGTAAATTGGAGGAACAGTCGAGAGGTCAACAGGTTCGTTGGGAACGGGAGAACCAGTGGCCCCCACCAGTGAGCACTCCAGCTCGTGACTGAGCCCGTTGGCCAATTTATTACAGGGTTGTGTAGCTTTAGCCAAGGCATGCCTAGAACGATTGGGTTATGGGGAGAATCAGTGACGTGAAAACGGATCTCCTCGCTATGATTCCCGGAGAGTTGAAGGCGGAGAGGCGTGGTGTGGCGTGTTATTTGCGAGAGCAACTTCCCGTTTAGGCCTTGGGCATCTCGGGGGATGGGTAAGGCGTCGGTGGCAATGTGGTAGTGGGACACTACCCCAGCGTCGATGATGTTTTCGTCTGCGCCCGAGTCGACCAGCGCGGAAAGAGGGAGGGATTGACCGTTATGGTAAAGCGTGGCACTGAATTGCATATTCGGACCGGAACTGGGAACAAATTTAAGGCTTGTGCATGTGCCCAGGGTACGTGAGGCTCCCGGGACTGGGATACTATAGGTGGGGATACCACAAGTGGAGAGACAGCAGGCGGAATTGACTGGGCTGTTAAATATGCTTCGAAACGCTCGAATCGTTTGTCTCACTCCGTGGCGCTGAGAGTGAGAGCGCCGAGTTGGGCAATAGTCTCATCCAGTATCTGTGAGTGTTGATTTACCAGACTGGCGTGTCCGTTGACGGCGGCCTGGATGCTGGTGCTCCATTCACCGGCCTCCTGTGCTGCTGAGTCCGACATCATGGTCGCAGTGTTCTGTGAGGATGGGGGGTTCTTGCGGAGCCCAATAGCAAAACACAGGAGGAGAGAATGGAGCGGTTTATGGTTCTTTAATTATTCTTCCCAACCAAGCAGAGTATAACAGGAATGTGAAACAGGAATGTGAACAACACGGAGGTTATAATGTTCTTGGGGGGAAGAAGAAATGAGAGCAAGTGCACTTCAGTGCAGCTGTCGGCAGCGAGAGAGAGAGGACGCAGGTCTTGCGCTTGAGAGCGAGCAGGAGTCCTCTTTGCAGGGCTCGAGACGTCAGGGTGGAAGGATGCTGGGGCTCGAGACGTCAGGGTGGAAGGGCGCTGGAGCAAAGTCCTGGGGCACAAGAAACAGAAGGTTAGGGCAAGCATAAACAGGGTCTTACAGCTGGTCTTCAGGTAGCGTCGTCGTACCTCGGTAGGCAGTTTAACACTGCGACGTTGGATGACGGGTTCTGCCAGTTGAAGTAGGGAACGCTTGATGAGGTGATCTCTTGCAGCCGCGCTGATTGCTCCTCATCTGGCAGACACGAGCTCTGATCGTGACATTAATAGTGTTAAATTCTTTACATATGTATGTTCCTTTAAGGGTGGTTTGTTTTACATATGTTTCCTTTTAGATATTCCTGTACACATGCTTTTAACAATGTTGTGAGTTTTCTTTTACTAATTCTGTGTTCACCTGCCTGGCCTATACCAGCTGGCACTCATTAGTAATTATTATTCACAGGTAGAGCTGCCGCGGTATTGATATTTTCCTTACCGCACGAATTTGCGAAATATTTTCTACCGCCGCGGTATTACCGCACAGTGCGCACAAAAAAAAAAAGAGTTTGAATGCATTTTTTTTTTTTTTTGTAGTCTACTCTTATAGCCTGCCTCTAGTCTAATGGCGCTTTTCCACTGCATAGTACCTACTCGACTCGACCCGCTTTAGGCACCTGGTACTTCGTTCCTTTTCCACTGCAGCCAGGTACTACTCCGTGTGGGGACGCAGGCGGCGCCGCTTGTGTACGCTGAAAGCTCCGTGGGCATAGATGTCCGAGGGCTTGCAGCAAGCCAGAGTTTAACACAGTTTCAATCAATCAATCAATAACAACATTAACCAGACTCTCGTTGCGTCTATTCTGCCAAAGCTAACGTTACCTCTCATTGTGTATTCTACCAAGCAAACCCGGGTTTAACGTTACCTCTCGTGTATATCGGCTGACGGTAGCATTAGGCTAATAACAACAACAAACTTAACGCATCAGCGATCTTGTTGTGACATTAAACTCTCCGCTCGGTGGTAAATTGGGTTGATGTCGGTTTTGTTTCATCAATAAATAAGGCAGAATACACAGTGAATCCATTCTTTTTTGTTTATTGCACTTGGTTCTGTCGCAAACAAATCCTGAATGAAATGCATCCTTAGCGAGGCAGTAAAGATGGCGGCGCGGCGTTCTGTTTTCGTTCAGAGGCTACAAAGTGTGACGCGTCTCTCTTCTGACCAGTCAGTGGTCTGCAATGTTTCACATGCCTTTTCTGGTACCACTTCTACCCAATAGGGTCGCTTGGAACCGAGTAGGGTATATCTGCAGAGCCGCAAGCCGCAAGCCAACTTTATTATTATGATAAAAAACAGCGGTGACGCGGTATTCAGCCTAACTCTGCGGTGAGCGTGATGCAACAGCGATACCGCGGTAATGCGGTTATCGCGGCAGCTCTATTCACAGGCTCTATTTAGACCTGCCCGTGCCTCTCACTCATTGTTGCACCATTGCCCTGTTTCAGTGTATTGTTATCACAGTTGGTTTCGGTCACTTACTCACCTTTGTCACCGTATTCCCTGTGAGTCCGTTCCTCTCTTAAGTTCTTATTTTTCCAGCATTGCTGAGTATTGTTTTCGGGTTTGCAGTTCGCTTTTGTTTCGTAACTTTTGATACCGTTTGTAATCATTGTTGCTTGCTGACTGCTTAGTAAAAGCCTGTTCACTTCAGTACGTCGTCTCAGTCTCTTCTCTCTCTGCTCGGGTTACCTGCATTTGGGATCTCCTCTCCTAACCCACACCAAAACCATCTCACTTTGAGAATAAAAATAATAATAATTAAATAAAAATAAAACGTGAGGGATTATTTGTGGAATACATAACAGTATATTATATATACCTGCTACACAAGCAAAGTGTCCAACTGCAGAGCCGGAGGTAATGCCGGCGGGGATTGCTCAGCGACGCAAGCCCCTAATACGAAGCGCCGGTGGAAGTCAGAATGATCATCATCTTCTAGACACTCCGGTGGCGAAGACATTATCGCTGTATTTCCTCGAAAATAGTGAGAGAGAAAACAAAGATATAATGTCAACGCAGCTCCTTCTCTTCAACGTAGCTCCTTTCCAACTATTTCGGCACTAAACTCAAGTGGTGTATACAGACACTTGTCGGTGGTGAAAATAAGGAAGGAGCTGTTAGTATGGCCGCATCCCCGCTTATGTAGAGGAGCAGATGGGGGTGTGGCCAGGCGGATGGGTGTGTACATGTGAAGAAATTTATTCAGTGTTGGACTGGATGCGCTTGAGCGCAGAGCGTAAGCTAGTGATTTTATATGTCTGCACTTTATGTGCTCATTTTATGCCTGTCTTTTTTCTGTTGAGCTGCAGTTTCTGTATGAAAGGTGCTATACAAATAGTTTATTATTATTATTATTATTATTATTATTATTATTATTATTATTATTATTATTATTATTATTATTATTATTATTATTATTATTATTATTATTATTATTATTATTATTATTATTATTATTATTATATTAGAGCACCAGCATGTCATTTATCCAATCAGGTGCATTCCACATGGGTAAATGGGATGTAGGGAGGGGATACATGCAACATGTAAACAACAACATTAATTTTGGACCCGCAAGAAATCTTTTAATGATAAATTCATTAATGAAAAGCAATAATTGTATTCTGCACCTTTCTAAAAGCTCTGTGGATGTATTTAATATATAGCAGGTAATTTGACTGAAACAGCTGTCAAAACATCAACATCAACGATATCCTGTCTTTTACAGCTTTTGACATGGTTGAAAAACATTAGCCTATTACCACTCGACATATCCATATAAGTCACACTTGGTTGGACTGTATGTCAATTTGTAAACCATTGCTGCGCAGCGCAGGTCTGTTTGCTTTTTGGTGTATGGTTACATTATGCAAGTCGCTAGATCATATGACCCGGACGGCTCGTGGGCGTGGTCAAGACTTTGTCAACACTGCTTGCCTAACAGGAACTCTGGGATTGATTGATTGATTGATTGATTGAAAATTTTATTAACAGATTGCAGAATGGGTACAATACAGTACAGCTCAATACATGCAGACCAGAGAAAGACTTTCGTCTTGTTTACATCAGGGTCCCCCATTTTCAATTCATCATAGACAAATCAAAATATCAACCTCTTTTTAGAAATTGATTGAGTCGATTCTTTCAAGATAATTTAGTAGGGAAATTAATTATTTAATGACCGGTAATCTCATTAATCTTGTTCAGTGCACTACAAGATGTAGGCCTACAAACTCCCTTTTTGCTGAATTATAATGGTGTTCATTACTCATGGACAGAGTAGGCTACACATACGTTCTGCCTACGTTCTACACTTTTGCCTAATTTCTATCTGAAAGTAGACATACCCTAATAGAATAATACTCTGGTAAGTCTCCATTCAATATTTTACAAAGGTAGAAATACCTTTAATATAAGGTATACACATATTTGATATTGAATGTAAGTAAAAGCACACATTCTATGACATTCATGGATTTCAATGCTTGAAATGGTTTAGTAGGATGGTTTAATTGCCAATGCATTGGCCCAAGGTTGATTGGTATAGACCACTCGGCTCTAATTACTAAAGTTGGTTGGCAGGATTTGCATTTTGGAGGAGCATGATTTTCAGTTTATTACAGGTTTTGTATACAACCTTTTTCTCCAAAGTAACAAGTAGCCTAAGTAAAGTAAAACGATTTCCTTTTGTAGAGGAGTAAATATAGTATTAGGCCTATAGGCTACTATAAAACTAAAATGGAAATACAAAAAGAACAATTAGCTCAAAACATTGAGCAAAAAACAAGTATGTATATATTATATTCATACTCACCCCTGCATTTACTGAATGTGATTTGGTGTCCAAGTTCAATTGATTGATTGATTGATTGATTGAAAATTGTATTAACAGATTGCAGAATGGGTACAATACAGTACGGCTCAATACACACAATTGTTAAGGGAATGCAGACCAGAGAGACTTTCGTCTTGTTTACATCAGGGTCCCCCATTTTCAATTCATCATAACATTTATGAAATACACGATATACAAATATACAGTACTGTTACATCCAGACATTTATGACATACAACAAGATATACAAATATACAGTACTGTTTATTTACAGACAGAGTTTCTAAAAGAGAATATATACATTTGAGGGGGAAAGGCCAGTTCGAATTGTAGCCTCCCGTAGGTGCTCTTTTAGATCGGTTTTGAAGGTGGGTAGGGATTCACATTATTTTACGGCTGTGGGTAGGGCGTTCCACATTGTTGTGGCATAATTGCTAAACATGTTTAGTCCCTTGTTTGAGCCGAATCTGGGTTGAACATGATTTGTGGAACTCCCTCTGGTGTTGTGGTCGTGGTATTCACTGAGCTTTGGGAAGTATTTCGACATGTACATACATGGGTACCTTAGTGGTGTAGTGTATCTCGTAGACCAGGCCCATTGCAAGTTGATGTACTCTGTCGTCTACTCTAAGTCTAAGCCATCCTAGGTTGTCAAAATGGGCAGGGGTGAGGTGGGTTCTAGGAGTAAGGTCAAGCAGTAGTCTGACAAGTTTGTTTTGTGATGTTTGTAATCTTGTTTTTAGTGCCTTTGAGGTGCTTTGGTACCATGAGGTGCAAGCATAGTCGTAGTACCCTTGAATGAGTGCTCCTGTTAGAGTCTTCAGGGTATTCTTGTTTACCAGAGTAGTCAAGCAATCTGTATGCTGGCCTATACAATGCTGAATGTTCATGTTCAGGCATTTTCAAGATAGTATTAGGCCGGGGCGCGTGAATACTTTCCCTAGCTTTCAGTTCCACAGCCCAAGTCCTCGCCCATTTCCTCGTATTGTTTTCATCTCTCTATATTAACGTAACGCGCTATTCATATCAATCGACATCACATCAATATATAAATAAATAACGTATTGTTTTCATCTCTCACATCAATAGTCCTCGCCCATTTCCTCGTATTGTTTTCATCTCTCTATATTAACGTAGCCCATTTCCTCGTATTGTTTTCATCTCTCTATATTAACGTAACGCGCTATTCAATCGACATCACATCAATATATAAATACCGTATTGTTTTCATCTCTCACATCAATAGTCCTCGCCCATTTCCTCGTATTGTTTTCATCTCTCTATATTAACGTAACACGCTATTCATATCAATAACGTATTGTTTTCATCTCTCTATATTAACGTTAGGCTGTAAAAATCTGTTCTATAGGCTATATTTAGTCTAGTTGAGTGATAGTGAGTTGAGTCAGTTAGTTTTAGTATATTGAGCGAGTGTATTGAGCGAGTAGTTAGGCGATAGTAGGGCTAACGCGATTGGGCGCTGAGAGAAGCGTCAGTGGCCAATCAGGCCGCGTAAACCGAACGCGGAAGGACAACTGCCTTGGGGAAAGTATTCACGCGGCCGGCGTGGCTGGGTGGCGCAGCGGACATTGCGCTTGTCACCAACGCAAGAGACACCGGTCCCGAATCCAGCTGTCAGCATTGCCTCAGGCTTGCGCCGGCCGTCATACTGACTCAATTGGCAGAGTTAGCGGGAGGGGAGTCGAAGGGTGGTAGTCTGGTCGTTGTAAACAGCGACTCCTACAGGTCAGTCAGGGCGCCTGCACAGCAGAGACAGGAAAATGGCGGGGGCAGTGTGAGCCTCCTACACGTTACTCCTCGCCAATGAGAGTCCGCGCTGGCAGGTGAAAAGATGTGACTGGCTGCCTCCACATGTATCGGAGGGGACATGTGATGGGCCTCTATCCTCCCTACGACCGGCCAGTCACATGCGAGCAACGAGAGGAAATTGGGATGGTAGAAAAATCACAGAAAAAGGGGGAGAAAAAAGTAGATAAAAAAATTAAATATATATAGTATTAGGCCTATAATAATTATGTTTGCTAGGACATCCCCCAACCCCCCACACATCATGCAGCAAATTATTCAGAACAATCAATAGAATGCAGTCATACCAAGCGAGATCTAAGGAGGATGATATACAAGGAAATGCTATACAAAACAATTCCCAAATTCTGCATAAATCTAGCTTTAAATGTAGATATTTTATTATTTCACCATTGTATTTTTTAAGGCCTATTTTACATTATTGCGAGCTTCTGGTGTTGTTATACTTTAGAGAGAGAGAGAGAGAGAGAGAGAGAGAGAGAGAGAGAGAGAGAGAGAGATTCTTCTAAATAATGGCCACGCCCAAGGGCGTCCACAGAGAACATGGGATTTAGCCATTGCTCGTTATAAATCACATGACCTTCTCCTCAGTCAACACACACAGACGCCATCATCATCAATGTTGAAATCAAGGAAGACTGAAAGCAAAGGTGAGAAGAAGAATGTAAACTGACACTATCTCGCACTATGCTAATAATAATAACAACCACTACAATGTCATCACACTGAGCGGGTAAGAATAAACGGTACAATTTCAGCACAAGAGCGCGTATTAGTTAGTCAGCGTGGAAATAATAAAATGCAGGAGGCAGGGCTGCTAACGTTACGCTACATAGCTAAATCCGTCCGACCATGAAAGACATCAACAGACGGGTCAGTAGATCTGCATGGATTTAAACCAGCGAGCGACGATGACAGTTGACACCAACTAGCCAGGCAGCTGTCTACTTGGGTACACTTTCTTTATTAAATAATAATGCAAATATACAGGGGTTTCCCCCTTCCTTGCACGTGCTTGTTTTGATTCCAGATTTGTCTGTAGGTGGCTAGCTAGCGGTACTAGCTAACGTCAACATCTAGTATTATTATTAAATCGGACATGCTGTGTGGGGGAAACACGAAATGACATTCTGCACGAAACGAGATGGTCGACGTTCACCGAGCTGCGCTGCTGGAACATTCTTCTGCTTTGCATGAGCTGTCAGTGTCGACTGTCGAGCTAGCTGCTAATGTTAGCTAGGTGCTGCTTTATCAAAGCTGCTGTTTCTGTGTGGGGGCCAGACATTATATGATTAATTGAAAATGGGGGACCCTGATGTAAACAAGACGAAAGTCTTTCTCTGGTCTGCAACCCCGGCTTAACAATTGTATGTAGTGAGCTGTACTGTACTGTACCCATTCTGCAATCTGTTAATAAAGTTTCCAATCAGACATGGATCCCAGGGGAGAATACAAGTTTTAGTGTGTCATATATATATATATATATATATATACAAGCGCACCACTTTCTGTGTTTGTGCTGCATAGTTGGTGTGTGCAACTTGACATGAACTGTTACAGACAGCCACCAGGAGAAGACATGCATGTTACAAAATCAGAACATATCTAACATTATCTACCCAATGTTGGGATGTTATGTTACCAAAAGATCTCTCTCTCTCTCTCTCTCTCTCTCTGTGTTTAGGCCTAACTATAGCATGCAACTACTACAGATCATTCATGACGGAGCAGACTGCATTATGCCAGTAGGACCCACTTGGATATTATTAACCGAATAACGTCGGCATCTTTAAAACAATAAATAAATGACATCTTCAGTATATAACGCTACCTGCCTAGTTACAGTACGTCGTGCAAACGTTTCAGTAGCCTGTCAGCCTTCTACCATGCCTATGGATGCGTCATACTTTGAATGCTAATCAAGTAAGGTATGTTTACTCAAAGCAACATGCCTACATTGGGTGCTAAATAGGGCTGACCTTCGAAGCTTTTTTTGGCAATCGAAGCTTCGGGGCAGAGCTTTGATTTTAATTCGAAGCTTTGAGAAAAAAAAATCTTATGTTGTGGGACTTGTACAGCACTTTGGTAAACTTTGTTGTTTTTAAATGTGCTCTATAAATAAAGTGGATTGGATTAATTAATTAAGTAGCCCCTTTTGTGACTGATGCAGCCAACAAGGTTTCACTCAGCTGCCCTGCCTGGGTGCAGTGGGGCTGCTCTCACAGCCAACGACATGACATTACATAATTATGTTGCAACCTTCGTCTATCAAGCAAACAATTATATAAATATGTATATGTAGTTGATAAGAGACAAAGGCAGAATTCGACTTAATTAAGCACGTTTTATTAAGACATATTTTTATATGGGTCGGGACACTTTAAAAAAGCAGCACAATGAACACATCTGTCCAACATTAGTCTTAAATAACAAACGGCATTGCTTCGCTTCTTCGTCGACATGTCTGCTGCACATGTCCTTGTTGTTTTCAACACAGATAATCTCCACATGCTTGTTGTAGAGAGGTGGAGTCGAGGCGCCGCTTACTTTCGTTTCATTGGAATGGAGGCGGGAAGGCGCTGCTTACTTTTGTTTCATTGGAATGGACGCGCAAGATTGGAGGCAAAAAAATTAAATTATTAAAAAAAGGTTATATATATATATTTTTTTTACTTTGATATTTTTTTTTATGTTCGAAGCTTGTGCCATCGAACGAAGCTTCGAAGTATTTTAAGACCGCCCTAGTGCTAAACTTAGCTTAAGTGGACAGTGAAATGTTTTGATATTCTGTACTTGACGTACTACTTTGAATGAACTCACCCATGAGTAGGGATGGGTACCTTTCACATTTTAACCGATACCGGTACGGTACCTGTGAATCGATACCGGTACCCAACGGTACCTTTTTTCGGTACTTTAGTCTCAAGAAATTTTATTTACCTACCTCAGTCGTAAAAAAAAAATCCAAACTTCAAATAACTACAATTTCGACAGTTTTCGGCTTGTCATTGCTCTGACTGCTTTGTTGTTGAATCAAGTCAAATCCTAGGTAAGCATATATTGTGCGTGTGAACGTTGACATGAAAAGAAAAAAGTAAAAAAAAAAAAAAAAGTAATTTTTTTTTTTTTTCATTTTTTTTCGGTTTCTCACTTGATTCGATACTCGGTAGTACCGACGTATTTCGGTTCGGTACCTCAAAAGTTCCGAATTCGGTACCCATCCCTACCCATGAGGTAAACTAGCAAGTTGTCGGCTTTGAGTATTTTTTAGCCATATGTGCAATCGATGTGTACAATGTTACTGGGTTCCTTAACACTTTGGTTGCCACTGGTTAAGATGGTAAAACATTGTTGAATGCCACCACCCACTTCAATGATGGCGCTCTAAACGCATAATCTGTCTTAAAATTATGGCTGTGTCTAATCTGCCCGTCGCTTATCAATGACTTGTTTGCAGTCAACATTGTCGAAATTGATTGTTTTTTAATCGGTTCATTTCCGTTTGATAGCATTTTGAAAAGCCCTTGTTTTCGTAAGTTTCAGGAAAATATATAGATTCCGTGATAAACAGCATTTACTGGAATATTCTGGAATACACAACTGTCATTTTTCGGCCTATTTATGAATCGTTTTCAAATAAACACTAGATTATCGATAGTATATGTGTACTTATGCACGCTAGAGAAGCGGGCTGAAAAATATATTCTCATTTCCTGATCAACACACACACACACAGGGCTGGGCGATACGGCCTCTAAATTATATCGTGATATTTTTTGGCCATATCACGATACACTATATATATCGCAATATTTTGACATTTCCTCTAAAGCACTTAAAAATGCTTGATTTAACCCTTTGATGCATACAGTCACGCCAATATGATGATTATAATAAGTCCCTGCAAAATATGTTTCCATTATTAAACCATGAAGATGCTTTAAAAAATTATTAAATGAAAATGTACTAAGAGTAGTCTACTGACGCACTAATAAAAATTTGTATTTACATCTTACAAGACTTTTGCACAGTACTGTGTTTTCTATCCACTTTAGCCAAACACACACACACACACACACACATATATATATATATATATACTACTGTGAGAAAATAATAATCACACAAAGCCTTACAACGGGATAATGGCTTATAGCAGACTTAATGATTTTAGAATATTTCAGATAATGAAATGAAATGGTTATATCATCAACTATCCAGTTAGTATTTATACTGTAACGTTTGGCCACTTTAAATCATTGAAGAGATTGGGAGAGAGAGAGAGCTGCCGTAGGCGATGATGTCACACTCTACTGTAAACACAGGAAGTTGAACACACAGAGATTGAAACTGGATGCAAGAAACGAATAACGTTATCTTTAAACCTCTGTCAAGCGTCGTCAATATAACCCCCCCCCCTTTCTCACTAATGTCGTGTCGTGGAGTCTGCTTTGAGCTAACGCTAGCAGCTAAGAGCTAACGCTAGTTAGCTTAGCCTATTATGGTTTAACTTAGCAGCTAACGTTAGCCCATTGCATGTCATTTAAGGTCCGCGCTGGTCTGTCTATAATGAAATGAGAGGAACGCTCTGCACTAAAGCAAGTCTCATATCAGCCGCGACGTGACAACATATACTCGATGTTCACGATATAGTAATTTACTACAGCTCACATAGAACAAGCCGCGATACATCGAGTATACTCGATATATCGCCCAGCCCTACACACACATGGGGCAAACGCTGATATATAGGTGAAAACAGATCCGATTACCCAAAGACTGGTAAAATAAATTGCTTACCTCAGATCAGATGTTCTCCAAAAAGATTATTCCAATTCCCGATCGCCATTCCAAATATCGATCGTGTTTATTGATTCAGCGCTGGGTACTGTAAATATGTATTCCACGTTTTCTGGCTCGCCAATCACTTCGGTCTCTTCAGATGGCTCGCCGGATAAGTAAAATGAGGAACCTGGACCCCCCCCCCATCAGTCTAATCCAATGGGGTGCAGTACCACAGGGAGAGACGATAGGGGGCGGTATTTTCCCAATGGAGCTCGGAGAGAGTCTGCAGCACTAGCGTGAGGCTCGATTGATGAAATATGAATTCAAATCGTTAATAAATAAAAAAAAAACGACAAACGCTATATAGCGTTGCTGGCATTCAACTGGCGGCATGATCTAACGACAAAAAGCGTCCGTGGCACTCAAGTGTTAAAAGCAGGGGGGTAAAAAGTGCCCAGAAATTATACTTAAGTGAAAGTATGGGTACCATCTCAAAATCGTACTCCAAGTAAAAGTCAGAGTATCTATTGTAAGTAGGGGTGTAACGATGCAACCTCACAACGATTCAGGCAACGATTCAATGCATCATGAAATCTCTAAATTTTTTGACTTTGATTAATTTTCTATCAGTTAATTCACCCAATTTTTTTTGAATACACAAATGTGGATGGGGGAACTGATTCACAAAAACAATACACAAAAAAACTTTTTTTTTAAATTTCGATTACTATAACATTTTAAAATCGATGCAGTTGAATCGTCACATTAGAATCGATGCATTGTTACACCCCTAATTGTAAGGGATAGACCAGGGGTCTCAAACTCATTCCATCGTGGCCCAAGTTTTCATTTTTAACTACACATTGCACCAGATGAGTTAGTTGGTATTTAGGCAAGGCTGGAATGAAACCAAGCATACACTCGGCCCACAATGGAATGTTCTGCAATAGACGATGCTGAAATTAAAGAACGGAGGACACGTTTTTTTTTGCATTCAAATGATTTAATGCACTTCATCAAATTTGAAAAAACATGTCGAGGTAAACTAACATGGACAGCATTCACATCACAGCATCCAGTTGTAAAGTTGGCCAAACTACAGCCTTGGAATACAAAAAAAATGTTTATTATATGTGGGTTCGACATTGCACATCCTAAGGTTCTTGTCAAATAGTTGAACATAATTTTTTAATCGGCACTGGTTAATGAAAATATCCACTGAAAGCTTGTTAGCATTTTGTAGCAATGCTAATGGAAACAAATGGGTTCGGCTTGCTAGTTTACCAAACCAGATACTGGCTAGCATTGCTACAAAATGTTAACAAGCTTACAGTGGACATTTCTCAGTAAGCATAGGGCAGAATTTAAAATGGTTTTCAACTATTTGACCTGATTTAAGTTGAGTCAAGTGTGCTGTTGGTGGAATTTAACAACAAATACATGGGGTGCCTCGAAGACAGGTTTAGGAACCACTGCCATAGAAAAATTAGTACACATAAAAATAATTGCTCACAAGACCAGAACGTTCCCGTTAACTTCAGCAGTAGCTGTATTTACTCATGTAAAACTTTTGGTTTAACTTCAAAGATCCCCGCTTTCTAGTCTTGCACAAGGACCAATCAGCATGGGTATATGGGTGGGTTAATTTTCTATTGATGGTGATTTGATTGGCTGTTTTTAAATAAAGAGTGGCCACAGGATTAATAAGTTAATAACGTTAGTTCGAAACAAATATTCTAATTAAAATTGTTGGCCCGGCAAGATTTGTACTTTGTAGGTCTGCATTTTAAATGTAAGGAGTAAAAAGTATATTTATTCTCTGAAATGTAATTCACTCAAATCCAACCCGCACATCGAACCTAAACGAAGCACAGTACCAACCAACTAGGGCTCTTGGAGGTTGCTGTTAAACCCAATCGGGGCTCTACGCTAACCTTTTTCACTAGGGGCACAGGTGCTCCTAAATGAAGAAATTTAGGAGCACCCAAAAATATTTAGGAGCACAGTGAAAATATTTCAAGTAACAGAGTTTATTTTTTTTTCAAAAATAAATGTATATTTGTACTGTGCGTGCATGTGTGTAAATGAGCTCTTGCTACAACCCTGCATGTTTACATTTTGTATTTAGTACTTGATGTTCATTAACATGTGCTGTCCCTATCAAATAAACTATCAAATCAAACTACTGCTACAAAAGGTTCAGTCACTTAACTTTAGCCCCTTTTATGCATACAATGCTTATGTTTTGGCTGTGTTGCTCTTCTAGAAAAATAATCCTTTCAGGGTTGCCTATTGAAATACTGTACACTTTCCTACTGTACACTTTCCTGATTAATTGAAATGGGGGACCCTGATGTAAACAAGACGAAAGTCTTTCTCTGGTCTGCATCCCCTTAACAATTGTGTGTATTGAGCTGTACTGTATTGTACCCATTCTGCAATCTGTTAATACAGATTTCAATCAATCAATCAATCACACCTCCAGTACAGAAACATTGTTTGAGTTTGTGTGTCAGGTAGACCATTGATTGACAGTCGAGTCTGCCAATTACATCACATCGCTTGCACTCCGGCGCTGCAGCTGGACCCATTGCCCACCTCTGCTGTTGATAACGCTAGCCAAGTTATTATACACACAGATACACAGTGGGCCAGTGACTTTGGTGTAGGGGTGTAACAATGCATCGATCCTAAGGGGGAAATTCAACTGCATCGATTTGAAAATGTTAGAATAGATTATCGCAATTTTAATGTGTACACGTTATGTTATTGTCATGTCCGTTACAGCCAACACACCGACATACGCTACTGCATCAACGTTATGATTAACAAAGCAAGGCATTCGTTTTGTTGCATTAACGTTATATTACTATTGCTATCGATAAATCTAGGTGTTCTAAAATCTATTGCTATTGGTAAGAGAGAGACTATAATAAGTTGGTGTCTTGGAAAACGAGAGCCCTGATCGCGGAGTTTCAGGAAGTAAACAAGCAAAATGAGATTTTCCGATTGGTCATTTGCTTTATTTCCCATGAAACCAGTCACTTCACTCTACTGTGATTGGACCGTTGGCTTGAGTGCAATGTGGGACTTGTAGTTTTTTAACGATCTCGCAGCGGAGAAAAAAAAAGACGAGAGAGGCTATAATCTGTATTCGCACAGCGTGCGCGTAATTGATTTTTACGGTTCGCATACAAATATTTTTAGGGGCATATGCGAGCAATTTGGTCGCACTGTAGAGCCCTGCCAATTACATACTGTTTTTTTTAACTGAGAAGTGGCTATTAGTATTTCACTAAAGAACAATTTACTGCACGAGTCCGATTCCTCTCAAAGGATGCTATTTTGAAGAATTCTATTGATGCCATAGCAACGGAACTGATACTCATCGGCAAAAGGTCCATAGGCTGATAATATTGGTGGACTGATGGCAGTCCTATATCGGGTTCTATCTGGAATCCTGTTAACTTTATTCATTTGTAGGGTGAAATTGTAATTTTAGCTTTTTCATGATTTTGTTCATATTTGATTTATTCACATCCTCTAAAATATATATATATATTTGAAGATTCTATAGCATATGTGCTTTGCTTTTTACAAAACCAAATAACCACCAAACAGAGCAAAGTAGCATAACTCTGCCTGACTTTTCCCTACAAGCAGCCATTCAAGATGTTTGTTTTTTTGCACTTGGTCTTAACTCATTCTACGCCAGTCACGAGAAAAGTCGGGTTAACTCGCCAACCGTTCAGTGCCAATCACGAGAAAACTCTGGTTTTAATCGTTATTTCTTTTATTAGCTATATCCATTCATTTTTCATCCATCCAGCCTGATGTTATCATTGGGAATGGGTCTGAGCTCGCAAAAGGGCCAATACCGCCGCCTACGCCTTCCAGCCGGTATTGCACTCCATTAGAAATGATGTAGTTTATTTTCTGGGCCGATCTGAGCAGTGCGGGCGGGGTTTAAATACTCCGGCAGGATGAGCGTTTACAACGATACATCTGCAAGGCTGCCCCCCCCAAACCCCCCCCCCCCCCCCCCCTGACGGACAACGTGGGACTAGGGCTGGGCGATAAAACGATAACGATAACTATCGCGATAAATTATTTCCTCGAAATAAACATGAAACGTGGTCGCAAAGTTTCGATATATCGATTTTCCAAGCTTGGCTCCGTTCAGCCTCGGCTCAGCACACTCACTCACAACAACCAGCATTACGTGATGACGTGCTTACGCACAACAGCTAACAACCAATCAGTGAAGGAGATGGCCGAGACCCGGAAGGAGGTAGGACTCACTCAACAACAAGGCTTGCTAGGCTAATTAGCTTGCACGGCATTGTTTTATATATTTACGTGCCGAGTATGTGTGTGTTTTGAATTCTGAGGCCACGTTTATGGTAGTGTGGGATATACAGTGGACGTCGTTTCAATATATTGCGGCGGAAGAGAGTATTTTAGTGTCATATTTAGCACATTGTCATGGAATCCACCGCTTAGAACCAACAGGCTGGCTAGGATAACTAGCTTGCACGGCACTGTTTTATATATTTACGTGCCGAGTATGTGTGTTTTGAATTCTGAGGCCACGTTTATGGTAGTGTGGGATATACAGTGGACGTCGTTTCAATATATTGTGGCGGAAGAGAGTATTTTAGTGTCATATTTATTGTCATGAGATACTCCGCTTGTCGGCTAACGTGCGCAGACTGATGACGACATCAACTCGACTTGAGACATTCGCAGCAGCATAAGAAGTTAATTAAACTTGACGGACATTATATCGACGATAATTATCGATATCGAATTATATGAAAATAATTTTATAATTTTATCGCGATAACGTTTTTGGTCATATCGCCCAGCCCTACGTGGGACAGACCTCCACGAGCAGTATTTGCAATGGCGATCAGATAATTGGATACTTTTCTTTGCATTACATCAGAGACCAGGTAAGAACTAGGGCTGTCTTAAATACTTCGAAGCTTCGTTCGATGGCACAAGCTTCGAACATAAAAAAAAAATCGAATTTTTTTTTTATTTTCTTTTTTTACTTCGAGTGGTGTGTGTGTTGGAGGATATCATCCTCAAACATATACACCTACATGCCTTGTAGAATTCCACACATAAGAAAGAAAGATACTGGCATGAATAAACAAAATAGGAAATAAAATGTAGAAATGCATGCAATACATAAATAAATATGAATCTCCATATATGAAATAGAACATTTAGATAAGGTGCTACTGGGATGTTTTGGTGAGTTCTTTGTTTTTTTGTGGAAGTAGCCCTTCTTAAAAATGCATGAACATTCACTGATAATTGGTCTGTAGTGGAGTCTATGCCAAATACAACGCAGTTCGGTTTCCGGGTTCCTCTGATTGGCCACGACGCCCACTTGACCCCGCGCTAGCACGCCCCCTTATCCACGCCTGCCGCTACGCCGCGCCTCCTCTGTGTGTTGCAGCGCGCGGCAGAGGTCCCCGTGTGTTAAGCGAGCCTTGTAATGTTAAGCGACCTACTCACGGAAATGTAATGTTAATCGGCGGAATGTACATATTTATCAAAACAACTACCAGATTCACTCATAAACGTTATATAACATAACGTTATATGCGTTTTATTCATAACGTTATGGGTTTGAATCACTGTACATTGAGGGGGGTTAACATAACGTTATATGCGTTTTTGGTTTGCACTGAGGGATCTGCTTCAGCCTACCCGAGGACTCGGGTAGAATGGGGGGGGGGGGGAAGTGATTGTTGATTTACATTTTCAATGCTCGAAACATTATTTTATTTGGAAGGTAGTTTACTGCCCGGACTAGTTTGAACAGGTGCCGGGCCGAGATTTATTTCACGCCATAAATGGATCAATACAGTCCGTATTAATTAATGTTGCGTTTCCTTTTCAAATGTAGCCAAGAGTAAAGACCCTAACCCTATCAAAACGGCAGTCAAAGTGTATATTTTCATCACTGTTTGTTTACCAATGATTTTAACCTCTTAAGCCATATTCTCAGAAAATTCTATTTAGTACCATAACAGGGCAGCAAAGACCGTGACTGAAATCTACTGTAAGTACAGTTACCTTTTTATAATGTAAAAAGCTCCGCCATTTCATTAGATTGAGACATGTTTTTTTCCCTAGATGTTCACAGAATGGTAAAAAAAAAAAAAAAAAACTACGACGGTGTGGCTGGGTAGCGCAGTGGACTAAGCTCTCGCAGACCACCGCAGAGACTGGGATCGAATCCAGCTATCGGCGGTACCTCTGACTTGGTCAGTCGTCCCTACTAACACAATTGGCAGTGTTAGTTGGGTATATGTGTCCTGGTTGTTGTAAACTGCGACTCCTACTGGTCGGTCGCCTGTTCAGCAGGGAGGGGATCTGGGGGAAATGGCGTGAACCTCTGCACACAGTAAGTTCCCCCAGTGAAACTATTGGAGGAGGCATGTGGTAGTTCTACACCCTCCCCAGGCCGACATTGGGGCAATGTGCGCAACGACCAGGAAGGGAATTGGCATAACGACTAAATTGGGATGGTGAAAAATACAGAAAGCCCAAAAATAAATAAATAATAAAAAGAAATAAAAACTGCGTTTTATGCCAACGTTCAGGTTTGTTCGACCTGTGAGATATAATCTCGATATAATCACGTCTGAATTTTTTACAAAGAATATTTTCAGAGGCTGGTGTGAGCTGGGTAGTGTAGTTTTATGAAATTCTATGTATTGAAAGCCCTGGGTCTCTTCTGTCTTAAGACTACAACGCTTTCATGACTCATTATTTGCTCGCGTCTAATTCATCCGGTATGTGCCAAGATATTTATGAACTCATATTTAGCTAATAACACTTAAAATCATTGGTAAACAAACGTAGTGCTGAAAATATACACTTTGACTGCCGTTTTGATAGGGTTAGGGTCTTTACTCTCGGCTACATTTGGAGAAAAAACGCAACCTTAACCTCTTAACTCATTGGGCACCAAAAACGAGTATACTTGTGTTTCGTCGCAAACACTTGGACGCCAAAAACTAGTTTTCTCGTTTTTAGATCCTTTGATCTTTTTCCTTTTGATCCTCATTCTAAACACTCGCTCGGAGCTGCCTGTATCTCCCTGGCACTGCTGCCTACGTTAAAATTGCAATGACGATCGGATCCCGCCAGGTGGTAGTATCGTCTACTTTTTAAACTGGGGATATCAGTTGTCTTCCAGTACTGAGTTACCTCCGGCTGCTTCCCCCTCAAAGTGGATCAGTACATAGCAATCGGTCGGAGATTTGATGCCTCAAATCTATTGTTTCTCGTATGATAGCCATGCCCAATATACACGAGTAATTGCGATCGCGATGGGACGACTGGGATTTATTCATTTTGGAGTACCTTCTGACTAGGGGTGGGGGGAAAAATCGATATGTAGTAGTATCGCGATACTTTGCGTGGCGATACTGTATCGATACAGGGACGCCAAGTATCGACATTTAATTATTCATAAAAAAAAAAAAAATTATAAGGAAGTTGCATTGTTCATTTCAATACATGTAATGGTACAGTAGTCCATACATGTGCATTCAGTTAAGTTGGAATATGACTGTAATACAAACAGTTCAGTTCTATGTCGTTTATGGCTTGCTCAGCACCTGTCTGCACTGTACTTCACTTTGTGCACGAGCACTGAATAAAAAATTCCACCATGTACCTTTACATCCGTCTGACCACACCCCCTTCCGCTTACCTTCATAAGCAGGTGTGTGGTCACCTACTCGCCTCCTTCTTCACTTTCACCACAAGGAAGTGCCTTCGGTAGATCCCCACTTGACGAGGTTGTTAGCTGAAGAAAGTTGAGACGTGTTTACATTGTGCTTATTTTTTTCTTCTCTCATAAATATTCAATAGAAAAATCTAAGTCATAATGTCTACTTCGGAGAGTCGCAGAGCCACTCTCCACCAGCGGTTCTCCATTTCCGCCTCCGTTGTGCGTTCTGGTGCAGGGCTGTTGCCTCTCTCGTGGTTGACAGCCACGCCCGGTAGGCGTCCGATGGGTAGTTTGCCTCTCCAAGGAGCTGGTGCACCGGTGCCGTCGCCTCTGCGATGGCCTGGTCCTGGCTCTGGTTCCTCTGCTTCCGGGGAATCGTCCGCTGTTGAGCGGCCGGTTCCTTTGGTTCCAGAGGATTTGAGACGCAAACTTTTTGCGTCTGCTAGCTCCCGTCGCAAGATGGTGGCTTGCAGACGTGAACGGCCTGTGTTTGGTGAGTTGCTGGAGCCCAGTGAGGATGCGTCGGTCTCTACCTGCCCGATGGAAACAGAGGATTACATGGTAGAGGCGGACGGGTTCTTATTTGAAGGCCCGGTGGAGACATGTATCCCGCCCGTCCAGGTAACACTGGAGGGGGGTGAAATGTCTCCTTGGGGCGCCTTGTTTGAAGATGTCGGGGAAGACCCTCGGACTCGTCGGCAGGATGCCCTACTATCAGCCACATCGGAGTGTGGCTCCTTGACCAGTCGAAGCCTGCTGTATGACTGTGAGGGATGCGGGCTCGGTGGAGGAAAGTCTGCAGGGGGAACTGCAGGCTTTGTTTCCCGAGCTTATGGCGGTGGCGGCCGTTGCAAATCCTGTTCCTGTCCCTGATGATCTAATAGGTCATCTCTGGCAACGTCGCCCGGTGAGAGGGGTGGACGTTGTCTACCCATTTCTCCCCTCAATGGGGGCCTATGTTCGTCGGGGCCAGGTGGTGTCCCACATCATGGGCCTCACCCCCGCCTACGTACAAGTTACGCGGGTGGCGGGTTTGGTCGAAGGTATGAGAGAGGGCGTGCCACGGCTTGATAGGCCGATGGCCGCGCTCCTCTGTCCGGAGGTGGTGTGGGAGCCGTTATGCAAGCCGGTTCCTCAAGGGAAATCCGCGAGGCGGTTGGCTTACTGGAGCGACCAGTCATTTATCGCCGGAACACAATCTCTGGCTGCTGCGTCTAACATCACACAGCTGGCAAGATTCATGTCCGGGGTATTGACGGGCGGCATGGAGCTGAGTGATGAACAACATGACCAGCTCACCCAGTCGGCAGGAGCTATCCTGCATCTGACGCAGCCGCAGGCCATAGCCGCTGGGAAAGTGCGAGCCCTGGCAACTCTAACCCAGCGCCACCTTTGGCTGGAGCAGGCCCGTGTACCGGAGAAGAAGAGAAGTCCTCTTCTGACGGCACCCCTCTCCGATGCTGGACTGTTCGGGACGGCCCTGCAATTGATGACCTCGATGTGCAGAGGAGCGCTCCATGCTCCAACCCCATTTTCCCCCTCCCGGCATCGCCGGTGGAGTCAGACGGCTACCACGTCGTCGAGCTTCCTCCGCCGTGGCTGCTGGCCGCCACTGCTGGCCCTTCGAAGAAGGCCAGGAGGAGAGAGGGCGCCGCTGCTGCAGCCGGCCCATCTGCTCCTGGAGGAGACGGTAGGGATCGCCGTGACCAGCCACCGATTGTCTACCGTCCCTCCGGGGCTTCCCGGGGTGGCAAATTGTCAAAGTGTCGGGATAGAGCGTAGGACTCGCTAGGCAGTGATTTTTATTCCCCCCCCCCCCCCTGTGGTCCCCTCTGTTTACCCCTCCCTGGCCCTCTCATATAATTTTGATTAAAAAATAAAGTCCCCTCTAAAGGGGGACTGTATTTTTTGTTAACAAACTGTGTGTTTCTTCACCAAAACATATGATGAGGTTGCAACTTGTATGCATTGGGGGGGGGGGTTGCCCTGACTCTGCTCCTATTAACAGGCGTTGAGTGTTGGGTTTCCCCCCGTCATAGCATACGTCACTACGCACGTTGCTATTTGACGATGGCTTCCGTGAGTTAGATCTGTACGTACGATCTGTTGTCAAAGTGTCGGGATAGAGCGTAGGACTTACGGGTCCACTACGCTCGATTTTATGTGTAACTTGAGTCGGTTGGTCACATGACGGAGTTACCATGGCTTTTTCATTCTACGACTCACGTGGGAAGGCTCTCTGGGGAATTTTCAGTCTAAAATCCTCTGTGATAGGGGTGACTGGATGTAAAAATGTAAACAGTTTTTACCCTCAGTTGTGTATATCAAAAAGCAGGGTAGCCGGACCAGCACTCACAGGTTCAATGTTTTTTAATGGCAGCCTGAATAAAAAGCAGACATGTTTCGGACAATGTCCTTCTTCAGTCATATGGCTAGCACTGGAAATACAATCAAGGTGATAGTTAAATACACCTGGCAGGTAATTACATGACATGACACGGCAGGAAATGACATCACAACGCAGGTGTGCCTGTGCAATATGACCAATACGATCTCAAATATATGGGACTAGAGTTAGTACTCAGGCCAGCGTGAGGTGCAGACAGACACAAGTTGCTGTTGCAACGTGAATGTTATTATATCCACCTGTTCAATTGCATCGAACCTAAAGGAATGAATGAAGAGAACGTTTTAACCAGTTTCCTCTAACCTCCTTACTGCTACAGTGTTATTTCTGGTTTTATTAAAGTTGTTGTTTGTTGCTAAACTAGAGGCATGCTTCACAAAGATGCCCAATGTATAATTTGAAATGAATTAATTAAATACGTAAAGTGGCTCAATTAGCCCTATAAATTAATGGGCATGTTATATGTTATCAAGTTTCTGGTAATTTTGTTTTTTGTATTGTATTGTTTATAATATAGATTGGTGTTAGATATAGATATATCTATATATATATATATGTATTATTTATGTTTGGACTCTATTTTGATAGGTCATTCATTTGGTCATATTGCACAGGCACACCTGCGTTGTGATGTCATTTCCTGCCGTGTCATGTAATTACTTGCCAGGTGTATTTAACTATCACCTTGATTGTATTTCCAGTGCTAGCCATATCACTGAAGAAGGACATTGTCCGAAACATGTCTGCTTTTTATTCAGGCTGCCATTAACAAACATTGAACCTGTGAGTGCTGGTCCGGCTACCCTGCTTTTTGATATACTGAACTTTATGGGATTACAGCACCCAGTGTGAGAACTTGTAAGCGTGGTCTAACTTGACTATACCCTCAGTTGTGTCAAATGGGATTCATGTCTGTTGGTGCTTCCTTCTTTTAAATAAAAGTGTAGAGTATAGGAGGCACCGCACCCTTCTTGTCGTTTCCCCCAGGCGCCTTGGGGATTCAATGAAGGGTCTAAATAGCCTATTCATTGATGTGGTTGTGTCTCGACGCATGCATAGTGCTAGCTCGGGGTGTTCTGTTAAGAATCATGCGGGTAGCTAGTACGCCTTGGTTGCTTGTGGTTAAAACGGCGTTTTTATAAAGCAACTGGGATGGAGGTTTGTCCTCTTCCGTGAACCTGTTACTGGTTCTCGACGGATTCTCGTTCATATCTGGGGTAGAGTTGTTCCGATACCGATACTAGTATCGGAAATGCCGCCGATACTGCCTAAAATGCTAGTATCGGTATCGGCGAGTACACGTAAATTCTAGCCTCCGATCCCATGATGTAATTTATCTCCTGCCAAGTCCTGCGGAGAGTGAGGATTATAAAATGAACATGTTTTAAAGTGTGATGCTGTGTCATTTTAACAGCAGATACACTTTCTTAATTTCCATTGTCCCCGACAGTGCGGTGTGACGGGGAGCTCGGACGGGAATCGGGATGTGTTTGGCTGGTGTTATGATAGCATTAGCTGGAAAGATAGCTAGTTGGAACAACATCCGCTTTTAACGTTACATCAAATCAGATGATCGCCTGTCCTTTCTCCAGGACCTAACACTGTCCGTGACCGTCTATCAACAATAATGCACCCACGGTGAATTGTATTTAAGTTAAGTAGCTACGGACTAGCGTTAGCTGACTATTACTAACGTTATCTTAATGTCGATGCGGGAAGGCGAGCTAGGTCAGTTAGCTTAGCTTGATAACGTTACCGTGTCTAAAGTTGGTGCTATTCACATAATCCAGCAATAATGGCTGCAGACCTGCAAGCAAAGTACAGCAAGTGCCAAAGGATAAGAGTCTGAGGCGGAGTTTCAAAAGAGAATGTTGAATATTTATTTTGCATCAAAAATCACAACATGAACGGTCCATCTGCCACTGAAGACTGAATAGGGTATATCTGCAGAGCCACTGAGTAGCGAGTGCAACACCGTTTAATGTCCGTGTGGATCATTGGAGTAGGGTATATCTGCAGTGCTGCAGCCCATACTCATTGATTAATGATACTAATACAAATCTATACAATCACCTGTTGTTGAATAAATACCATACGTTCTAGTTATTACTAAAAAACAGTATAACAGTATCTAAAAAAAAAAAAAAAAAAGAAAGTATAATTTATATAAATTTTTTTTAAATTTTTTTTTTATGCACTGGTATCGGATAAATATCGGTATCGGCCGATACCCAAAGCTTAGGTATCGGAATCGGATCGGAAAGGGAAAAATGGTATCGGAACATCTCTAATCTGGGGGATGATAACGGAATGGATCTGAACATAGGTAGAGGGGTCTCACGCCCTTGGGGTGGGCCACCGAGCGCGGTTCACACCGGCCCGTCTGGGTGGCGCCCTCTTTTCATGTTTTTAGATCAACACGCATATCTGTCCCTTCTCCTGGAGTAGGCATGTCGGCGTGGTTAGGGCACGGGACTGGTTCTGGTCACGCTGGTCCAGGTCAGTTAACCCGTTTGTCCGCCGGGGATGCAGATCTGCTGTTCTGGTACCCTGAGGGACTTGGGCTTTTTCCAGGGGGAAAAAGGCCGGGGCGTCACAAGGTTAGGCGTTATAGAGATCCTTGTTGGGTACTTTTTTGTACCTGGCGCTATCATAAGGGGCTGGTTCTCTTCTCCGCACCTCTCTCACGCATGGCGGAGAGGGGGCTGTTGGGTTGGTCTTCTGGACCTCCTCTGGTAACCCTGTGTGCTTCCCGAGCCGCCGGGCCCGGTCCGAAGTAAAGTTTTGTTGATACCGTAGACCTGGGATAACCCTTTTTTTGCTTGAGGGGTTATGGGAACAACCACCGCATATGGTAACGACAGGGTGGTTGATTCCCTGGTGTGTTGGAGCAGTGTCAACTCCCGGGTTGTCCGGTTGAGTGTGCCCCTGCACGTTCATGGCGTCTGCCAATCATGTCAGCCTTCTCTGCCTTGACCCCTCTGGGTGGTTTTTTTTTGATGGAGGCTTCGTCATGGTGATCAACAACGCCAGCATCCGCCCCTTTCGCCGGGAGGGCTGTTTTCAGCTGACTCCTTTGGCGCCTGTCTCGTCCGCAGTGCTCCAGGCTCAGGTTACAGCCTGTTGCCTGGTTTCCTCGGTACGCTGCCTGCTTCCGTTGGTTAACCTTTGAGTGTTTACGGCCATGCTGACTGCCTGTGTTGCAGGGTCAGTATGCCAGGCGGTGTGCTATTGGGGGGGAAAGGGCCCGCTCTTGGAGGGGCCTTATCCGAATACGCTGGCGGTGTCACTAGGTGACCACCTGGTGGGGTCTTGATGCCTGGCATCATTGACCTCTCCGGGCCCCCTTTTCCAGGGGATCCAGTCCCTTCAGTGGGTCTGGGTCTTCCTTCGCGCTACGGCCTTGCCACGGGTTGGGTTTGCTCTTGACCCCGTGATTTTGGGGGCAGTAACGAGGTTGTTCCTTCGTTCGTTCCCGGGTGGCATGCGGGTTGTGTGTGTAGTCGTAGGGTCAAGCCACGGTCTGCTCACCCTATGCGTTGGGTTGCTTGAGTGCCTCTTCGCACGGTCAGATCCGTCGCCCTCCCGTGAACCTCCAATAGGGGGGGTATCCTCCATTAGGGAGGGTCGGGGGGGCTCGGTCCTCCCCGGTCTGATGGTTGTGGGGGGCCTCAGCGGGGTACATTTGTCGGGCTATGGCTCCCGCTCAGCCCCTGTTGCAGACAGGTGCTGAGCAAGCCATAAACGACATAGAACGGAGGGTTATGTATATAACCCAGTTCTGAGTTATGGTGCGCTCAGCACCTGGACGCCGCTGCGGCCCTTGATCTCGCCTTGTTGTGAAAGTTTGGGAAGGAGGCGAGTAGGTGACCACACCTGCTTATGAAGGTAAGCGGAACAGGGTGTGGTCAGACGGATGTTGGGATGTAAAGGTACATGGTGGAATTTTTTATTCAGTGCTCGTGCACGAAGTGAAGTACAGTGCAGACAGCTGTGCTGAGCGCACCATAACTCATAGAACTGGGTTATATACATAACCCTCCGTTTGTCAGGTACATGAAACACAGATTACAGTGTTTACATATGTCTGCTTGAGAAAATACCATGTTCTGCAATAAAAATGTTGAAGTGAGATGAACAGACTGAACTTTATTTTATTAGATAAAACATGAGTCAAGTTTTACTTTGCAGTTGAAAAAATTAAAAAAAAGGTAATAAATTAAATTTGATATAAAAAAAAATCACAATACTCAGCATATCGCGATATATTTAGTATCGTGAGGTCTCTGGCGATTCCCACCCCTACTTCTGACTGAGGTAAGGTCTATTTTAGGTAACCTGCTGGTATTTCTTTAACCAAAACATGCTTTTGTACTGATCAGTCTCGTATTTTACCAGACCTAAAACATGCTTTTGATAACGATCGTAGTTTCAAGGTAAAACGAACGTTTTTTTTCAGTAATAACTAGAAAGTAATGGTATTTATTCAACAACAGGTGATTGATTAATGATACTGTATTATGGGGCTGCAGCACTGCAGATATACCCTACTCCAATGATCCACTCAGTCACTTTGCACTCGCTACCCAGTGGCTCTGCAGATATACCCTACTCAGTCTACAATGCTGGCTCCGGTGAAGTAGCAGAGGATCTGTTGTGATTTTTGCACAATAAATATTCAACATTCTCTTTTGAGACTCCGCCTCAGACTCTTATCATTTGGCACTAAAAGCTAAACATTGTCACCGATATGGCTGTCCGCAACATGTCATTAATTGTGTGCGAGAGGTCGATCAGTGATGACTCTAACGTGAGCTAGGTTAGCTAGCATTAGCTAACGTTAGATGGAAACGATACAATATAACGTTACTGCTGGTGAAAAAGTGATTTACCTTGGAATACTCCTGTGCCAACTTGCTGTACTTTGCTTGCAGGTCTGCAGCCATTATTGCTGGATTATGAATAGCCCCAACTTTAGCCAAGGTAATGTTAAAGCTAAAACTAGCTTTTCGGTTAGCTCTTCAGCTAATGCTAATAACACCAGCAAGCGAACCCATCTGAGCTCCCCATCAACACCGCTCTGTCGGGAGGATGGCATTTAAGAAAGTGTCTGCTGTTAAAATGACAAACAGCATTGACACTTTAATTCACGGTCGGTTACACACACGTTTGTTTTATAATGCTCACAGCAGACCGCAGTGTTGTTGATAAATTACGGGGGCCGGGGGGATTTAAGTTCCGCAAAAAAGGTTGACCATACCGTTGCAATCGTACGGTGCACAGCCCGTACTGTACCGGAGGACCACATTGACGCGGTACAGTACGTATCCGCGTACCGTTACACCCCTAATATATATGGTATATACCTTTTTGATTTGGAAATATTTGGAATTTCAGGCGAGCAACCCGAACGATTTGGGCATAATGCATATAACGCGTTGTATCTCGCAATCTAGGAAAAAATGGGGGGGGGGGGGGGGGGGGAAGAAGAGGATTGACACGAGGAAATTACACAGCCATTTAGTTTTAGCCATTTAGGCGCCTGGTGGTACTAAATCCAGATTTAACTGCCATTTGAAAGAGGAGATTTGGCCCGATCCATAGATGTATGACATGGGCCATAATAAGGTCATTTATAGGCCTGATGTTCTATATTCATATTTCAAATTGCATGTGTCCGAATGGCAAAATTCTGTACTGTATCACTATCTACAAACCCCCCTGTAAATAGATGGATAGATACTTTATTGCCATTTCAACTCATGGTTGATTGGGATTTGTCTCTGTGCAATGCTCATTTCAGTATAAAACATACAGTAGAAAAAACATACAATAATGCATACAATGCAGTCCCTGAAGTAGAATATTTCACAAACATTTCATATGCCCTGTGAATTCCTAAAAATGCTAGTGCATAAAAGAGCTCAGTGCTCCTTAAGAGTGCATATTGCCTAAAGTGCCTGTCTGCTAGTGCTAGCCCTTCTAGTACAAAGTGCCTGTGCATTAGGGTTTGAGTTCAGCTGACTGGACAACCTCGGGATATGTACTATTCCTAAAACGAGATGTCCTACACCGGAGACTGGAGTCTTCTACCAGAGGGAAGGGGTTAAAGAAGCAGGGTGAGAGGGCTCACCAATCACCTTCTCCCCTTTCCGCCTGATGTGTGCGGCATATATAGGGAGGTGTAGTGGTTACGTTATTGCTGTTTCCGGCCGGTCCACCATCTTGAAAACGCAATGTAATTCCCCATTGACCATTTCTAAATCGTCTCGTTTAAAACCAATAAAGCAGGAACATTTGCATGGTGTACCTTTCTGTCCATATTCATCGATTATGTTCTGTCACTGCATCGATGCAGAATCTAAGCTAGAGCTAAGTTAACAATATACTCGTTATCACCATACATAACGCTTATATTGAATTATGTTGACATTAGGGCCGTTCTTTCAACCTAAAAGTGCACTTTATTCAACCTCAAACCTAAATTCCATAGCAACCCGTGTTGCCAAAGTGTAAAAAAAAAAAAAAAAAAAAGTGTGCACGTTCGAGACACGGATATGAAACGAGTCATACGGAACAAATAACGTATAACGGAGGCTGAAATTAGAACATTGTGTGTCACAAACTCACGACAGTAGTACACAACTACACATACAGACGCATACAATTTATTCTGCATTGATTAAGTGATAATCAAAACCCAGCATAAGCCGCTAAATCCATGTAGTGAATCGCGAAGCCAATACGCACACGCAGTCGAACTGGAACGGTACAGACGGGATTTCGAAATATCCTGGTATACCGTAATACAGTCATACCTCCCAAGCCTAATGTGGAAACAATTAAAATGTATATTATTCTCTTTTGGTTCATTACAATTTACTCAAGCATCGTAACGGACACTATTTCTGACACTGGGAATACATTCCCTGAGGTCCATAGATGTCCCTAGATACCAAGAACATGCACCATGTAGAAGTGGAGCAATCTTCCATTTACTTGGTTATGTACTTTTAGGCAAATGTTCCTAAAATGGCCACTCTGAAGGGTGCGGTAGTTTTATAGCCATGCTGAAGGACGTGATGGGGTAGTAATTTATTGTCATCTTGATGAAGAAATTGAGCTTGGTGATAAATTATCTCCCTGTAGACATTATAAACGGTCTTTGATGGAACGGCCTGCCTACTTGGAAACTGTCGCTGCTGCCTCCTTAGAAATGTCACAATCACGTGTTGAGTGGGTTCAACTTCACAGTCCAGGGACAGGTGTGAGGGTTTGATACCAGGAGCCATGCTGGCATGTTTTGTATACAGCGTTGCATCAGCAAACTCTCACATGTGCAAACACTCCTGGACTGTTTTGACCTCATCAGATTGTTGGATTCCAGATTGTGAGATTCTCGGTAGTGCAGTGAAAACGGCATGTCCTAACTTGTTGCTTAGTCGCGTTTCAGAGCTTGGTGGGGAAACATGTTTTTGTTAACCCTTTCACTGCCACACGACAGAAGGTTAACCCTTTACTATCACACAACCAACGGTCGATGTATGCAAACTCCATGTTTGTATGAAGGTATACGGCCCATCATGGATCCATGCAAGGGTATGGATTTCTACTATGCCGTAGTCCATGATTTATAGTACATATTGTAAGAAAATATACATAATTTTTAAATATAAATTAAAGAAACTGTTCCTTCCAACCAGTATAAAAAGTAAAATACTACATGTGAATAGCTTAACCAGAATAATAATAGTTTGTCATTTCTTAATTTTTTTTATTTTATTTGAGTCTTCCAGCAGACAATTATACTAAAATTATACAAATTTTGTGTCCAATGAAATGCTTTCTAGAATGACATTTACAGCACATTGTAACTAAGCTAGCACTCTGCCTCTTTAGCTAAATTGAACAAATGTTCAACGTTGGCTTGCTAGTTAACCCTTTTTTCGCCAATGACGGATTAAGCCATCATTCCTCGCCATGCTTAATCTGCCAATGACGGATTACGCCGTCATCGAGATCAATATTTCAAATTTCTGTCATGGCAATCATATTTTACCCACGGAGACTTGGCTGGTCCTGTAGATCTCCGCTCAACTCTCCAACGGTTCAAGACCGCCACCTGGTGGCCGATCGGCGAGTTGCCAAAACCGGAAGTGAGCGGCCGGAAGTGGTGCTCATCCATATTCGGTCTGGCCACTCGCTATCGCTTGCGGGACTCCATCTTGACACACTGGACATGGATCCGTTGCCATAACTCGACATGATTGTACGTATATTAGTATTATACAACCTGGAACTGGGTCGCCTAGATCGACATCCCATAATAACGATCTTTTTGCTCCACTCATCGCCCAACGCTACGAGGAAGCTGCGGTGAGTTTCAGCGTGTTTGATTATTATCCATACAAACTGCTCTGATCTATATATCACCCATACTACATAAATTATTTAACGTGGGCCACGGAATTATAAACGACCCCCCCCCCCCCCCTCCGGACAACATCAGATGATGAGTCATAATGTCTAGGATCATGTACAGGTGACATTTTTAATCTGGCGTCGATCGCTATCAAACTGTATTTGATCATCAATATGCATTTATGGCTAACTCACGTTCTGCAGAATGCTGCAGAAAACGATAAAAACATATTTATACTTTAGACCGTATTTTTTTTAGTATGAATGTGTGAATGAAAAAGTAGAACGTTGCTACATCCTAAACGATAGATACTTGATGTTGAATGGGCCATAGTAATGTCAATTTAGCAATACAATTTAAAAAGGTATAGCCCTGCAAAGTAGATGAACATCTCCATAGACAAATAGAGCTGGCAGAGGGTGGTTTAGGTTGGGTACAATGCTGGTGAAGAATGGGTTAATGTTGCTATCCTATGTTATTCTGCACTATTGGCTACTATAAAATGCCACACGACAAGCCCCTCCCTAGCTTCCTGTTTTGACAGGAAACTCTAATATGTAGAATCGAATAGTATTCTGCTAGCCATTTCATGCAGACTTTAAGTGGTTAGGCTACTTCATTCACGTAAACAAGGTCACTGTTGATCTGATCTGTAACATGTCTTTTTTACATCTTTGTCTTCCAACAGTCAATCAATGATGGATTCCAAGCCTCGCCGGCTTCCGTTCACCATGTCCGGCTCCAGGTCGTCCTACTCCTCCCCGTCGTCCTACTCCACTCCCACCTCTTCCTCGCTGAGCTCCAGTAGGCTGTATGGTAGAGAAAGTGTGCTAAGCAGTGACCGGACCAGGACCAGGGTCTCATCAGCGCTCAAACCAGATCTAGACACCCAGGTAGGAGAACAACATAAAACACTAGCTGGTCACACAGAAAAGGCTCAAGATTGTCAACCATGCATTGCCAGTTCATGAGCACATACACAAAATGCACCCCTTTCCATGTGAAATCCAAAGAGGGAATATTCATTCTGTGGCTTGCTGTGCGCAGAGTGCCTACTAGGGATGAAATGGTCAACTGCAAATTATGTCCCCAATGGTAAACTTGCAAACGTCTGCACAAAAAGAAATGTAACGGTTGTGACATCGTCACCTTACTTCGATGCCCCGAGGGAGTTTCGAACCCGGGTCTCTCACGCCGTGGGCAACGGCACAGACCTCTATACCAAGAAGTGAACTCACTGCTTTGTAACGTCTGTCTTTTGAGGGTGAGTGAGTTTAACCCATAGCACCGCTACTCACCCCAGTCACTTCACAACATCGGAAGTCCATCGTGACTGCGCTTCGTGGTACCATCCGTTACATATGTATACAAACATCGGTTTTTATCTAAGATAATGTTTTCAGTCTGTTCATCGCACTTCATTCATTTTTATTACAGCAAGAAAAGAGAAACAGTATTTGGCGTCCGCCACAATACGATACTGTATATTGCCACGCAAAATAATGATGCCATGCTGTATTGATTGAAATTTTTTCCTCCACCCCTAGTAGATTGTATGCACATTATTTATGTCTAACCATGATGAATATATGTATTATCTTATTGGTCCATTTTGTCAAGGATGGACACACAAAGGGGTTACCAAGAAGGAAATATTATTTGGAATCATATCGGCCCAAGCGCAATAAAACTGCTTGCTTTTTCAAGGCAGAGCCATCTATAACAAACAAATCCAGGTGCACTAATAAAGGCTCTAGACCGATTCCACATGATCTCCTGTGTGCGTGGTTCTCTGGTCGTCAGGCTTCCTAGAGTGTTCCAATCGGTGCATTCTAGTGAGTTCTAGTGAGTTCCCTCAGGAGGAGGGTAGCTAACGTTGGCTACTCGATCAGTGGTGCTCGAGAAGTGGGGCTTTTAATAGGCCAGCCTAGATTCCTGCGCAGACGGCGTGTGTATTTCAGCCCTGCTGCTCGTCTAGGGCTGTCTCTTAAGATAGAGTTACAGCTTGGCCAAAGCCCTGTCTCTTGTTTGTCACTGCTCTTTTCCAGAAGAGTCCAGGCTAAGTGCAAAGGTTCCTAAACAAATGACCACTCCAACCCCATGACTCCATTTATTGGTCATAGTGTTGGTCATTGACTTTGGCCTTTACATTAGAAGCACATTTAAAGGTTCACTATGACAATATACTCGTTAACACCATACATGAAGATTTTCCGGGAGTAAATACTTGATACCTTGGCAATGTTCCCTCTAATTTTTTTTCGGTCTGAGCAAACACTCAAACCTCCTGAGCAGACATCAGCAACTACTGAGCAACATACGTCACCTGCCGATTAACCGGTTAGTTGAGCGGCGGTTTGTAAAAAATCTGAGAATCTCAATGGCTAACATAAAAATTAGAGCTGGGCCGTTAACGGCGTTAACGTGCTGCATTAACGCTATACTAGTATCGCGCGATAATATAATTAACGCATTAATCTATTTTTTTTTTTTTTTTTACATTTTTTTTTTTTACCTTTATTTACCCAGGGTAGGTTCGCTGAGCACAGATGCTCTTTTTCAGGAACGCCCTGCTTCACATTCACACAGTTCCATTCACACCTGGGAGCTGCCCAGTACAACCACAGTTGACTCCATTGGCCACTGAGCAACTCCACTGGAGCAGTTGATTCAAGCCATGTCACATAGTTCCAAGTTTGAAATGATTCTTTCTGTTTTGCTCCTGAGAGTGCTAGATACTGTACTGTACTGGTAATATTATTTATTTGTGTTAACTTTTGAATAAAACAACTTATTAAACACAAGTACATCTTATTGAACATTATTTTGATATTTCATTACCAATTATCATAGCAAAACAGCTTTTTCAAACAGTCTGTAATGCATTTTGGAAACGGGAGATGGGCTCATGGTGTAATGGGCCACCTGGCCTGAGAAACATAAGGAGGAAAGAAAACGTAAGGACTTACTTCTGGTCATTATTTGGGTAGAACACACATATTTTGAATGCCTTCGGCAGTTTATTTTTTATTTTTTTTTGAGCCATTTTAATCTAGATTAATCTAGACATACACGACATACAGATAGACGGTACTGCTACATCTATACATTTATGACATACCAGATTTGCAAATACAGTACTGTTTGTGATACAAAAAGTCTTTGTTAGAGTTGTTGTTCGTCCACAAAATATTTATTTTTGGCTGGTAAAAAAAATCATCTACTCGCCAGTTGGCTGGTAAGCCAAAAAGTTAGTTTCCTCCCCTGGTAACGTTAGCTAGGTAGCTAACGTTAGCTCACAGAGGTTGCATGCACTAGACCCGATTATTGCCGGAGCTTGTTTACATGACTGGTCTGGGATGAGGAGGAGAAGGAGGAGGAGGAGGAGGAGGAGGGGCAGTGCGCTGCAGCAGTAGCTGTGTGCCTGAGAGAGAAGTCAGCGAGTGAGAACTCCGCTAAGAATTGGATCATGTTTTTCTATCGGTTTTCACGATCTGCGAAAATAAAGCATTATCGGAATTCACCGATCTCATATTTATACTGAATATCGGCCGATACCGATCGCTGGCCGATCGATCGGGGCATCCCTAATAATAATAATGATGATCTAGCGTTGATTTCAGGAAGATTTGATAATCAGGCGAAAAATTACAACGCGTTTAGTGTATTCCACTAAAGGGCTATTATCGCGTCTTTTCCTGGGATTACTAAGAATCACAAACTATACTCGTATTCAAAACGGAAATGTACGGATGAAAAAAACTCTGTTTTGTTCTGACAATCGACTGGTGTATTAGACCCATAGCTATAATATAAGATATATATATATTTTTTTTATCCACTTTTTCTCCCATTTTTCTATATTTCCTCTCATCCCAATTTCGTATCATCCAATTCAACCCTCCCCTGTCACGAACGCTGTTTCTTGCCTCCCACATGCCGGCTGCAATGTGGACTAAGTCATACATAGCACAAGTCCCCTCCGGTACTTGAGGTAACAGCAGTCGCATCTTTTCACCTGCGCAGCTCGATCTCTCAGTGGCGAGGAGTAACGCGTGGGAGGCTCACGCTGCCCCCGACACTTCCTGATTCCACTGCGCAGGCGCACCAACCGACCTGTAGGAGTCGCTGTCCACAACGCCCGATCCCCACCCATCAGTTTCCCACCCCCTAATACGGCCAATGTGTATTAGTACGGACGACCAGCTAAACTGAAAGCAAATGTGGAGCGCTGGGCTCGAACAGGCGAGCCCAGCGTCTCCAGATTTCGTGGCGAGCGCCTTGCCCACTACGCCACGTAGCCGCACAATATAAGATATATTTTAAGCGCTACCAAATCTCTCAGTCTCCCCATTGATTAAAGCGATGGCGTACTAGCGCCCTCTGGCGCATTAAGGGATGATGCAGAATGAGTTAATCTTCCATACGCTTAACCATGACATAACTTACTTACCCAAACAACGTGTTCCCGAGTCCACATTCGCGCACGAATCCATACTCTCAAAAACGTTAGAAAAATGCTCCGATACCCGAATCCACAATCATCCGATGTCTGGAAGTGGACCCATGGTCCATTCGACCTTAAAGGGGAGATGAAGCATTGAACAATGTGATCCTAGTTTGTGTGTTGTGTACCTTGTGTAAGACAGGGTCCTATAATCAAATATGAAATCCTGCTTATTTGTCTGAAAAATCAAATATAATTTCCCTGTTTTCCCCATGGGCGCCGCCATTTTGTTGCTGACGTCACGGTGATGGTTTGGTGTGGCTCCTGGTATACACTGCTGGTTAGCTGCCTAGTAAACATAGTGTATTGAAGGTCAGTCAGTAAATGCAATGTTGCCTACCAAACAACGGGGCCGCGGTGGTTCTTTTTGTATTGCTCCCGGCTGTTCAAACGAATTTTACCGCGTGAAAGAGAGAGGAGAGTTGGTTTATTTCCACAAACTACCAGTGAAAAAAACAGTGTTGTTGGCTGGCTGCACTCAAGCGGCACGATCCGCCTGTTGGACAGGGGACGAAGATCCGCAGCGAACACTTCATTGCCTCGGATTATGTTGTTGAGGGTGTCTTTGAAGAGGATGGGAGGTTTGTCCAGAAGACCACTAATCAGCTGAAGCCCGATGCGGTTCCCTCGGTCTTCGACTTCAGTGGCTATATAGTGCAGGAGAGACCAGCCCAGGCAGTTCGGCCAGCGCCAGCCCTGCGCCGGAGAGACGGAGCTCAAAGACGCGCTTGTACCGCAACAGAGCGAGAGGTATAATCAGGGGTGTTGGATCAGTGTTTCGCATATCATCTTTGCAGACTGTCTATATTTAGACTAGCCACCTGTAGTGATATGCAGTAGGTACTATAACGTTAGCTTTCTGTATCATAACGTTAGCTTATTAAATAACTAGTCTCACCTGATACCTTGTTAGCTTCTGTATCATAACGTTAGTCATAAATGTCATTATGAATTGAAAATGCGGGACCCTGATGTAAACAAGACTAAAGTCTTTCTGTGTGTATTGAGCCGTACTGTACTGTACCCATTCTGCAATCTGTTAATTAAATTAACAGTTTGTCCAGGACCATCTTCTGGAGATGAGTAAAAGCAGCAGAGGGATGATGAAGCCATGGCCGTATCCCGTAGGCTATGTTTACATTTGGTTTGTCTCCCCAAATTTCATGTTGGTGATGTGGTGAAGCACAGTCATGCACTTCTCTTTCAGATTTGTCACACTTCCATCACATGTGGTTGCACAGAACAGCAGGTGGTTCACAATCATCTTGATCCACTAGAGTAGGTCCTCATTGTGGAACTTATTTTTCATGTTTTTCACAAAATACCACAGTCTCATCATACTCATGTTTGATGTCATACTGCTCTTGCATACTTTATGGACAGATGGATGACAGTCAGTTGCTAGCACAGAGATGGTGACCCTATAATATCCTTCCAGCTTGGCATCTCTCCAGACCTTCAACCTCTAACCAGTAATTGTTTTTCTCCCCAGTCAGCTTTCAGTATCCTAGGCTACCACCAGCCCTGATTTTATGTCAATCAGTGAGTAGATGAAATAAGACTCATTGTGACCTGGGCTGTCATACCTTGAGTCACAATATACGACCATGGGTTCTTCAGCTGCTGTTCATTATTGCCTCATTTTTCTTTTACTAGGTTTCATTAGCTCTTTAGTACCAATATATAGTAGGTTGATAAAATTATTTATCTAAGAATGATCTTCTACACTCCCCAAAGGTCAGAGAAGAATTGTTGGTGGAGGAGCCGGAGACGGGTGTGGACATCAACCATGTGCATGCCAGTACTCGGACTGATCTGATGGATGAGAGTAAGGGATTTGTGAGCAAAGGCACAGTCACTGATGACATAGGCCAGCGGTTCCCAAACTTTTTTGGCCATGCACCCCCTGTCACCTCCCGACCTAGCTGACGCACCCCCAATGCCCAACATAAAAAAGACAACACCGTCTATTCATAGGCACACTAAAGGCATCAGGTTTAATCCAATAAGAACACATAACAAAGTGCAGTAGGCCTATGAGCTCTCAAGTTCACAAAAATTGGGAGAATAATATGTTACCAATTAAACGGTATCTTCGCACAACAATTAACCAGCTATATCAATAAGCAGCAGTTATTAACGAAAATGTAGGTAACACCAGTCATTTTACTCACATTGCAACAAATAAAATACTTCACCACACGAAAGAACACAATGAGAATTACTGGCATATAGGCTCAGAAACAGATTGGCCAAAAAACTAAAACGAAACGCATTTTCATGGATTTTCAAGTGCAGTGGCCTGCAGAAAGAGAGAGCGAGGGGCAGAGAGGGAGTGGAAGGGAGAGAGAGAAAGACAGGATTATTCCCACTATGCCTGAGATTAATCATTGCGATTGCTTTTGCTTGGGTTTATGTTGTTTTCTCTGTTATGTGGAGTCATGTTCTACCAACCTGCGTTTAATTTTAGATTAATATATTAAAACCAGCACGAACTTGGTAGCAATAATAATATTGATGGTTAATTGCTTACTCTCGTTAACCGGATGGGCCGTCACGCACTCGAGCACACTTCGCGGCACTTTGCCATCGTCTCTCGGCTTAATGCGACGGATTGGCCTGCATCTGTGTACAAAGCTCTGCGAAGTTTGGTGATTTGGCAATTGAAGACAGTTGAATGCGCAAGTCCTTCTCAACATCATGCAGTCTGCCGATATTTTGTCTTTACTGCTGTGAGCAGAGAATCCAGCCTCGCAATAGGTTTTGGCGAAGGGCATTACAATCTTCACGGCTTGCTTTGCCAGGTATGCTGTCATTGCCTCGGTCCAAAAATCCACAAGTGGCTTTCGTTTTAACCGCAGCAGCAGCAGCTCCATCAGATGGTCTATCAGCTGTTGCTGCGGTTGTAGTGACAGGAGGGGAAACTTCAAATGGGTTGAATCCACGTCTGAGATGCATCCATAGGTGGGAACAACTTCGTTTCATCTCCAAGAACGCATGAAGTGTGGAAACACACTAATAATATACGTTTAATATATGCTGCCACAAGGGGAGCTCCAGTAGCTCACCGCGTACCTCGAGCGCTATTTCGGCGCCGGGGACAACCGTGCTCGTCACGGATCTGGGGTTTAGCGAGTTCGAATCCCGGACTGCAGCCGTGCCTTTCTCAGAGTGTCTTCCCCCCATCTGTACCCCCATTCAGCCTGTTTCTGTCGGTCATTCTTGACCAGAGTAAATGCGATAAACGCAAAAAAGAGCCAGCGGAATGGCCAAAGTTTAAAAAAAAATATATATATATATACGCTGCCACAATAATAACGCACCGGTCCCCGTCGCACGCCTATAGCCTTTTGGCAGGAAGTAAAGTGGATTTTTGATGCATCTTTTTTTTTTTTATTACTAAAACGTACATTTTTTTTTTATTGAAAAGTTTAGTAAATTTCATGATTTACAGTGAAAATCCCTATTTGAAATAATGTATCTTAGTTATATTTATTAGTAAAATAACACCATAGCACCGCCATTAGCCTTTTCATGTCACGCACCCCCAAGAGTCTCGCGCACCACAGTTTGGGAACTGCTGACATAGGCAATAGGTTAATAGTCACCAATGACCATTCCTACTGTACATCAGTAGATGACTTAAATATGATTGACATGCCATTGCCAAGAGCATCATCACCACAGCACCGTGAGGTGTGCATGAGCAGTGAGAGTTCAGGTGAGGAGCAAAGTGCAGAGGACATGAGCATAAATTACTCTGATGAGGAATTTCAACTAAGTGAAGAAAGTGAAATGGTGTTGAGTGATGTAGAGGACATAGAGGAGGAAGAGCCTAATCGCTCAGAAGACTCAAAAAATATTGTAAATACTAAGTTGCAGGAAATGTCTTGTGGAGTCACCAACACTTAAAAAAAGTGGATTCGGTTTGACAGTTAAAACCAAGTGCATCGATGGTCACAGCTATACATGGCATTCCCAGCCTGTGCTGAGAGGATGTGTGATGGAGTGCAATGTGTCTATTCCTGCAGCAGTGTTTGTAACAGGGAATGAGTGTACACCTTTCCTAGAGGTCTGTGAAACAATTGGCTTGCAGAGCCTCTAAGAGGCAGTGGTTCAACATACAGAAGGCCTATGTCATTCCTGAAGTAGAGGAAAAATGGTCTGTACACAATGAGGCAATAATGAATGCAGCTGCTGATGAACCCCTGGTCGTTTCTGGTGACGGGAGGTATGACAGCCCGGGTCACAATGCATCATATGGCACCTATTCACTATTGGACACAAAGTCAGGGCTGGTGGTAGCCCAGGAGACTGTGAACGTCACTGAGGCGAAAAACAGTTACTGGTTAGATGTAGAAGGTCTGATTAGATGCCTTGCTAAGCTGGAAGACTATGGGGTCTCCGTCTCAGTGCTAGCAACTGACTGCCATCCATCTGTCCAGAAAGTAATGAGAGAGGAGCATGACAACATCAAACATGAATATGATCTGTGGCATATAGTGAAAAATATGAAGTGTTGAAGTGCCAAAGTGAGGACCTACTCGAGTGGATCAGGATGGTTACAAACCACCTGTGGTACTGTGCAACCACATGTGATGGATGTGCGAGCAGCTGAGAGAGAAGTGGATGTCTGTGCTTCACCACATCACCAACGTGCACAACTGGAACTCAGGGGAGACAATGACAAAATGTGAGCACCCTCCCTACAGTCCTGAAGAGGAAAGCCTACGGCCATGGCTCGAACCTGGCTCTGCTGCTTTTGCTCATCTCAAGAAGGTGGTCCTAGACAAACTGCTGATGAAGAAACTGGACAAAGTGACAGACGGAATCCACACCGGACACTTGAGAGCCTCTACTCCCTCTACACCAAGTATGCCACAAAAAGAAAAAAGTTCATGAGAGCAAGCTTTGAGGCTTGACTTTATGTAGCTGCGCTGGACCACAACATCAATGTGATCAGAGAAACGGCAAAAACAAAAGGAGAGGAACAAATGAAGCACTACTTTTCTAAGGCTTCTGGGCAGCATGTGGTGGCACCTGTGAAGATGGCAAAAGACTACAGCTTCAGAAAGGACATTGTGGCAGGAACACTGAAGCGCTGCGAGGCAATCTCCATCCGGGCAGCACTAAGGGAGCATGCAACAGAGAAGGCAGTGACCATCGCGCAGCATAAAGGAATCCAGAAACCAGACAAGGCACTTTCAATAGCGAAACACCTTAGTAGATTTCCAGCCGATCACGAAGTAGGAAGAAGTATAGACTTATTTAATCCTACCCCTTTTCCACTACTCAAATGAGTGTACAAATTTAAAACATTTCAAAACATATATAACAAAAAACAAACTATATATGCAAAACATGAAAAAAATCAAATAAAAATGTAAACATCCATGAATATCAAGTCCCTGTACCTCGTGAACATAATTTCCTTATAAATCGGTTTGAATTGTCTCATATTTGGACATTGCTTTGGCACCACATTCAGACTGTTCCACAGTTTCACTCCACATATTGAGATGCAGTGTCTTCTCATGGTAGTGCGTACACTAAGAACTTTTAAATTGAGTTCTCCCCTCAGATTATAACCCCCCTCCCTATCAAAGAACAGTTCTTACATGTTTCCTGGAAGTACATGACCTTTTGCTTTATACATTAATTGTGCCGTTTTAAATTCCACAAGATCATTTAACTTTAATGTTTTTGACTTTAAAAAATATGTTTGATCCAGTGGAGGCTGCTGAAATTTAGGTGAAGCACAAATTATTATATTATATATTAAATTATATTTTTTAAACATCCCCAACGCTGCAACACCCCCATTCCTCCCAGTTGTCGGGCTCCTCATTCGCTTCCATTCATTTTGGGGACCATGTTTAAATATCATACTTCTGAAGTATAAACAAACTATACTGCTGTGACGATTTCAATAAAACAGACCATTCTGAGTCAATGGTATGCAAAACTGTACATTGGAATATCTATTCTATTTATTTACCACCTTCCTCTGCACGAGGCCACAGATGGGTTTTATGTAACACAAGGACAATGAATGAATGAATGAAAAACTTTATTTAACAGATTGCAGAATGGGTACAATACAGTACGGCTCAATACACACAATTGGATGCAGACCAGAGAGACTTTCGTCTTGTTTACATCAGGGTCCCCCATTTTCAATTCATCATAACATGACATACAGATAGACAGTACTGCTACATCTATATATGACATACAGAGATATAGACAGTACTGCTACATCCAGACATTTAGGACATACCAGATCTACAAATATACATTACTGTTTAAGAGTACAACGCCTGTCATATAGACCTATAGCGTTGGAAACTCTGATTAGGGAGAGGAGGAGAGAGAAAAAAAAGAATTTCACTCACCATTGACGACGTTACTTCTTAGGAGGAAATAGTGTCCCTGTCGCTCCTTGTAAATGAAATCCATCCTTTGCTCTTTTCTGATGAAACGTTCAATGACCTCCTCTGCAGTTGCAAATCCAGCAATGCAACAAACGGCAGTCTTTTGTGATCTAATCGATCCTTCATTTGCGTGAGGATGCTGTCGAAATCCACTAAACATTGTTCTGTTGATGCGTGACACGCGTTCCATTTTCGGGACTCCGACTCCGACAGGTGGTCACTCAGACAGTCACCCAAGCGATTCACCCAAATAAAGTTTTCATTCATTAATTTGCTGTCTCGTTATAACACAAACAGCTCACCATGAACCATGACCAGCTTAATTACGTTAGTTAGCATCCAAGCTAACGTGATAACGTTAGTAGTTATTAGCATCCAAGCTAGAAACTGCTAGGCTGCCTGCTTACAGTACCTGCAATAATGTTGTCATCCTCCTGGACAGATAGACTTGTTAAATCATAATATCCACAGGTGTGTTGTGCTGGTCCTCAGTAAATGTCCCGCCGGCAAAAAATAAGTTGCTATTAAAGTGCTAAATGTTAGATACACTAATATAGAGGTTTCGAATGTGGCTGCTCTGTTAATACAATTTTCAATCAATCCCGCAAGGCGAGAAACAGCCGTGTAGCTGCAGAGTAGGAGCCATTCTCTGATTGGAACTAAAGGCTGTCAATCATTCAACCTCCGTGTAGCTGCAGAGTAGGAGCCATACTCTGATTGGATGTCAAGGCTGGATGTCAAGGCTGTCAATCATTCAATCCCCCATCAATGGCAAGAGTTTAAATGCACGGACCGTGCTTAGATGACGTTAATAGCCTATTTTGATTGGCTATTATTTATTTAATCCTGGGTCAACCTGTGCAGTTATTCTGCACTAATATTTACTGCAGTCATTACTGCAGTGCAGGCCTGCTCAGAGCTGTCAATTTTGGCAATTTTTGAAGAAGAAAAAAATGCACTGGCATTTTTTTTACAGGGGAAAACATTTCTAATAAAGATTATAATAATAATAATAATAAAAATATATGTGTAAATTAATAATAATTATGAATTATGAGTGAATTTGTGTTTCACATGTGTTGTCATAGAGAAACCTCCACTGGTTTGATCACGATAACCTGCAATGTGAACTATCCTTATGGGCCTTTTTTTTTATCAAGAATTTCAAGTTCAAATTTCAATCTAATGGCAACCAAAAAAAGTTCAAAGCAACAGTTATTGCAAAACAGAGTTTTGTTCATGTTTTAGCAGACATAATTAGCCTTTCTTTTCAATGAGAATTTTAATTTTGATGTTATTTAATCCATTATTAAACATTTGATTATTCCCTTGTTTTTTCATGTTTCCTTTTGTGCATTCATTGCAAGTGTTATCATTGATCGATAATAAGGGAATGCGGGGTAAAAAATCATAATAATAACAGTCTTATGAGAATGAAGGATCATAAAAATAATTGTTTTATGAAGTCATTGTAGTACTCAAATCCAACATATTCCAAGGATGGGAAGACATTCCTGATGGCATTGACGGCACATGCCGGAAGTGGAATTCTGTTCCTCCTCCCCAGATGACCTCTGGACCACAGCGTGAACGTAAGGTTATGTATATAACCAAGTTCTATGAATTATGGCGACGCTCAGCATCGGTTGCATAATATCTCGCTTCAGTGGATATGCACTGAATACATTTCAAAATGTACCTTTACATACCAACATCCGTCTGACCACACCCCCATCTGCTGCCTACATAAGCAGGGGTGGGGCCACACACTCATCTCCTTCCCAACAAATTTCACCACAATGAAAAATCAAGGGCCGCAGCGGCGTCCTGATGCTGAGCGTCGCCATAATTCATAGAACTTGGTTATATACATAACCTTACGTTCTATTTCATTATGGCTTTCGCTCAGCATCAGTTGCATAACAGGAGCTGAGCGGGAGCCATAGCTCGACAAATGTACCCCGCTGAGGCCCCCCACAACCATTAGACCGGGGAGGACCGAGCCCCCCGACCCTCCCTAATGGAGGATACCCCCCCTATTGGAGGCTTACGGGAGGGAGACGGATCCGACCGTGCAAAGAGGAACTCAAGCAACTCAACGCACGGGGTGAGCAGACCGTGGCTTGACCCCACGACTACACACACGCACAACCCGCATGCCACCAGGGAACGAACGGAAGGAACAAACCTCGTTACTGCCCCCAAAATCACGGGGTCAAGAGCAAGGCTGTAGCAGCAGAGCGCAAAGGAAGACCCAGACCCACTGAAGGGACTGGATCCCCTGGAAAAAGGGGGCCCGGAGAGGTCAATGACGCCAGGCATCAAGACCCCACCAGGTGGTCACTTAGTGACACCGCCCCCCACATCGCCAGCGTATTCGGACAAGGCCCCTCCAAGAGCGGGCCCTTTCCCCCCAATAGCACACCGCCTGGCACACTGACCCTGCAGAACAGGCAGTCAGCATGGCCGTAAGCACTCAAAAAAGGTTAACCAACGGAAGCAGGCAGCGCACCGGGGAAACCAGGCAGCAGGCTGTAACCTGAGCCTGGAGCACTGCGGACGAGACAGGCGCCAAAGGAGTCCGCTGATAACAGCCCCCCCGGCGGAAGGGGCGTATGCTGGCGTTGTTGATCACCATGACAAAGCCTCCATTAAACCCCCACTCAGAGGGGTCGAGGCAGAGAAGGCTGACATGATTGGCAGACGTCATGAACGTGCAGGGGCACACTCAACCGGGTAACCCGGGAGTTGACTCTGCTCCAACACACCAGGGAATCAACCACCCTCTTGGTACCACATGCGGTGGTTGTTCCTATAACCCCTCAAGAAAAAACTCAAACACACCTGCGGGTATACACTGGCTATACCGCAGTAAAAGTGTTTCAGTTTTCAAAAAAGGGTTATTCCAGGCCTACGGGTCGACGAAACATTACTTCGGACCGGGCCCGGCGGCTCGGGTAGCACACAGGGTTACCAGAGGAGGTCCAAAAGACCACCCCAACAGCCCCCTCTTCGCCACGCGTGAGAGGAGCGAAAAGAATGGAGAACCAGCCCTAAGCTCACTGCACTGGTATTCCCAGGCGGTCTCCCAACCAGGTACTAACCAGGACCGAACCTGCTTAGCTTCCGAGATCGGGCGTGTTCAGGTTGGTATGGCCGTAAGCCATTACAATAGTGCAGAGTACCACATGTACCCAACAAAGGGTCTCCATAACGCCTAACCCTGTGACACCTGGGCCGACCCGGCATTTTTCCCCCCGAAAAAAGCACAAGTCCCTCAGGGTACCAGAACAGCAGATCTGCTTCCCCGGCGGACAACGGGTTAATTGACCTGGACCAGCGCGACCAGACCAGTCCCGTGCCCTAACCACGGCGACATGCCCACTCCAGAAGAGGGGGTAGGTATGCGTGTCGATCTAAAAACATGAAAAGAGGGCGCCACCCAGGTCCCATTTGTACCGCGCTCAGTGGCCCACCCCAAGGGCGTGAGACCCCTCTACCTATGTTCTGATCTATTCCGTTAACATCCCCCAGATATGAACGAGAATTCATCCAGACAACCTAGTAAACTGGCGCTCGGAAGAGACAACTCCATCCCAGTTGCCCTATAAAAACGCTGTTTTAATAACGAGCAACCAAGGCGCACTTAGCCCCTGCGTGATTCTTAACAGAAACACCCCGAGCCAGCACTATGTACGCGTCGAGACCCAAACACATCAATGGATAGTCTAGCAAGACACCAAACATTGTTCCTCCAAGTCGCCTGGGAGAACGACACGGAGCCATCGTGCTTCATGTTCCTTCCTCTTTTTATTTAAAAAAGAAAAACACAGACTGACATGAATCCCACGTGACGCAGCTGAGGGTAAAATTTTTTTACATTTTTACATCCCACCACCCTCGCCACAGGGAGGAGACGGAAATCCCCAGAGACTTCCCACGCGAGCTGTATAGATTGAAAAGAATATATTGCAACATTGAGCTATGTAACACTTGGGTTAGGGCTCTCCGAGGAGGAGGCACTGAACCAATACACACTCAATAATCGAATTGAATCGAATACACCCACAATAGAGCAGAACTCCTTTTTGAAGTTCTACTCACCTTGACAATCTGCGGAGGAGGCTCTGAAACTCTGAGGAGGCTCCCTCACAGGGAAGGAGAGTCCGAACTCACCGAAGGCACTTCTCCCCGAGGAGGAGCTTCGTGAGGAGGAGCTCTGACAACTCCCTGAAACGGATCCATAACATGGACCTGAACAACCCACGGAAGTCTTGCCAACAGAGACGCGCTCAGTGACGTACTCTATGGCGGGGGAATTTCTGCGGTGCACACTCCCCCCCCCCCCCCCCCCCCCCCCCCCTCTTACCCTGTAACGTGCCGAACAACAACGTGACGGGAACCTTGAAGGACAGGATTGACCAATCAGAAAAGGGGAGGAAAGGATTACCAGTTCACCCCTTTACGACCCCGCACCCATGATACGATGTAATGACAAGTAGAGCATGACACAGTCATAGCCTGCTACATGAAGCATCGAACAGCCTCACATAGCTCATGTGCTAACCTGCTATCTGATTTTTACTAAGGAAAAAACACAGAACAGAGAGGGCCCCCTTTAAGAGCCCCGGTACCAGACTTACACATGTGCTTCTGTGGGCCAACCTAACCCAGTTGTAGATCACAAGACACACACAACCCTTCATCACAACAAAAAATGGCAAAAGTACACTCTTGCTACAGAGGAACGCCGTTTTTCATAACGAGAGAATACAGAATCCTCGATTATGTATTGGCCACAGGCCTTGCTAAGCACACATGATAAGTGACCAAACAATCTTTTCTTTAGGACATTTTTTTTTCTCAAGCGGAAAGCACAACCCCAGCAATTAAGCTGAGGGTTACATCATATCCCCACAAACAGTGACACAATATATTGTAAACATGTCTGAGAGGAGGGGGGGGGGAGCCCCAGGGAACCGGGGGGGGGGGATCACCCCTCCTTCCTTACCCTTGATACGACCAAGTTCAACAGGTAACCCTGTTAATATGTGAACACACTGTTCATTGTCATTACAGACTGAGAAAAGAATTCATTCCTCAATCACATGTCACTAAGCATAGCTTCATAGGTTAATTAACCCCCTTAGTTGTGAGTTCACGTTACATGAACACACATGTTCTCATCACAACTAACCAGATCATTTTTACACATGTAAACAACAACCCGATTTCTATGGAGAGAGAAGCTATACCAGTGACGAGACGATTCACACACAACGCGCGTCGTATCCTCAATGTATTGCAGCAACACACGTTTTGGAAAACATCGTTATTACAAAACATTTAGAAGGGAAGGAAAGAAGTGTTTAAAGTCCGGTCGGGACTCCTACCCTGAGCGCAGGCCAAGAGAACTGCAATCTGGTTAACGGGACACCGAAGTTGAACACAGCATCTCCTGTGTTGGCGACGAGGGTAACGTCGCTGCGCCACCCAGCCGCTACGTTTCTCCATGTTGACGCAGTCCTCGCTGGCAGGGCTCCCGGTGTAGGTTCGACTAACATCCTCTGTCAAAGATGACGTCGTAGTCTGAGTGTTTAAGGCATGTTATAGTCATAGCAACGTTCAACAGTGTAGCATCAAGCTAACAGCCGCTCTCGACTGATAGCAACAAGCTAACGTTTCCTAGTGACACAACGGGCTAGCGCCGCAGCTGACTGGCTAACAGGTAGGCTACAACTAGCACGCACTTAGCTATCGCCTGAACTGTACACAACGACATAACAAGCCACACTTCAGACAGGCCGCCGTCTGAAACCCTCCTCATCCTTTAAGAGTGAAGAGAAAAAGAAATGTCAACACAGTTTACAACGGTGATTTTACCAGACATATGGCGGAGCCGGCACAAGTCCCATCTGGGCTGCAGCCGACTTGAACATGGATCTTCCGATAACGAACATCCATGCCCACATTTCCTCGTTTAGGGTGTACTTCCACTCAAGTGAAAGATGGGGCCTGCACGGGACAGAGAAGCATCCGCTTGTCCAGAGAATCCTGGGTTCACCAGGCCCTGGACGCGGCCCACTAGTTGACCATCATGGGCTTCAGACCAAGATCCTCCGCCGTCTCCTAAGAGGCCGAACAGAGGACCCTAATCTGGGGCCGGCTTTCGTAAAAATTGTCAGCTAGCCCCCATAGCACTAACAGACAACTGGCGCTCGCAAGCAAAACATTACTCACCCAGGCTCAAACAACCAGTCCCTCACAACAGACTTCCACAGTCCAGCTGCATGGCCGGAGGGCCAATGGAGGACTGCAGTTGGGGAGTATATCAGCGACGCGAGCCCCTAATACGAAAAAACCGGTGGAGGTTTAGAATGATCATCTTCCAGACACTCCAGTGACTAAGACAATATCGCCGTATTTTCTCAAATAGTGAGAAGAGAAAATAAAGATATAATGTCAACGTATCTCCTTGTTCTTCTGTTTTCCTTTCTCCAGCTAATACTTTCTTCCTCGCCAAGTGGTGGTATACAGGCACTATATTGTGGATGAAATTTGAGAAGGAGATGAGTGTGTGGCCCCACCCCTGCTTATGTAGGCAGCAGATGGGGGTGTGGTCAGACGGATGTTGGTATGTAAAGGTACATTTTGAAATGTATTCAGTGCATATCCACTGAAGCGAGATATTATGCAACTGATGCTGAGCGAAAGCCATAATGAAATAGAACTGCCTGTAGGCTGTCAGCCTGAAAAGACTGACGGAGAAAGGGAAAATACGTTGCGTTAGCATACACGGCATGGAATGCATTCTATAACCTGGGCCCTCATTACAGAAAAAAATCCTAACTGCTTGTCCATGGATTCTACCCTAAATTTGGTTAGGAAAACATCTTTCTGTAATACCGAAACCGAAATGCCTGAAAGCCATCCTATCCTCAAAGAAGATAGGCTTTTAGACTTAGGACGTTTCTGTAATGAGGCCCCAAGCAGTCATTCTCCAGTATGTCCAAATATATTACAACCTAGCAGTGTCCACTGGACCACTGTCAAAGCTATAGGCCTACCCATGTGACTAGGGATGGGTATCGTTAGGATTTTATCGATACTACTACTCCTATCGATACTGCTTAACGGTTCGGTACTTTATCGATACTCTTATCGGTTCTTTTTGATAATTTTTTTATGCTTTTTATATTTGCAGTTGAGAGCATTGGTCATCTCCCTACAGTAAAGATTAGAAATTATTGAATTATTGTAAATTTGTGTGAGTGGTGGGAATAGCTGCTTCAATAATAACTTATAACAACAACCGACAAGTTAGACAACTATGTATAAAAAAAAACGATATACACTGAATGATTAGTTGTTACCTAAAGTAAGGACTTTAGGTAACGGGTGCAGGCCTTTGACAACAAACTTTGTCACAGCCCTGTGACACTCGTTCACCCTATCCTCTGTCATCTTTCCTCTAGCTGCTAGGGAGAAAGGACTTTGGGTGGTGGAGGTAGAGGGAGGATGTGTGGTGGCCCTGGGCTCACTGGCCTGGGACACATTGGTGGCTGACCTCAGCTTGACGATCTATAAGAAGTTTTTAGATTGTAGTATTTGTAGCTAAACAATTATTTTGTTTATTAGCCTATTTGTAATAATTCGTTATTAGCCTAGGAAACTCCATATCTTGGCTTACCGGCTGCAGTGGACGTGGATGCAGATGGACCACTGCGCGCAAGGCAGTCGAATACGGCGCATTTCTGCACACTAATAAAGTGTTTTGCAAACAAATGTTTTGATAGATTGCTCGTATTGCCACCCTTACTGGCAAATGTTTTGTTGCACTTGTGGCAACGTGCGTTGTCGGCATTGACCCTTGTAAAGTATATCCATACTTTAGAACGCTTCGCTCTATCCGCCATCACGACTCAGTGCATGCAGACTCAGAGCTGTCTGTGTGCAGCGCGCGTGCGGAGACAGCGCTTTCATTAAGGAGTACCGTATGTAGAAGAACGAAGTACCCGTATGGCGCGACTCGCGAGGAGTGTGTGTAATAATGACTCGCTGCGGCTCGCTTCTCGTGCAGAGACAGAGAGAGGAGAGATCGTTCGCAACTTTTAAATAATAATAATAATAATAATAATTTCGTATCTATAGCAGTACCGAGGACGTCGGAGCTTATAAATACTCCGGTATTTTCTAATATAGTACCGGTTCCCGTTTAAAACCGGGGTCCGGGGGGCATCCCTACATGTGACTAAATTATCTTATTGTTATAGTCATAACTTTAATGGGAAAAGTTCTTGTATAGGTTTTCTTTTATCTGGCTTCTGCATCATGTATTATTACTATGCAATTTTGGAGGGGGTGTATCCAGAGCAGCATTCTGTGCTATTTAGGCTATGCTTTCATTCACATTTATTGCAAGGGTTTTGTATACACATAAACAACAAATAACCTCTGTTCTCTTTGCAATGCGTTTTAAATTCTTTCTTATAATACAGGTATTGATTGCGCTGCTTACAGCTTCAAAACTCCCTTATTTCGTTTTACAATGTGTTATGCTCCCTGCTGTTTTACAGAGGCTAGCAGTGGTCCAAACAATTTGATCATTCATTCATTCAGGTTAGCTACTGTCTGACGTTAGCTACCGTTATTATGCATAATCTTACGTTCTTACCTGCTACTAATCGGCCATTCCAGCGTCTCAGCTCGGACATCCTTCAATGACAACATCGAGACCTCCAGGACATCCCTCTCAAGACACATTTTATAAGTTGGACTCGTCGTAATGCAGTTGTTTCGTATGAGATGCTCTAGGTTAGCCATGTGTTCATCTTGGCAGCACACGCTTTCAACGTGCGTTTCCATCGGGATACAATATCCACAGCGGCACCAGGCAGTGTTCCCGACGCGGCCATCATCATCAGGCAAGTTTTGCGCACCACTTTCTCCATCGTCCGGCTAGACAGGAGGAGCACGTCTTGGCTCAAAGGCATAGGCCACTGGATTTCTTATACTCTCTGTGAGTCTGTCCACCTCGTCAAAACTTTCCAGATCCATTTCTAACTACAGCCTCTGGAGGTCCGCGTGCTACAGGATGCAATTCTTTGAGGTGGTCAATAGTATGCAGGCAGCTGCAGCTCTGCAGAGCCGGCGAAACCATCTCCGTGACGTCAGCAACAAAATGGCGGCCCCCATGTTGATAAATGCTTCAAAAAAGGACATAACAAATCGTTTTTTTCTTAGAAACTGCTTATTTTTATAACGTGATTTTTTTTCTTCTGTGGTTTATCTAAATACTATTTGATACTATTGACTGTTTTATATCGCTATGCTTCATCTCCCCTTTAATAAACGGATGGCCACCGGTCCATAAACGCATTCTATAGAAGAATAAGTCTTTATTTGTCACACACATGCGAGATGGGCGACCTACAGGAACACACTATAACGTTGCGTGGCGCACAGTCTCTGAGGTCACGGTATTGAAAATCATACCGACGGGATTTCTAAATACCCTAGTATACTGTCATACCGCCCAAGCCTACTGCTCATCACACAACATGACTTAACCCTGCTGCTCATCACAACAATGCCTGCTAATGCATAATGTTAGCAAACTACAAAAATACAGCACGCCTGTATGAACTGTAATTTACTCATGTCCACGGTACAGTACAGACCTGGCTTCATTAGCAAAAGCCTGCTCTCGCTTCCAAAACAAACTACTCCATGTGCAGTGCACCATGGAAAATATTGTTGCATCTTCTAACATGATAATGAATGGTGCCAACTGCCAAGTAAACTACTGTGTATATGCCCACAATGATGAGACTGATGAGTGACCACTCATTTCACCATACAGCACAAACGGCCACTAACTGTGGGGCTTACAGTGATATCCTTGTCGATGTCATCAATCATCCTTATTGATCATCAATACTACTCAGAGAATGGCAATAAAAAGCGTGTATACTATTTTGTTGAGCCATCAGCCTTTTTTTTTATTTTATTTTTTTATAAATTTCACACAGTTTACAGTAGGCTACTTCATGTGCGCTCAATCAATCTTCCCCAGTGACCGTTTAATACACAGACATGCACTGTTAGAACTCAAGTACTACACACACTGAGGCATGCCTAGTGTAGTGAAAGGTCTTGAGATAAGATATGTGACCACGACCAGCGATTGTGACCACATGTCTCCATCGTCATTTTCCAGATTTGTGAAGTACAGAATGTGTAAAGTTTTCAAATGATGTGTCATAGATTGAATCTGAAAATGTTGTGAAAATGTGTTCATTTGAATCTTGTAAAACCTTAATTTCTTAGTGCTGCAAGCAGAGATAACGGCTCTCAAAGATGGTCTAGAATTTAACACCTATGCAGGTCTGTACTTGGCGTGAACAATGTACAACCCACCCATATTATTACCATAATCGGTCAGTAAGTAAGTCACAGGAGTGCAAATGGCTCTTTAAGCTTAACTACAAGATACTACAAGTTACTTAGAACCTTGCAGCCAATAGATATTCTCTATATTTTTATAAAGTAGAAGAATAAAATAGAATAAGTCTTGTCATTATACTTCATACAATGAGATAAATAACTTGCAACTTGCCACACAAGGTGCTACACAATAAATCACTATCACAAAAATGCATTTATCACAGCAAACAAAGTTGCTTGCAGTCAGTATATCCATAGGATGAATAAGTATACATATATTGCACACACGAAACCAGAGCTGGTCTCTTTTGAAACTGAAGCTCATTGGCTGTTTGGTTTTATAACCTGAGACTGGAAGCATGAAATGGGTCAAGCAGGGTGTCAATCAAACAATGGCCATTTTAGCTTTCAAACGGCGTGTGGAATTTTAAGAGGTTATGATGCCGTTAAATGCTGTGACACTAACGTAGTTTGAACACTACCTTTATTGATTCCCTTGGGGATATTCAGGCGTCATAGCAGCATGGGGGGCATGGTAATAGTAGAAAATACATAAATGTAGGCAATACAATTATAATAAAAAATATGCGTTAAATAAAAATGTACACTGGCGTAAAAAAAACATTTGAACTCTCACTCATAAATAACCCTGTCTTGTACCCTTTCTCCATCACAGAGCTCTCGTTTCCTGAGGTCATCCAGAGACTACAGCAGCTCAGACAGTCACACCCCTAGTTGGAAGCTGTCCTCTCCTCTGACCACCTCCTCCACGGCCTACGACCGCTACGAGCTCGGCAGCAGGACCAAATTGGTACTAATGGTTTTTGCATATGGCAGGCACGCAAAGCCTCCTAGAAACATACACTTCCTCTTTGCAAATGTGGAAGTTGAAATGATCCTCGCTACTTAAACGTGTTTTTTGTTGTTACGGTTAACTCCTCTTAACTTGGAGGCATGACTTTTGACTATACAGATGGTTATTTGTGCAGAACTTGTCACCAGAGGGTCACATTCCTCCCCTGGAGAGGGAGCTTCTCTGTACTTCTGAGTTGCATGTGTGACGTCATCAATAGAACCTCTCGTGGGCCAATATGTGGTAACTTGACATGTTTAGCTTCAGCTACACAGAAAGCTGAGTAGATACTGACTTGTCATTTCTTGAAAGAATATAATTAGCTGACTTGTAATTCCTGGTAAATATTTGCGCTTGTTTAGTCAATTTTGCATATTCATAGACTGTTTCCCACACGATTTTGTGAGACTGTGGTGGGTGAACCTCGGACCCTCTAGGGGGGTCCCGGGGCATGCCCCCCCGGATAATTTTTTTGGTACATTTTAAAGTTAAATGCATCAAGCTGGTGCACTTTGAGAGCAAAATAAGAGGCTAGATCTATGATGAACTTTGTGCTCAAAACACAATCGACTAGACTAGAGCATACATTTGAGCCATCAAAGAAATTAAGCAAAAGTGGTTACCTGTGTTGAGCTGGTTTATTTTTTAGAAAATAAAAAAATATACTGGACTACTATTACGACTACTACCACTGCTGATGCATCCCTATTGGCAAACGTTATATATAAAAAAAATAATAATATAATAATTTCTTTTTAATTTAATTAAAAAAAAATGTATATAATATTTTCAGTTCATTATAAAACTGGCGGAACAAATTAGGGCCACCACAGTCTAGGTAATTAATGGGAAACACTGATAAATCCTTGCATTCATGAAGGTAAAGGTGTAAAGATTCTGCTGAGCCATTTGCAGTAGTTTATTAGAACACTGGTGGAGAAAACCCCACATTTATACAAATTGGTCTTGTTGTATAGAAAATCTTTGAGTGTTGATATGCACCTACTGTAGAGTGGATCTTTCAAGTTGAAATGATCTGGATCTATGTAGGTAAAATGGGTGGTATGAGGCATGTCCTAATGGATGCGTTTGTTTTTCAGACCGAATCTGAGAGGAGGTTGGGGACGTACTCTGGCTTGTTGAGCTCTACAGATGATGGGGATTCCAAAAGGGCCAAGCTGTCGTACACCAACAGAGCATCGTATACAAGGCCTCCCTCCACCTCAGTGACATCATCTTATACAAGGCCTCCCTCCACCTCAGTGACATCATCTTATACAAGGCCTCCCTCCACCTCAGCGACATCATCGTATACAAGGCCTCCCTCCACCTCAGCGACATCATCGTATACAAGGCCTCCCTCCACCTCAGCGACATCATCGTATACAAGGCCTCCTTCCACCTCAGCGACATCATCGTATACAAGGCCTCCCTCCACCTCAGCGACATCATCGTATACAAGGCCTCCCTCCACCTCAGCGACATCATCGTATACAAGGCCTCCCTCCACCTCAGCGACATCATCGTATACAAGGCCTCCCTCCACCTCCGTGACATCATCTTATACAAGGCCTCCCTCCACCTCAGTGACTTCATCTAGCTATTCCACCATTGGGCTCGGATCAGGTACCCTGCCCCCGGCTTTGGAAGTCTGCATCATTCATCTTTTAGACGTGAATCACCTCCATAGACTGGCAATGTCACTAATTCACTCTTGTCACTCGCATATCCAGTCATTCACTCACAGTTAACCACTGCTCCTAGTAGCAGCTCACAGGCATGGCACTTTTTCAATTCATTAGAATGCTTTGCACGTGTCCTTGTTATCATTGAATAACTAGAGCTGAGGTGCAGTATGGAGCAAAGATGTTTTCATTAATCCTGCTCGTAATCTTCATGGACTGTTTAATAGGCGAAAGCTTGTCACTTCCAAACATAATAATAATAATAATCTTTAGCTTCTCTAACATGCAGGCGAATAACAAACTGACACCTTCTGTTTAGATTCATCCTGGAGGTCATATCGTCCACTGTCCCGGTCGTCCTCTTCCTCTTCCTCCTCCTCTTCCTCCTCAGACCCATTCTGGTCTAGGAGGGAGCTGGAGAAGAGGAGTGAGACCAGCCGATCTGCCCTGGGAGAGAGCAGCCGTAGGAGCAGTGGATTGACCTCTCCTTTGTGTAGGGGTGCCTTTTGATTGTTTACACACACACACACACACACACACACACACACACACACACACACACACACACACACACACACACACACACACACACACACACACACACACACCTGAACAGGTAAACAGCAGTCTTGTTAGTACTTACTGTACATGTTAATGTCATTCAACCGTTTGTGTTCTCCTCTTCCAGATCAGACAGACAGGGTAACCTCCACCTATGCACAGGGAGCACGGCCCAAAGAGACCCTCTACTCCCCCGCCTCTCCCCGTGAGAGCTCCTTCGACCGGAATCTTTCCTATCAGTATTCTCCACGTGATCTCGGCAGCAGAACCACTGCCCGTTCTCTCACCACCACCACCACCTCCACCACCACCTCCTCCACCACCACCTCCTCCTCCTCCTCTGCCCAGGAGCAGACGAGAGACCCCGAATCCACCTCGGCCACCTCCTCTTCCTCACTCACATCTTCCTGGTACACCTCTCCCCTGGCCAGGCAGGAAACGATCCCCCCCCCCTCCTCCTCCACCACCACCACCGCTGGACCTCCCATGCCAAGGCTGTCTCCCGAGGGTGGATATTCGGACGGGCGCCGCTCCACCCGCCGCCTCCTCGCCCGCCTCTTCTCCCGACGCTCCAGTCAAGACTCGTCCAGCGGCTCCTCCAGTACTCGCTCCTTTGAGTCGGCTGACGACGGAGGCGGAGCCACGGACGGCGAGGAGGCACCCAGGATGCCCAGCGTAGAGCCTGACGTCCGAGGATTGGAGACGTCCCAGGCCTTTGCCTTCCTCAGGCGGCGTTTGACAAGACAAGGCCTTCCCACCGTCCATGATAGCCTGACGGAGGAGAGCCCCCTGACGGAGGAGAGCCCCCCGGCCAATATCGGTACTCCTGGCTCCTGGCTTTCTTCCTCCCTGAGGAACCGCTGCACTCCCCTCTTCTCCCGCCGCAGGAGAGAGGGACGGGACGAGAGCGCCCGCTCAGCTGCAGGCGCGGAGGAGACCTTCAGTGCTCAGTATCCACTGAGAGACGACCCTGAGCATAAAGAGGACGACGAGGAGGAAGACGAGGAGGAAGACGAGGAGGAAGATGACGAGGAGGACGAGGAGGAGGAGGAGGGAGCGGTCGGTTCAGCCACCTCTCCTGTGGCCGTTGCTGCTGAGGCCGCTGCTGCTGTAGCCGCACTGCAGGCGCAGTTTGGATCCGCCAGCAGGAGTCAGCGCTTGGCCCGGGTCATCAACAGTCCTATGTTCAGAGTACGGGATACTGTGATTGCTGCTGTAAATATGATGGATGGCGCTAGGAGCCAACCAGAGGGCAAGGAGAAGGACAAGCCTGCACCCTCAAGGGACCCCGAGAGGTTGCGCAAGATCCAGGAGAGGTATGAGATTTTGTTTTCTATTCAAAGTGTGTTTCTCTATCCTTTGTCATTCTTGCCCCTCGTCTGTACATGTGATAATTAGGACTGCTGTGCCAGTTTATATGAGGCAATTCATTTAGTGTGATTGTGATCTAGGCTTGGGCGATGGGACGATATTATCTTAAAAAAATCTTGCGAAATAGTCACTCTCTCTCCCTTCTCTTGCTTGTGAGCCTACGTTCTGACCCTGTATATAACGTTACCACATAGCCTACGTTCTGACCCTGTATATAACGTATACAATCTAAAAGAGTAGTCTACTGTACTGACACACTAATACAGAAAAAAGATTATTAACATTTAAGACAATTTTATATAAAAACTCTTGGGTGCAAGACTTTTGCACAGTACTGTGTGTTCTATCAACTTTAGCCAACAATACACACCCACACACACTACTGTGAGAAAATAAGACATTTTATTATCAGCAATGTTACAACATCATACTGGTAAACAAAACACTGTAAAGGTGTGTGTGCATCATGTGTATTAAATATTGCATGAAACATTATGAAGTATTCTCTTGTGCTGCTTTTCCAGGTCTGCATAGTAATCGGTAGTACCCCCCCCCCCCCCCCCGGTCATCATAGCGTGGGCGCCGTGACGTCATCTTAAACGTGACACACAGGATTTCGAAGCTATGAAACCAGTACCTTATTAGCTCATTTATGCTAGCCGCAATGCTAACAGTTAGAACGCGAGGCTACTACATTTTGGAACCAGTTAGTCCGCCTTGGCGCCTCCATATTACATTGCCTTTTCTGAATAAAACACATAGGGCTAACATTTAAACTCTCTAAACATAACCCGTTTAGAACATAACGAACACGCTTCTGTCTCTGGGTGTGTGCGAGTGTATGTACGTGACGTAAGTTGGGCGAGTGCGTGCATCTGTGAGGGAGAGACGAGAGAGGAAAAGCGCTGTCGTTAAAGCAAGTCTCATCTCAGCCGCGGCGGCTTATAAACTGACGTGAGGGTTTGTGCACAACATCACGATATCCACGATACGTTTCAAAAGTATCGTTAATTAACTGTACCTGATATTTATTTAATATACCGGTAGTCATATCGCCCACCCCTACCTGTATAACGTTACCACATGTAGCCCTAACTTAGTGGAGAAAACCTTGGAAAGATGTCTGCTTTTGTTTCAAGGAAATACATTTGACCTCATTCTTTTAAGCTATGTTTTTAGGGCATTTGTGCTTTATTGGGGACAGGACAGTGAGAGACAGGAAACGAGGTAGAGAGAAGGGGGAGGACATGCAACAAATGTCCTGGGCCGGATTCAAACCCAGGACGTTGTGATTACACGGTATGCGTCCTATCCTGGTGCGCCACTGGGACGCCCCTGGACCTCATTCTTGAACATCTTCTTAAGCGTCTTCTTAACCCTTTATCTGCCGGAGATTATTCTCATCTTAATCCCTTCTCTGCCAGTACTGAGTCTATGGAGATGTTCCCCTTCTTTGCAGGGCTATAACTTTTTAAATTGTATTGCTAAATTGACATTACTATGGCCCATTCAACATCAAGTATCTATCGTTTAGGATGTAGCAACGTTCTACTTTTTCATTCACACGTTCATACTAAAATACGGTCTAAAGTATAAATATGTTTTTTATCGTTTTCTGCAGCATTCCATAGAATGTGAGTTATAGCCATAAATACATATATTAGATCATCAAATGTAGTTTGATACCGATTGACGTCAGATAAAAAATTTCAATTGTACAAGGTCCTAAACGTCATGACTCATCATCTGATGTTGACCGGAGGGGGGGGGGGTCGTTTATAATGCAATGACCGACGTTAAATGAATCATGTAGTATGGGTGATATATTGATCATAGCAGTTTGTATCGGAAATGGTAAACAAACAGGCTGAAACTCACCCCAGTCTCCTCGTAGCGTTGGGTGATGAGCGTGGAGCAAAAAGATTGCTATTATGGGATGTTGATATATGCGATCCATTTCCAGGTTGTATAATACTATATATGTCCAAATAACGTTGTTTATTGAGTTATGGCAACCGATCGATTATCCAGTGTGTCAGCGAGTGGCCGGATGAAATATGGGTGAGCACCACTTCCGGCCGATCACTTCCGGTTTTGGCAGCTTGCCGATCGGCCACCAGGTGGCGGTCTTGAACCGTTGAAGAGTTGAGAGGAGATCTACAGCACCCGTCAAGTCTCCGTGGGTGAAATATGATTGCCATGACAGATTTTTTAAATATTGATCTCAAAGACGCTGTAAAACGTCATTGGCAGATTACGCATGGCGAGGAATGACGTCTAAACACGTCATTGGCGATTAAATGGTTAAATATCATAAGACCAAACCTAAAAATTCTAGCTAGATTCATGAACGTGTGGAAATGTGTTCTTAAGCAGCCAAAGTGTTCTCGGCTGCGCTCCCCTGGAATGAAGAATGACACTGATTCTTAAATTGAATGCGCTTTCTCGTACACCTGAATTTGCATAAATAAACGCCCCGCCAGCTCCTTGCAACCACAGGACCGTGTGCACACAGAATCCACAGGCAACATGATGGCAATTTGCCAATGATCAAAATGAGATTGGATTCAAATTTATTGTCATTATACAACGAAAAGAAGTTTGGCATCCAACCAGAGTGCAAATGTAACTGTAAAGTGCAATAGTAATATCCAAACTGTGTACGGGATATTAAACTGTGAAATATATAAATTGGTACTACTGAATAACAGATGTACTGTATGCACAGAGTTGTATTAAGATGTACAGTGATACAGGTATAAACCTATTGAAAGATAACAGCGTTTCTAGCCTTTGATCATTTAATCCACTCGTCACCTGCTGCTCCGTGACTGGCCTCCACGTTGTGTAATTTTCTTGGATATCATTAGCTGTCTCACACTGTATCAACCCCGTTGGTACATCTGTAGTCGGAAGACACGACACTGGCAAACGTGGTGCCTTTCTTGGAAAATTTGTTTATTCCATAAACAAAGCCTCTGTACCAGATGGAAAACTCCCTCTTTCTGTCCTTGAAAAGCATTAGAAGAAAACCTAAATTCATTATTCTAACTATCTCTCTTCTGTCATTAGTCCAATGGTTCTGGGCCTCGTCGTCAGCCAAAACCTCCCCTGTTAGCTGAAGCTAGCGATGACATGGCATTTCCTTCCTCCCCGCGGTTCAAAGTCTCTGATCAATGCGTCTGCTCGCCTGCGCGTCGTGTCTCAATCTAACTTACCCCGGAAGGAAACTCTCCTCTAATAACGTTTTCCCCCTAGCAACGGGCCCCGCCCCCTCTTCTCGTTACTACGTGACACGCTACCATGGCAACGGCTGGTCACCTTTAACACACTAAACGTCCGTTTCTATCGATGTCAAACTCTCCCCGTAGCTCTGACCAAACCTGCCTCCACCAGTGCTCATCAGTGTTTATGTTAACAAGCAGCAGACGACCTCGGAGCCCATGGCTCTATTAGAACTGGCTTCCCAGTCTAACTTGAAAACACACCACTAAATACTGTCCTCCTCATCTGAGATCTAATAGCAGATGCTGTCACCCACCGATATATACATTATATACACATTGAAAAACATAGATTCCTTCACTATGCTAGTAAGTCATACTAGTCAGCAGTGTAACTAGTAAGAACAGGTAAGTCAAGTCAAGAGTCAAGTCAAGAGTTTTATTTGTCACGGCATACAAATACAATGAAATGCGGGTGGTCTTGCCCGCAACGATGTGCAATACAGTAGTAACAACATATAATAGAATCAAATAAAACAACATTGTGCAATAAACAAGTAACATAGTAGGGCATATCGGTATTTGTACATAAGTTATTTACAGAGCATGGAGGACATGCTAGGTCCTTTGGTAGTGCAATACACTGTTAGCTACGGATGAGGCACTGGGTCTTTCTGTACATGCTATTTTATACAATCTCAGGTTATACTATACTATTTTTAAAGTGACCTTTCCTTAGTGGCCATAAGTGTGGGCGTGTGCAGGTAAGGGATATGTATAGATAGATATAGTATCTACAGATATGTAAAAAAGGATTATATGCAGGTATACATTACAGACTGATGTGGATATAGAGTAAGATAAGGAGTATAACATAAGCGTGTGTCAATACAGGGTACAAGGCCATCCCAAAAAGAGAAAAGCAGCATGGGATGAGAGAGACCTGCTTAGTCTGTTGGCTTTAGGCTCGAGCCGTGTTTACTTGTCTCTTTTACTTTTAACACTGAACTCTCCTACGGTAGCCTCCTAGCTCTCCAAACTGCACAACGTAAAACACGGTAAACCATAGGCACAAACGATATTCTAACGGAACAATCACCAACTGAGAAGGTTTAGTCGAGGTCTAAGCAAACGGAACACATTGGATTTGCAATATGACTTACCAAGCCGCAGATAACGTTACGTCGTTTCCGATGTGAAAGACAAGGCAGTTGTGGATAGTTCTCATGTACTGACCAGACAAGTCATCAAGTGTTAATTTACAGCGCTATTATGTCCACCATGGCCCACTTTATCAATTCTGATTGGAAGGTGGAATAAAAAAGCTTGAATGTTCCCAGAGATATTAACGTTAACTTTGTAGCAAAGGCCTGTGTCAAGCTAGAAACAACAATAATACTTCTGGTCAGAGCTTTTCTTGGGGATGGGAATTGATAAGATTTTATAGATTCTGCTTATCGATGCGATTCTTTATCGATTCCCTTAGGGATGCCCCGATCAAAAAAAAAGCTGAAAAGACACATGTAGCAGCTTTTATTTAAAAAAGGATGGGAATCGAGAACCGGAACCGGTTGGGAACCGGTTCCTAATTGTCCGATTCCTGGAATCGCATGCCTCCGTGACTATCGATTCCTCTTATCGATGCCATGTTTTTTCGACAGTTGCGCATTTTAAAACAATAACGTTAGCGCTATGCATGCAGCCATAGCAGACTATTTGATTCCTTGACTAGGAAAACCTAAATGAAAACGAATGCTTTCACTGTATAAATATTCTCCCATTTCATCCATTTTAGATGATCACAATAGACTGAGGCTGCAGCTAGTGGTTCTCACGCACCTCAGGAAAATCCTTTCACGCTAGCACAGCGGGGTCAACTGACTCAGGAAAAGGTGAACAAGTGTCACGAGCAGTTACTAAATTTGTAAGGGCTCGAAATTGTGACCATTTTGGTGGGGGCTCAACAATAAATGACAATCAGAAATGTCAAGTTGCATGTTGTTATTCTAACTAGAGTTGTTCCGATACAAGTACAATGCCTACTAAACGTGAATAGTTGACTGGGTAATTTTGTTTAAACAGTAACGATAGCTAGGTAGCTAACGTTAGCGCAGGTCGAATGCAGTGCACTACAGACTCGAGCAGAGGAGCCGCACCTCTTTGTTTACAAACTCTACACGGGGGCGGGCGGGGCTAGGGAGGAGGAGCAGCGGCAGTTTGCAGGTCGTGTGTGTCTGAGACAGACAGCGAGTGAGAGCTTCGCTTGATCGGTTTCCGCTATCGGCGAATATGACTAATTATCGGAATTCACAGATTGCATATTTATACTGAGTATCGGCCGATAACGATCGGTGGCCGATCGATCGGGGCATCCCTCGATTCCTGATACTTGTATAATTTTCATACATAAATTGGAAATGCAGCAGAACTAAGCTGGTTAGAATTAGAGATGTTCCGATACCATTTTTTCCTTCCCGATCCGATTCCGATGCTTTGGGTATCGGCCGATACCGATACTGATCCGATACCAGTGCACACATACATTTTTTTTTATATATTATATAATTTTTTTTTTTTTTTTTTTTTTTTTTTTTTCAGCTACTGTTTTATATATACTGTTTTTTTTAATAATAACTATAAAGTAATGGTATTTATTCAACAACAGGTGATTGTATAGATTAGTATTAGTATCATTAATTGACAACTATCTCAATGAGTTCACCCACGGAATGGTTGTTGGGACATTGATTCCGCACGGACGTTATACGTTGTTGCACTCCAGAAGGCTCCGGTAACTTCAGTTTGTAGCAGAGGCGCTGTTGTGATTTTTAATGCACAATAAATATTCAACATTCTCTTTTGAGACTCCGTCTCAGACTCTTATCATTTGGCACTAAAAGCTAAACATTGTCACAGATATGGCTGTCCGCAACATGTCATTAATTGTGTGCGAGAGGTCGATCAGTTAGCCACATTAGCGTGAGCTAGGTTAGCGTTAGCTAACGTTAGATGGAAATACAAACAATGTAACGTTACTGATAAAGGGATTTACCTTGGAATACTCCTGTGCCAACTTGCGGTACTTTGCTTGCAGGTCTGCAGCCATTATTGCTGGATTATGAATAGCCCCAACTTTAGCCAAGGTAACGTTAAAGCTAAAACTAGCTTTTGGTTAGCGCTTCAGCTAATGCTAAATAACACCAGCAACGAACACATCAGAGCTCCCAGTCAACACCCCTCTCTTGGGACGATGGCATTTAAGAATCTGCTGTTAAAATGACAAACGGCATTGACACTTTAATTCACGGTTGATTAAAAACACGTTTGTTTTATAATGCTCACTCAGCAGACGCAGTGTTGTTGATAAATTACGTTATATGGTATCGGAGACTTTCGACGTACTCGCCGATACCGATACCAGCATTTTAGGCAGTATCGGCGGCATTTCCGATACTTGTATCGGAACAACTCTAGTTAGAATAACAACATGCAACTTGACATTTCTGATTGTCATTTATTGTTGAGCCCCCACCAAAATGGTCACAATTTCGAGCCCTTACAAATTTAGTAACTGCTCGTGACACTTGTTCACCTTTTCCTGAGTCAGTTGACCCCGCTGTGCTAGCGTGAAAGGATTTTCCTGAGGTGCGTGAGAACCACTAGCTGCAGCCTCAGTCTATTGTGATCATCTAAAATGGATGAAATGGGAGAATATTTATACAGTGAAAGCATTCGTTTTCATTTAGGTTTTCCTAGTCAAGGAATCAAATAGTCTGCTATGGCTGCATGCATAGCGCTAACGTTATTGTTTTAAAATGCGCAACTGTCGAAAAAACATGGCATCGATAAGAGGAATCGATAGTCACGGAGGCATGCGATTCCAGGAATCGGACAATTAGGAACCGGTTCCCAACCGGTTCCGGTTCTCGATTCCCATCCTTTTTTAAATAAAAGCTGCTACATGTGTCTTTTCAGCTTTTTTTTTTTGGACGATAATAATATTTATTTTTCTTAAAGCAATATAGGGAAATATAAGTCTGTAGGGGAATTTCAATATCGCCCAAGCCTATTGTCGTCTTAGTTTCATTTTACCCTTTAGAATTTGATATTAACTTTAAAATGAAAGCAAATATGTTTGTAAATTGGTCAACATTTAGATACATCACCCACAGGGTCCCTTTTGGTTAAGATCAAGTATCAGTTAAATAGCCTTAGTCTGTGTGCAGGAGAGGTTGGATGCTATTATTCAAAACACTTTTACAGATGCTAATTTCTCTTGCTCTGATTGCAATGTAGTGAATGAGTACATGTACAAGTAATGAGCAACATGGATCTTGTTGCAAAGCCACATAACTTCACCAACCTGGGCACATTTTGGATACAAAATCATCCAATAAAATATTTGTGTGCCTTTTTTTTCTACTGTGTCAAAATTTCATAAACCAGAGCCCCAAATGGTATTGCACTTTGTTTCGAGGTCTGGAGAAATTCACAGTATAATAAGTTACTAAACTGCAACCCACACGTCAGACCAAAACAAATAAATGAATAAAGCTCAATACCAAGTCTGACTCTTTTGCCTAGAAGTAAACTTTTCAGGAATAGAGAAAACGGATCATCTTCCTCACGAAATTGATGCCTGTGCATAAAGAAAATCTTTGGGTATAGTAGCCTTAAGTTCATAAAACATTTGGCACATAAAACGCCATACACGTTCTGGGTATGTTTTTAAATAAAAAAATACTATGAGGATTTCATTGTAACGGCAGCGATATGCTACACCTGTCTGTGTAGAAGATATTCCACTTGGCATTTTGAAAAGGATTTACTGAAGCGAGTATTGCTGGAAAATACTAGTTAAAATGTTTAAATAATCCAAGCTTTATTTAGTTGTTGCTTCTGTATTGTAGATCCAAGCCAGAGTATGGTTAAAATGTCCCCTGCTCTCCCCTGCACTAGTCTGCTGCTGGAGGACTCTGACGAAGACGAGGGAGACCTGTGCCGGATCTGCCAGATGGGGGAGGACTCTCCAGTCAACCCTCTCATGGAGCCCTGCTCCTGCACCGGCAGTCTGCAGTACGTCCACCAGGAGTGCATCACGAAGTGGCTCCGCTCCAAGATCAGCTCAGGTACACCAGGTTCTGGGTTTCCAAGGGTTCACCAAACCCTCCTTCAAATACACTGGCTTTTGTCTGCTTCTGATACTATTGCTACCGTGTATGTATTATACATTATACATACCAATTATTCGCTTGTTCTACTCTCCATCCATAGCAGATGGCACCACTATAATTATCACTGACATCCTAATCGGGGATCCCCTTTGAATTGCCAGTCTGAGGTTTCTCCCCACCACAACGCCTGTTTTTTAATTTATTTTTTATTTATTGCTATGTTTTAGTGAGTCATTCTTCATTGGGGAAAGTCTGGGGGTGTTGCATATGTGGATTTGATGGTGTTTTTTGTTCTGGATCTATTGTGATGTTTCTTCTTGACCTGTAAAGCCCATGGGGGCAATTCCATAACTTTTATTTGACTTCTGCAGCACCGTAGATCTGTCTTAATCGATCGTCTCGACCATTAGTCTTCACACAAAGCTTAGTCTTCCAATGTACAGTTTCTTCCCCCTCAAATGTATATATTTTCTCTTAGGATCTCTGTCTCTTAAACAGTACTGTATATTTGTATATCTTGTATGTCATAAATTAGTGATGCACCGATGTGAAAATTGTGGCAGATAACCGATATTAATATTGCTGTTCTGGCTGATACCGATATTTACAGATGTCGATATCTCTGTATAGAAAACACTTTTTCATGATAATCAAATCATTTTCCAAAACTCATTTATTTTTTACTTTTGTAACTTATTTTCAGAAATGACTGATATTTTGAAACTATTTAAGGCCAAAACATGTAAAAATACAAAAATAAACGAGTAAAAAATCTTTATCTGACTGATACCGATGTGTAAAAAAACTGTACTGTATATCTGTATGTCATGATGAATTGAAAATTCATCTGGGTCTGCAATCCCTTTAACAATTGTGTGCATTGAGCCGTACTGTATTGTACCCATTTTGCAATCTGTTAATAAAGTTTTCAAACAAGTTCTGTTCTTCTCTTTCAGGCACTAATCTTGAGGCCATCACAACGTGTGAACTCTGCAAGCAGAAGCTTCATCTCAACATAGAGAACTTTGACATTAATGAGTTGTATAGGACACATGAGCAGGTATGGTACCACAGCTGGTTACATTGTTGGGACTATTAGCAGGGTGGCAGAGGGTCCTTAAAATGTCTTGGATTCACTTTTACTAATTTAAAGGCCTTAAAATACATTAAATAGTCTTAAACTCTTGTTTAAATATGTATTTTTTTCAATGCTATAAGCATGGTCCAACATGTACTGCAAGCGCCAAATGCAAATGTGTCTTTGGCGAAATCGATAGGAGTTGGTGTTTGTTTTCTCAAACTCTGTCCTTCATGTCCACCGCCATTGCAGAATATAAATGTGAGGAACGATGGAGGCTAAATAACGTGTAGGAAATATTGCTGGGTAGAAACGATATCAATATTTGGGCAAAAAGGGCAATAATCAAGTCTAATCTACAAGAGGAAGTTGACTAGATTCATTATGAACACAGACTGCCTTTAGGCTAAATGTCAGTTCTTATTTAGCATCTAAGGTGGGGATTTACTGTTTATCTAATAGCCATGTATAAACTCTGAAACCGTGAACCACCAGAATACAGCCGTGGTCTAAATGAATAAACTAGGGTCCATTTAAAATGTTTGTCGAGTTGAAACGGTCTATATTCACATTTATTGCTTATTTTCTATTTTCAAAATTGGCGTTAAATTGAATGAAAGTGTAAAAGGTCTTAATGTAATTAAATATTCTGATACCTGTAGATACCCCGTCTATTAGTAAATGCCTTGCCTCTGGTTATTTTGAGGCCACATCTACAAATAAGCTATGAGATAATTAAACTGTCAGACACAAGCTATCTTGTTGCACTGTATGATATACGACCTCTTCTCTACCCAATTTAATCATGTTACACTATGCGGTATATCACCTGTTCGTGTTTGTTGCACTGTAAGGTATATTACCTCTAGTTTTTGTTCACTATACTCTTCTTTTTTCCTCAGTCGGAATACGAGTTAATCAGCTGTGGTCTGTACCTGGTGGTGCTCTTACATCTCTGTGAGCAGAGGTTCTCGGAATACATGGGAGCTGCCAATGAAGCTGGGGTGAGATCATGCCCACCATCACACACACACCATTACACACACGCCAAACAGGCAAAGGCCTGCGCTGTGTTAATTTAGGTTGGAACGTAAAACAAATATGAAAACGGTCCAGATTCACTGCAACTACGTGTCGGTGGCGGCAATGCATTCTGAAGATCCAAAACTAGGCAAACTTATGACTCCTGCTTGTTTGACTCTGCTATGATATGCCATCACGTTCCACGTGTAAAGTCATGCCAAAACGGCACAAAAGTACCTCGGATGAAGAACCATATGTCAGTTTTCAGAGAAACAATGTTTTCAAACTTTATTATTTAAAGATGGTAAATTAGAGTGTTGTCTTCACTCATAGTTAAGGCAGTCGAGGTTGAGTAGTTACTTGTGATATATCACATTCACACATGGGGATGAAGATTTTATCGATACGATTCCATTATCGATTATGCTTATCGATACGATTCTTATCGATCCCTGATACATTTATAATTTAAATAAATTAGAAATGCAACAGAACTAAGCTGGTTAGAATAACAACATGCAACTTGACATTTCTTGTCATTTATTGTTGAGCCCCCATGTCAGAAAAATACAAAAACTAACAAAGAATTAACTATACACTTAAATAAAATAATGTATTTGAGATTCTCTTAAACTAATTTAATCTATTGAACTGTAGTTGCATTCAACAGGTCGTTATTCCTCTGACTCCTGATGTCATCTGGTCTTTCAGAAGACCAGCGCGCACACACACACACAGAAAGGGCTCCTTGTGAGAGAGGGAGGGAGAGACGGCTCCCTCCCCGCTCGCCCCCACCCTTTCTAGCTCAGCTGTTTTCTCTCTTGTCTCTGTCATGAGCATGGTTAGCAGCTAACGTTAGTTTACCCCGAAGTAAATGAATGACTAGGATGCAAAGCATTGGAGTAGTTTTCACTGCACATAGAAACAGTGCAAGAAAACAGTCGCAATTTCGAGCCCTTAAAGGAAACTCCAATATTTTGGGAAATTTGATAATTTGGCATCTACCCTGGAGTTGGACGAGAAGATACATACCCTTTTTCTTCTCTGTGCATGCAGTAGGAGTAGGAAGACACACACTGTTAGCCTAGCTTAGCGTCAGTCACTGGAAGTAGGTTCCTCATTAGCCTAGTTCCAAATCCAAACGTCTTCCTTCCTACTGCATGCACAGAAGAAAAAGGTATGCATCTTCTCGTCTAACTCCAGGGTTCCCAAAATGTTGGAGTGTTAAGATACATACCTTTTTCTTCTCTGTGCATGCAGTAGGAGTAGGAAGACGCGCACCGTTAGCCTAGCTTAGCGTCAGTCACTGGAAGTAGGTTCCTCCATTAGCCTAGTTCCCAATGTCTTCCTACTCCTACTGCATGCACAGAGAAGAAAAAGGTATGTATCTTCTTGTCTAACTCCAGGGTAGATGGCAAATAAGCTAATTTCCCAAAATGTTGGAGTTTTCCTTTAAGGAATCAAATAGTCTGCTATGGCTGCATGCGTGGCGCTAACTTTATTGTTTTAAAATGCGCAACTGTTGGAAAAACATGGCATCATTAAGAGGAATTGATAGTCACGGAGGCATGCGATTCCAGGAATCGGACAATTAGGAACCGGCTCCCAACAGGAACTGGTTTTCGATTCCCATCCCTATTCACACAAGTGATTTAGATTAACTTCACAACTGCAAATACTACATGGGCTGTCCAAAAAAAATCTCAGAACAGACTTATATGGTTCAGTGCAAAAGTTAGATTTAAGATGGTACCAGCAGGGCGGTCAGGTGGCGTAGCGGAGATTGCGTTCGTCACCCAACGCCGGAGACGCTGGATTCGCCTCACAGCTCCGGCGTTGTCACCAGCTTGGCTGGCCGTTCACACTAATACAATTGGCAGTATTAGAGGGTGGGAAAGCTGGCGGGGTGGGTCCGGGTCGTTGTAAACAGCGACTCCTACAGTTCGGTCGGGGCGCCTGCTCAGCGCGGATAGGATCTAAGGGGGGTAGTGTGATCCTTCCACACGTTACACCCTCTCAGTGAGAGTCCGCGCTGCCAGGTGAAAAGAAGCGGTTGATTGGCTAGACGTGTGTCAGAGGAAGCACGTGATAGTCTCCACTCTCCCAGACCGACTGGGGGGGGGGGGGGGGGGGGGAGTGCGCAGCGACCAGGAAGGGGATTGGGAATTGGCATAACGACTAACATTGGGATGGGAGAAAATCGGAGGAAAAAGGAGGGGGGAAAAGATCAATAAAAAAAAAAGAAAAAAGAAAGGTACCAGCAGGTATCACGCTAACATGCCTGGGTTAGCTGAAGGAGGCTAGTCAAAGCTGTGGGTTGCAAACTTTGGAGCATCGCGGTCAATAGCAGGGATTTTAGGCCTGGATCAGATAACCTTTTAGCAGCTGGGGGGTGGCTTGCTGTATAATGTGGATAATGTCATTGGAGGTGACGATTTTGGGAGATGCAGAGAAGGTGTCTCTTGAAGAACCTACACGACCTGCGCATGCGTCCTACAACGTCCATGTAGCAGTGAGTGGACAATCTACCATAGCCGACGGCAGCGAGAAAATATTTAGTATCAGGAATCCGTTGCCCGAAAGGACATTTTAAGGGAGTCTCAACAACTTTTCTAGGTAAAGATTACGATGAGTTACAGCTTTGTAATTCGCCTAAAATGTACCCTTGGCTCAGGAAAGACATTTAGTAAAATAAAAAAAATAAAAAATTAACAAGTTTTGTGAAGCTATGTTGTGAATTTATTGGATGTAAATGTTTTTAAATGAGTTCCCCCTTGACAAACATTCTCCTCTCTTGTCGCCCAGTTTTTCAACCTGGCGAGAAGTCTTCACGAGCACATGGACAATCTTGAAAGTATGTCATGCAATCCCTTCTCTCACGTTCATGTTGTGTGAATTGTCCCACTTCACTAGGATGTCACCATGTGAACGGAACATACACTGGTGTCGAGTGACGGGAAGATGAATCGTGAGAAATTATGATGAATCGTTTCAGCGCTTGTCAAATTAAATCCATAAACATCCGACCCAAGGCCTGTCTTATAATTTACTGAACAGCCTTTATCCCCATAAATCGAGAGGAATGTGGATGTAGAATGGAATTCCATTGTACCATTGTTGTAACCAACTCTGGTTCCAATCGTTCAGAGCTCAAACCACCTCTCAAATCAAGTCCTTTAGTTTGAATCCATCCTTATCTATATCTACCTATCTGAGCTACAAAGCATCTCTTTTTACAACTTTGGATTTGTACATAAAGGGGATTAGTTTTCAAACCTGACATTTCTTTGAATGTTTCTAAGTGATTCAAAGTACAGAATTGGAATACATTTTCTTTTAACCTTCAGCAGTACATTTGAAGAAAGCTCACTTCCATTTAATACCAGAGTTAAAGCTACCTACCTTGAAAATATGAAGTGTTATGTAATGCAGTATACTCTACCCCTCAGACTATTACTGTACTTTCTGATTATTTTAGACCTTTGATACATGATATCAACTGCCCTTGTCTGTTCCTAAAACAAACCCTAACCATGTTACTATCTTTGGCTGACAGTGTTTTGACAACGGGTTACCCCTCTTTGCAGGTTCTTACGGATCGGACGAGGAGGAAGTGCAAGACAACAGGCCGTCTATCGACTTCTGTGACCTGGATGATGATCTGGAGGAATACTGATCAGGAGGGGGATGAGAAGGAAGGAGGGGGATGAGAAGGAAGGTGGGGGATGAGGGACTTGTTTGGCACGGTGTAGTATACCTTTTGGTAATTAACCCCCATTATTTTCATACACGCTTCAAATCATGTTTTAACTAAGTGCAATGGCTGGGGAGGAGTTTAAATGAAAGTATATGGAAATAACATATCCTGCCTTTTTTTTAAAGGGTGGCTTTCATTCATATTTAGACATTGAAGTGAATGGGTGGGAACTTTATTTAAAAAATTTTTATTCTGCCATTGTATTTCTTTTCTTCCTTTGAGTGCACTTTCTAATGCTTTGTTCAGTAAAGTCTTTTTGAACTGTTCTACCATGAGTGCTTTAATGTTTACTGAACTGAGGCAGATATGGCAACAGTGGGATATTGTAACGAAGGAGAGGAAATCGGCTAACGGCAACAAGATACTTGAGATATGGATCAACGTTAATTTGTCCTGTGGCGGAAGATGGATGCTCTTGCACGAGCTATCGAAGTTTTATGAACAGTATGAAAATGCAATGTGAAATGTAATAACTTTTTCACGCATAAATTGAAAAGTTTGTGTACCCCATATTGTCTTGTTTCAGTGTTGCGGTTGAAAATACTTTGTTTGGCCCTAAACTCCTTTGTTTTCAACGTTTAATTATTGCAATAAAGTTTTGAATGTTAAAAGCAACGGTATCACTTGTCATGTGGTTGTTGACCTGTATTACAGGAAGGGGATTATTGTTGAGGAGTCGCTTCACTTCTGTCAAGCCCCGCCCCTTTTCTTCATTCCTCGGAAGTGACTGTTTGAGGATCAAGAAAAGGGGGCAGGTTTTATTATGAGTTAATTCAGATGCTGAAACTAGAATGTGCAGGGCCCCGTTCCCCGTACCTGGATAACTGAGTTAGCCGGATAATTTTCGGTCAAGCCTGACTTAAGCCGGACCTTCCCATTCCCCGAAGCTCGATTGTCTAAATCACCATGACAACAGATCAAAAAGTTTGAGCCTGGTCGGGAGCAGGGTTAAGTTCAGTTAGCCGGATGAACCATGGCCACGCCCCCGCAAAGAAGTGACAGCTCGTTTCCTGAAATGATTCTCAGTCTAGGATCTGCATTATACCATTCTGAATTACGTTTCTGTGCTTCGTTTTCCTAGAGGGGGCTTTTGAAATGTATAATAATAGAACTAAATGCTGATAATAAATCATATTGAGCCTATAGATTTACTTTGTCCTAAATAAAATCATGTACGTCATATACGGCGCTTGGAGTCGCGATACACGCTGCATGTGGTTATTTTAATAAGTGTCTATGCAGGGATTGTGGATTTTGTGTGATATTGTAACTGGGATTAAAATGTCTGAGATGCGCTGTTTGACGGATTTGAGAAATTGAATGAGCCGTTGACGTCACATTAATGCATTTGAGAATAAAGAGATAAAACTTCATTCAAAAGAAAGAATATTCTAAACACGGGTCTCTCCTCCATTAATGGATCAACAATGAATTGATCCTGTCTGGCACAGTGGCGCAGCGGTAGTGCTCAATCCTGGCAACCAGGCGACCGGTGTTCGAAACCCCGCGTCTCCAATATAATTTTTTGGAATATAATATTAATGATTATACGCAAAAGTAGCCTAGTTTTAAGTTAAAATATTATAAATCTACATGCATTGAGGATGTCATTCTTTATATAGCTCTCAACGTGCACCAAATTGAATTATTCCTACATTGCAAAAAGAAGGAAAAGACTAGGTTTCGAACCCGGGCCGTCTGCGTGAAAGTCAAAAGAAGAAACCGTTACACCACAGTGGAGATAAGTAAAAGATCGACCATACATCAATCAATGGGTAAGAGAGCTGTATCGTTATTCTGTATAACAGTTTAACTAATTATTTTCGCTAGCAAGATCTCATTTGATTATTCAATCCAGCAGGCAAGTTTAAAGAAATATAATCTGATTGATTGAGGTAATGAGGGACTTAAAATTAGCCTATAGATAACGCATTTAACTTGTCGGCGAGGCGATTGAGCCGTACTGCAATATGTTAATAAAGTTTTAAATCAATTAATCAATCAATGCCGTTAGAGAATCAGGATCTCTGCTATCGATACGTGCTGGCTTTTCAACTGAAGCGGCCGCGCGCACTTATCCTGGGTCTCAAGTCTGGTTCGAGTTAACGAGACTGAATCCACCTTCGAGGAACAGGAAAATCCCGGCTTCAAACATCGGGTTAACTGAATCTGGATAATGGGACTCTTGATCGACTTAGTTGAACCAGGTACGGGGAATAGGGCCCAGGATTCAGCCCCTCCCCTCGTATGTCAAATGTTGCACACCTAAAAGCAAAATGAACTAGATGTACAGGAAGTATGGTGTAGTTAGTAAGTAACTTGCGTTATTGGTCAGAAAGGATCAATTATTGGGTATCATGTTGCTTGATTTTGTATTTTCGTCACTCAATGGCACTTGTTCCTATCACTGCCAGTAGATATCTGTAAATCTCCTGAGGTGGATAACCCAATGGTGGTTGTACGATATTAACCTGGGTCTTAACAGGTGGGAGTGTATGGAGACACGTTATCTTCCACTCTTAATGGCTTGAACAAGTCTGCATAAACTAATTCACTTGATCAAATGTTGCATGATATAGCATTAACCTGGTATTGTTACATTAAAGGGGAAATCCACCTTCCAACATGATTGACTGGTATTCCTATGATAGTGGAGTTGAGTCCATACTAGCCGTCTCTAAGCTGGAAATCGGCAACAAGGCAGGTTTGTCATCAGCTGTCACTTTGTAGTTGGTCTGTTATTTAATTAGTGACTTGACTTTGTAGGCTCATAGAATGAGTTATTTCAATGTAGGGCTAGCTGCTCTGAATCAGAAAATGTACCCATGTCCCAGTAGAATCACCAAGGCTACTCTGTCCGGTGAGTTGTTCTATTATTCACCATTTGCCATCAAATCCTCATATCAAGTCATCTATGATGTTCAGCTTAAAGGATTAGGTCACCCAAAATACACCCCTCCCCTCACTGAGTGCTATCTATCCATCCATCCAAATCGTTTTTGAGAAGTCTTCCATCACTCCAATACAATGGAGCTGAATGGCCCTCAGGTTTGTGGTGCTCAAATCAACTAAATACATTTAAAAAACAAAGACTCAGTCCTTTGACAGTATTTTATTGGAGGCCAGATAAAACCATGTGAGATTTGAGCTGATGGATGTGTTCAAAATCAATGGGAAAGAAGGACTGATCTTGATATGAGTTATTCTGCAAGCTTACGGTTAAGGCATTTAGTGAAAAACAAAGGAATGCCCACCCAGGCTATAAACACTGAAAAGATTCAACGCATCTTTGGTGTCCGTTCTCAATTATATAAAAAAAAAAAAATACAATAAAATATTTACAAAGCAGTCACAGCAGCCATAAGTGCAATTTTGACAGTCCATAAGAAAAGCAATCAGGAAATATAATGTCCAACCTTTGTTGTGCTTTAACATAGTATGAACCACTGCTCCATAACATATTAAAGTGCATACTTGCTCAGTAGTTTAAGTGCATAGGAAAGAAATACAAATGTACACAATCATGACTTACAGCTCTATCAAAAGTTATACTTCAGATCATCATAGATCAGACAATGTCCAAGACACATCTTAGTGCTTGATTCATGGAACTAAAAAGTACCTGTCAGCACCCTCTCACACACCAATTAAATTACAGCCATTGGCCACCTATTAATGGGCTATTAACATGGCCACTGAACAGGTAAATGAAGTAGCAAGAAACAATGCTTAGAAGAAAAATACCCTGAAGAACATCTTGCATTAACTATCCAGTGCTTTCTTTTGAAGATGTCTCATAGCTGCTGCAGTAAAGTTTTTAAAAAGGTACCGTCAGTAATATTTCTCACCCATGAGACCATGGCCCTGCTAATGGGGGCTTGTATAAAGTATGATGTCATTCAGTCCTCATCTACCCCACAATGTAAAACATAAGAAATCATTGTGCTGTTGGCTACAAAACATCAGAGCAAATGTAAACAACCTAGTGTTACACTTAAAGACCATCTTGAATTAAAACTTAAACTAGTGTTAACTAACATTTGGTTGCTGATTTAGCAGCGTTTAATGTTTGCTAATGCTTGCTAGCAGCAAAAGAGGATGTTGCACACTTTGCATTGTGGAGAACCGAATGACAAAGCTTGGGGGCAACCATTTCTAAAGGGGCAGTTCACCAAAAAACTGCAGATTTATTTTGCACATAATCTCGCATCCAAAAACTAAACAGTTTTGCACACATTTAATTTAGTTTGACAGTTGAGAGTAAACAAGTTTGAATATGGTCACCAGTGATGTCATCGGGGACAATGAATTCTTGTGTTATTTACAGCACCATGAAATTATGTAGATGCCATGAAAATAGCAATACCTCATCTTATAGGGACTGCTACCGTATCCTTTCACTGAGCTGTAATTAACACTGCAAGGATTCAGTGGCTCAGTGGTGTTTAAAAAATAATAAAAAGAAAAGAAAAAAGGATTCAGTGGCTCAGGAGGTACAGTAGAGCGGTCGTCTGATAATGCGAGGGCTCCCGGTTTGATTCCCGCTCCTCGTAGCGTGTGGAAGTGTCCTTGAGCAGGACACTTAACCCCTAACTGCTGAGCAGGTTGACACCTCGCATGGTTGCCTCCATCGGTGTGAGAGTGAATGGGTAAATGCGAGGCATAAATTGTAAAGCGCTTTGGACAAAAAGTGCTATATAAATGCAGTCCATTTATGTGCAAAATAAATCAGCATTGTTTTTTGTGAAGTGCCCCTTTTAATAAGGACTCCCTAAAAACGGCACCACATGAGGTCCAATGGGTGGTTAAGGTAGGGGTGGGTTTATACGAGAGTCCCATACTGGGTTTATACAAGAGTCCCATATACAGTCCCATACTGGGTTTATACGAGTCCCATACTTCATACAGTCCCCCGTTGGTTTTGGAAGTTGGTGGGAAGAATAATCGGCAGTACCTTCTCAAGAAATGGTCATAATCTAAAATATCTCAAATAAAACATCATCGGGGGATATTCACAATTCTCTCACAATATTTACAGTGTTACAGACAACTGTAGAAAGTCTACCTGCTTGAGTAACTTGAGACGAATAAATAACTCACTAAAAAAGGCAGATTGCATTTGCTGTTTTTGTAAGTGCTGCGGGTAATAAAATACAAAAACGTGACGGGCACATCATCGCTCCCCGAGGCCGCTCCGTGAAGTCTCACTCGTCGTCCGTTATAATACTTGTGGTGCCGGCTTCATCAAAGTTCTTCTTGTAGCGGATGGTGGAGGTGAAGTAGGCTCTCTTCTTCTTGTAGATGAGAGCGCCGATGGCTGCCAGCAGAGCTAGGAGGACCACCACAAAGAACCCCAGAGCCACCGGGGAGCCTGCAGACCCTGGGGACCACACAATACAGCCAGTCTGTCAAGTTCATTTAGCAGATCAAGTAAAGGAAATGTCCAATCTTAACCAGCCCATTGTAGCCAGCAGTCCATGTAGATGCTCAATGTTGAAAGTTCAATGTATAATTAGATGAAGGAATGGAGTGAATGATTTCAGACTGATACTATACTCTACCCATATACTCTGTATGATACCATGTACAACAATGCTGTATACAGCATATTTATATTCTATATGTACCGCTGCTACCACATATATATATATATTTGTCTGAATATACCTGCATATAACCCCTCCATATACTTACCATACACCTGCATATAACCCATAGCTCTGTATGATAGCATGGACAAATGCTGTATATACTATATATACACCGGTATATATATTTATTCTCACCGCATATATATATATATCCACACCAGTTTGTATTTACCTATAATAAACTGGACTTTTGAAGACGTTTTTATTCATCATGCAGTGACACACATGCGATGGGCGGCCGGGAGCAGATAGGGGCTGCGGTGTGGGGCCGCACCCTGGGGACCAATCCAATCCGTTTGTGTCAGGGAACGCGACAGCGTTAGCGATCTGTTGTGCATGTTTTTCCATTGGGTTTATCTTATCGGGAGGGGAAACCCTTGCGAGCACGGGGAGAACATGCAAACTCCACACAGAAAGGCCTGGGAGATACCCCAACTGGGTACCTGGCAACACGGAAACCTGGTCCCCAAGTGGGACTCGAACCCTGGTCCTTCTAGCTGTGAGGCGACAGTGTTAACCACTACACCACCGTGCTGCACAGTCCCTTTACATATCTGTAGATACTAATATATGTACATAACATATCTGTAGATACTAATATATATATTAGACTGCCTCGACTCACTGGCACCCATGAAAACCATCACTGTCTCATTCACCACCTCCTCCCCCTGGTACACTCCGGAACTCCGCTCCATGAAGCAGACCGGCCGCCAATTAGAACGCCTCTATAAAAAAAACCCACCTCACCATCCACGCCGACCTCCACAAACAGCACGTCTCCTCCTACCGTGATGCACTCCAAGCTGCCAAATCTGCCCACTACTCCACCATTATCAACAGCAGCAACCGCAACCCCCGGACGCCTATAGCTTATTAACAGCGGAAGAGTGCTGCCGAGTGCTTCCGCGTTTTCCCTGATTGGCTGCGACACGCCCCGTGGCAGCCGCAGAGCGGAGCGGCAGAGCTTGCGGCATTATGTAGCCGTAATCCCAGATGTTTTTCATTCGACGCTTAGCTCAACTGGCAGCGCTGCCGTGCTGTGGATCCTGCGGTCCGTTGGTGACAAGTTCGATTCCCTTCATTTTTTTTTTTTTTTTTAACGTGCATTCTTTCGCCGGTTAAGTTTAGGCATGTTAACTTTAAGCATTGTTTCGGAGTTGGTTATGGTTAAGGTTAGGCATTGTTTCGGAGTTGGTTAAGGTTAGAAGGGTTACGTTTAGGCGCTGTTAAGGAGCTGGTTAAGGTTAGAGTTTGTCTTAGAGAATGGCAATAGACAGCCTATTTCCACGCTGCAGCTCTCGCGCTGCCGTGGTCACATGGGCGTCATGGCCAATCAGAGAAAACGCGGAAGCACGCGACGCACTCTTCCGCTGTTAATAAGCTACACGCCCCCCGGACCCTCTTCTCCACTGTCAAGAAACTCCTACAACCCCCGGACAATAACTCACTCTCCTCCCGACCTCTGCAACTCGTTTCTCCTCTTCTTCAATAATAAAGTATCTCTAATCAACAGCTCACTGACTGCCCGCATCGCCAATTCCCCCACCCTCGCCCCCCCCACCAACATTTTCCCCCCACCCGACTCCATCCCTCCCACCCCTTTTACTGCCTTCGCCCCAGTCGACGACTCCTTCATCATGGACCTCATGACCAACTCCAAGACCACTACCTGCTCCCTTGACCCCCTACCCACTACTCTCACCAAAGCCTGCCTCCCTGCTCTCATCCCCCACCTCACCGCCCTTTTCAACCAGTCACTATCCCTAGGCCACGTCCCCTCCCCCTATAAACTCGCCGCTGTCACCCCTGTCCTCAAAAAACCCACTCTTGACCCATCCAGCCTCTCCAACTACCGCCCCATATCCAATCTTCCTTTTTTCTCTAAAACACTGGAACGCATTGCTGCCTCCCAACTCCACTCCCATCTCCAGTCCAACACCCTCTATGAACCCCTTCAGTCTGGCTTCCGTCCCGCTCACAGCACCGAAACTGCACTGGTTAAGGTCATCAACGACCTCCTCATCTCCGCTGACTCCGGTGGCCTCAACATCCTGATCCTACTCGATCTCAGTGCAGCCTTTGACACAGTGTGTCACTCCATCCTCCTCCAAAGGCTGCACCAACTGGGTGTTGAGGGCACAGCACTTGGCTGGTTCTCCTCCTACCTCACAGACAGACACCAATTCATCTCCCCCTCCCCAGTCACACAGGGGGTCCCCCAAGGCTCAGTCCTTGGCCCCCTGCTCTTCATCTGCTACATTCTCCCCCTTGGTCACATCATCCGTAAATACCACCTCAACTTCCACTGCTACGCTGACGACACCCAAATCTACATCAGTACACAATCCCCCCACAGCTGAGCCCACCCCTCAGTCACATCGAATCCTGCATCACCGAACTCCAAACTTGGATGACTCACAACTTCCTCAAACTGAACAGTGACAAGACTGAACTTCTCATCATTGGCACCAAAACCACCCTCACCAGATCCGGACCCATCACACTCACCATCAACGACTCCACCATCACCCCCTCCCCCTAGTCCGAAACCTTGGTGTCCTCCTTGACCCCACCCTCTCTTTTGACCCCCACGTCCGCTCCATCGTAAAAATATCCTACTTTCACCTCCGCAACATCGCAAAAATCCGTCACTGCCTCCCCCCCCCCGCTGCTGAATCCCTCATTCACGCCTTCATCTCCTCCCGCCTGGACTACTGCAACTCCCTCCTCACTGGTATCACCTCCCGCTCCCTCCATAAACTGCAAATGGTCCAAAATTCAGCCGCCCGCCTCCTCACTAACACCCGGTCCCGCGAACACATCACTCCTGTCCTCCACTCCCTCCACTGGCTCCCGATCAAACACAGCATAAACTTTAAAACACTACTCCTCACCTTCAAAGCCCTCCACAGCCTGGCCCCCCCCTACCTGACTGATCTCCTTCTTCCCTACCGCCCCACCCGTTCCCTCCGGTCCTCCTCCACTGTTCCCCCCATGGTCTCATGTTCCTTTTGTTTTTGTTTCTTTGTTTTTGTTTTTTTTGCTTTCGTTTCTTTGTTTGTACTCTTGCTCCCGACTACTGTCAGCGACTTCGGGTTACTGAGAAGCGCTATATAAATTAAATGAATTATTATTATTATTATTATTATTATATATATCTGTACATATACTTTACTAATTACGCTGCTGGCAAGTATGACTACTACCATACTGTCTTTATACCTGTATCACTGTACATATTAATACTACAACTCTGTACAAACATCTGACTAGCACTACACTCAGTATTACCGCTACATTGCACTCTGGTTGGATGCCAAACGTATTTTCGTTGTACTGTACTTGTGCTGTATAATGACAATACATTTGAATTGAATCTAATTTGAGAGAGGTAACAATTCTGCTTAATATGGGTTTGCAGCACACCATCGTCTGTGCCCTCAGTGGGTGAAGCTGGAGGCGGCTAGGTAAAGGCTACTCACTTGAGCCCTCAGTGGGTGAAGCTGGAGGCGGCTAGGTAAAGGCCACTCACTTGACCCCTCAGTGGGTGAAGCTGGAGGCGGCTAGGTAAAGGCCACTCACTTGACCCCTCAGTGGGTGAAGCTGGAGGCGGCTAGGTAAAGGCCACTCACTTGAGCCCTCAGTGGGTGAAGCTGGAGGCAGCTAGGTAAAGGCTACTCACTTGAGCCCTCAGTGGGTGAAGCTGGAGGCGGCTAGGTAAAGGCTACTCACTTGACCCCTCAGTGGGTGAAGCTGGAGGCAGCTAGGTAAAGGCTACTCACTTCACCCCTCAGTGGGTGAAGCTAGAGGCGGCTAGGTAAAGGCTACTCACTTCACCCCTCAGTGGGTGAAGCTGGAGGCGGCTAGGTAAAGGCTACTCACTTCACCCCTCAGTGGGTGAAGCTGGAGGCGGCTAGGTAAAGGCTACTCACTTGACCCCTCAGTGGGTGAAGCTGAAGGCGGCTAGGTAAAGGCTACTCACTTGAGCCCTCAGTGGGTGAAGCTGGAGGCGGCTAGGTAAAGGCTACTCACTTCACCCCTCAGTGGGTGAAGCTGGAGGCGGCTAGGTAAAGGCTACTCACTTGCTGCTGCTTTGCAGACCACTCGGCTGTGGCTCTCCTTGCAGCCGACACGGCTCCAGACACCTCTGTCTGCCGACACCATCACAGCACAGGGGGGCTCAGACGTCTCCCCAGCCACCAGATCCCTGGGCCCCCAATTAGAGAAGGCCAGAGCTGAGCCATCCACCCAGGCAACAGGTGTACCTGGCGGGACGGGGGTAGGGGAGGTGAAGAAAGAGGAGAGTTGAGGGGCGCTTCCCGGGGCACAGAGTGAATCAATGTATTTCGATAAACTCGTCTGGAAAATAGTCCCGTCCGCAAGCCGTGCGCCCGTGTTAATGTTAAAGGGAAAATCTACCGTAAAATAGAATTCACATTATGTCTATAATATTGTACAGCTCAATTTAAATTTGTCCAGAGACCACCAGGCCAGGCAATGGATGTCAGGGGCAAGGAGTTACAAATAGCCATCAGGCTTTGCTTCCCGTCTGTAAGAAAGACAGACAGACAGACAGACACGTTTATAAGATGTAGTTTACCTTGTGTATCCAGGTCCATGCCCAGCCATGCTCTACTGGTGATGAGGGGGTTCTCAGACATGTACTCTGATACAAAGTCATTCTCGTCTTTGGTCATTATAGTCAGCAGATGAGCATCTGTCAAAAGTAATAACTTTAAGAAATACATTTCTCTACTGAACTCCACCCAGGATGAACTGCAAGCATCTTCATATTAACAGTGATTCTTATAAACCCTCATAATAGAGTTGCTGCCTCAGGAGTGTACACTTTGTAACTTTGTTTTTTGAAAAGTGCTATACAAATGATGATGATGCATAATACTAATCCTAAAAGTGGAACAATAGTAGTGTTGAATATGAATCGCCTGGTCAGACGGCCTCTCACCCAGACTCAGGCAGATGCTCCTGGCGTCGTCCATGCTATAGACAGTGTAGTTGTAAAGACTCATGTCAAAGGCATAACAGTGGTGCTTGTACTCCACCCACTTGGACAAACCACTGCTCTGGGGACAGTTGTTGTGCACTGGGGCCGCCACCAGCTTGGCCCCTGATTTACAAAAGCACAGAAACAAAAAAGGAAATTGATTTTGAAAGAAGACGCATAACTACTGCATAATGTAATGACTCTTCATGAGTTCTAGAAAAGCACTATATAAATCTGATGTATTATTATCATTATTAAAAAATAAATAATAATGCCCTAAATGGCTCAGGGAGTTGAGGGCAAATTCTCATTTGAAACAATTGTACGATTCTAAACAATTGAATGTTGGCCAATTGTATTTGATTTATTTTTACATTCTAGCCAGCACATTTCACATTTGTATGAAGGTGAAAAATAAGTTGGTAAATGGACTGCATTTATACAGCGCTTTTATCCAACGCGCTTTACCTCACATTCACCCATTCACACACCGACGACAGAGACAACCATGCAAGGTGCCAACCTGCTCATCGGGAGCAGTTGGGGGTTAAGTGTTTTGCTCAAGGACACCTCGATACGCTGCTGGGAGGAGCTGAAATGGAACCGGGAACCTTCCGATGACCAGACGAGCGCTCCACCTCCTGAGCCACCGTCACGTAGCAGTCGGTGAAGCGATGAGAAAGACACCAGGGTCTTACTCTGAGAAGGGGTGGTGATGCATCTTACTCTGAGAAGGGGTGGTGATGCATCTTACTCTGAGAAGGGGTGGTGGTGTATCTTACTGTGAGAAGGGGTGGTGATGCATCTTACTCTGAGAAGGGGTGGTGGTGTATCTTACTGTGAGAAGGGGTGATGGTGTATCTTACTCTGAGAAGGGGTGGTGATGTATCTTACTCTGAGAAGGGGTGGTGGTGTATCTTACTCTGAGAAGGGGTGGTGGTGTATCTTACTCTGAGAAGGGGTGGTGATGTATCTTACTGTGAGAAGGGGTGATGGTGTATCTTACTCTGAGAAGGGGTGGTGGTGTATCTTACTCTGAGAAGGGGTGGTGATGTATCTTACTGTGAGAAGGGGTGGTGATGGTGTATCTTACTCTGAGAAGGGGTGGTGATGTATCTTACTGTGAGAAGGGGTGGTGATGGTGTATCTTACTCTGAGAAGGGGTGGTGATGGTGTATCTTACTCTGAGAAGGGGTGATGGTGTATCTTACTCTGAGAAGGGGTGGTGATGTATCTTACTCTGAGAAGGGGTGGTGATGTATCTTACTCTGAGAAGGGGTGGTGATGGTGTATCTTACTCTGAGAAGGGGTGGTGATGGTGTATCTTACTCTGAGAAGGGGTGGTGATGGTGTATCTTACTCTGAGAAGGGGTGGTGATGGTGTATCTTACTCTGAGAAGGGGTGATGGTGTATCTTACTCTGAGAAGGGGTGGTGATGGTGTATCTTACTGTGAGAAGGGGTGGTGATGTATCTTACTGTGAGAAGGGGTGGTGATGGTGTATCTTACTGTGAGAAGGGGTGGTGATGGTGTATCTTACTGTGAGAAGGGGTGATGGTGTATCTTACTGTGAGAAGGGGTGGTGATGTATCTTACTGTGAGAAGGGGTGGTGATGGTGTATCTTACTGTGAGAAGGGGTGGTGATGGTGTATCTTACTGTGAGAAGGGGTGGTGATGGTGTATCTTACTCTGAGAAGGGGTGGTGATGGTGTATCTTACTGTGAGAAGGGGTGGTGATGGTGTATCTTACTGTGAGAAGGGGTGGTGATGGTGTATCTTACTGTGAGAAGGGGTGGTGATGGTGTATCTTACTGTGAGAAGGGGTGGTGATGGTGTATCTTACTCTGAGAAGGGGTGGTGATGGTGGTGCTGTAGCAGATGGCTCCATTCACCACGGCGTTGCAGTCTGTTTTCACCCAACTCCCGGTTGTGTTAACAAACACACAGCCGCCCTGCTTCCGCTGAGGGCTGGACCCCTCCAGGGACTCCCAAATGGTTGCTCTGTAGTCATACCTAGTCCCGTCAGACCACTCATAGACTGAGCCACTAGCCTGTACGGGGGGGGGACGGGACACACAGCCATGTTAGCATTACAAGTCACCAGTAGGAGGATTTGGGATAACAGGAGCTCTTTATTTGTGTAGATAGATAGATAGAGAGATAGAGAGAGAGAGAGAGAGAGAGAGAGAGAGAGAGAGAGAGAGAGAGAGAGAGAGAGAGAGAGAGAGAGAGAGATAGAGAGAGAGAGATAGAGATAGAGAGAAATGGGTTAACTGTAATAAGCTTGTTTCCTCCCGCATGGCTGATCAAGGTGATTCCCTGTAATAACTGCCAAATCAGGTCTGTGGTGTCAGCAGGTCAGTGGTTTACATGGTGAGCTTGGTGGGGGGTGGAGCGTAACAAAGCACAATGTGATTTGGTAAAAGGGAAGTAAAGGGATTGGGGTTTTGGAGCACATGTTCTTACATGCTGGTTGGACAGGCCGATCCAGAGCGGGAAACCGTCCGTCTTGGCTATGAGCTCCAGGTGCGCGTCATGCTGGGCGTCGTGCACGCTGGCCAGGTGCCCCCCGCGCCCGCCACACTCCTCCAGGGCCTGGAACCAACTCAGCTTCTTGGTCACAACCTCGTAGGTTAGGTTGCCGTAGCTTTCGATGTCCTTGACAGACTGGCTGTACTCCTCCTTTGGATCTTGGGGAAGGGAGAATTAAGTAGTAAGTAAAGGCGTATAACAATATTTTTGAATGCATTTATCTGATATTAGAGAAGAATCGAGATGTGCGAGTAGAGGTGAAGCGATGTCCCAACCAACCGTTGTCCAGTTTGCAGACCACGATGCTCTGCTGCTTGAAGGGCCGGAAGTAGCGAGTGTTTGTGACAAGCTCCCAGACGCCGTCGGGGTCGAGGCCGGCCATGAACTCTCCATCCACCTCCGGCCTGCCGTCTCTCCAGTTAGAGTACTGCACGTTGGTGCCGTCGTACCACTTCATCCCGTCATCTACAGGAGACGCACCAGCCAGAGACACACTGCCGATCACTCTCACACCAAGACGTTCAGTTCAGCACACTTACCTACGCTACGAGGTGTGGTCTACACGACTGCACTTACCACAAGATGGTACTTTAATGTACAACGGTATTTGTCTTTTTTTGTGTCATTGTACTGTAGCGGAAGAGACGGAAAGTAGAATACATGGTAGGCAGCCGTGTATACCGTATACTTACTCATAGTATATATATATTCAGCTTCTGAAGTGTTTATTGCCCATATTTATTGTAACGTATAATAATATAACTGATAGTGATAGGGCATACAGACCCTCATCTGCATCCTTTGATTACACTGTTTACTTGCTCATATTCTTACACTGCTTATTTTTTTTACCTTTACCATAGTTTTATTGCCTGTATTTATGTCTTCTACTATTACCATACCCGTAACTGTACCCCCCCGCCCCCCCTGCTGCTATGATGCCTTCCATGCACGACAACCATGGCGACGATATAGACTACCGGTAATCTTCATAGTACTTACTTTCTACAAGTAGAAAACGTCTCACCATTATCATCTTTGAACAGCCCCAGCCATATAAACTGGACCAGGTTTTTGAAGGGCAGGAGCTGTTGCCTGACAAACTCATTCTCCTCTGCATTGCGGATGGTAAGGATGTCTGCAACTGCATCTATACACAGTACAATCATAATAATAATCATCATCATCTCTACTGTGCATTGGTCTGGCAGTTTTTTTTTTTTTTTTTTTTATTGGTAAGCTGAGAAATCCTTACCGATGTTCTTGCAGGTGTCATGAATCTGTCCCCGATCGAACTGGTCCCACCTGGAGGAAACCATCTGGAAAAAGTAACAGTTCTTCTTGAAGGGGATCCAGTTTGGCCCGTTGATCTTATGGGGACACTTGACTGTCTCACTCTCAGGGGTAGTGGTGGTCTCCTCTGTGACAAAAAAAAGTGAAAATAGTTTTGAGTCTGTAAATATGAAGCAATATTACATGTTTGCCTGCCAACAATGGGTCTCAGTTATCAAGCAAGATATGAAGGGTTAAAAGGGCTTAAAGTTATGGTAGGGCTTGGTGTTGGGCTTACCACTTTCAACAGAACCAGAACAGAACCTGGTCCAGAACAGGGCAGCTGGTACTGGGCTGCTCACTAAGGTCTAATGTGAGCCGTATGCATGCCCGCCTCTCTTGGCTTAACGTTGAAAATAGATCGACTTTTAATCTTGTGCTGTTCAAGTTGGTCATGAGCAGTAAAACTCCTGTTTTTATACATAAACAGATTGTTTTTTAGTAATACTGTGCATGAGCATTACACTTGACTAGAGGTTCCAGTAGTGGGCAGATTGAATTGCCAGGTCCTAAAACCAACGCTTTAACACTTTGAGTGCCAACGGCGAGAAATCTAGTTATTTCATGCCATGCGTTGAGTGCCAAAAACGAGAAATCGTTATTTAATCATTATTTTTTTAATTATCGATTTCCATTCATTTTTCATCAATCTAGCCTCACATTACCAGTGGGGATCTGTCTGAGCTCGAACAGGGAGAATACCGCCCCCTATCGTCTCTCCGGATGGTATTGCACCCCATTGGATTGGACTGAATGAAATGGATGGGAAAAAATAGTCCAGATTCCACATTTTACTCCTCGCCGCTGAGAGATCGAGCTGCGCAGGTGAAAAGATGCGACTGCTGTTACCTCAAGTACCGGAGGGGACTTGTGCTATGTATGACTTAGTCCACATTGCAGCCGGCTTGTGGGAGGCAAGAAACAGCGTTTGTGACAGGGGAGGGTTGAATTGGATGATACGAAATTGGGATGGGAGAAAATATAGAAAAATGGGAGAAAAAGTGGATAAAAAAAAAACACAATCGATATTTGGAATGGCGATCAGGAATTGGAATATTTTTTTTGGAGAACATCTGAGCTGAGGTAAGAAATCTATTTTACCAGTCTTTCACCTATATATCAACGTGTCCCATATGTGTGTGTGTGCTATCAGGAAATAAGATAATAGATTTTTCAGCCCGCTTCTATAGCGTGCATAAGTACACTTATACTATCGATAATCTAGCGTTTATTTGAAAACGATCCATAAATAGGCTGAAAAATGTGAAACGTGTTTTGTGTATTACAGTAAAGCGCGATTCCTGCAGAATCTTAATTTTTTTTCTTAAAGTTTAAAAAAACTAGCGTTTTTCAAAATGCTATAAAACGGAAATGAACCAATTAAAAAAACAATCCGTTTTGACAATGTTGACTGCAAACAAGTCATTGATAAGCGACGGGCGTATTAGACACAGCCATAATTTAAGATATAGTTTATGCATTCGCAAATATGATCGCCCTCCATTGACTACAGCGTTGGCACTCAAGCGCCTATTGCTGGCACCCCCTGCTGGCACGGAAAGTGTTAAGGAGATCTTTTATTTTTAGAGCATTAACTCTTTGGAATAACCTGCCTCAAAACCTCTGCTGCATTTACAGTAGATTCACTTTTTAAAATAATCTTAAACTGTAAAGTATTTTTTTGTTTTTGTTTTCCGTTTCTGTGCTTGCATGTAATTTTAACCATCTTAATTGTTAGTTTCATTATGTGTCGAGTACTGACTTTTAATAATTTTGTTTTTTTCAATAATAATTGTTTTTGTGTGGACCCCAGGACCCCAGGAAGACTAGCTGGTTGCTATGGCACCAGCTAATGGGGATCCTTAATCAAATCAAAATCAAAACACCCTACTACCAGACCTATATCTTGGCGATCCTGACACGTCGATATGTTACAGACAGACGCTTGGCTTCAAATTATTCAACGTGTGTAAACTATGAACAGTGTCTCAATTGACCTGTCTCAAACCCTGCCCTCTTTTCTTGATCCTCCAATCACAACTGTCGCTTACCTCGGACAAACTTGGTTTGTCCGAGGTAAGCGACAGTTGTGATTGGAGGATCAAGAAAAGAGGGCAGGGTTTGAGACAGGTCCATTGACCATATTCGCACGGTGAACATTTTGCTCTTATGTCAGGCCCAGGTTCCCCAGGGTGGAAAGCAATCCCAGCCTGACCATGACATAAGAGCAAAATGGCCACCATGTGAATATGGTCAATTGAGACACTGTTCATAGTTTACACACGTTGAATAATTTGAAGCCAAGCGTCTGTCTGTGACCTTCTTACTTGCTTAGAAGTAGAACGACTGTGTCTATGTTACTGTGTGCTGCACTAGTATTGTACATTAGTAACTCACTGTGTGGTACATGGCAGATGGCGCCTGGTAGTGTCTCCTGGCACTCTGTGGATTTCCAGAAGCCGTCAGTATCCATGTAGACACAGGAGCCACTGGTGGCTTCGGGAGACCATCGGCTGAACGTGGTGTGACTCTCATCTGTCCAGCGGTAGTGTATACCATCCTGATCATCAAACCAAGAGCACACAGTATGAAACCCTTCTAAAACCTGGATGAGCAGAGTAGATTATAGAATGATAGGATTTATCATTGCATTTGTTTGTTAAACACTTATAACCGTTTTCAAAAGTACTACATCAATTATTTTATAATTTTTGTCGTCTTTTTATTTCATTCTCTATCGCCACCATCAGCCCAAAGCGTAATTTTTCAAGTGAGCGTATATCCTCACCCACGTTTCATGGACAACACGTTTGTTATAGGACCTATGGAGTCCCTACTCTTCCTGGGATGTTCATCCGATTCTCATGAAACTCGCTGTATCCAGAGATTAAAACCATTAAATATATTTGACATTTTGAGATAATCGGCATCGGTCGATTCCTGAGCTCACGAGACAGATAAACAAAAAAATTCTGCAGACACATCTTGCACTTGTGTGCTTGCTTTTCTCTCTCCCTCTATGTGTTTTATCTGTGCTTCAATACACCAAGCTAACTTGGCACAGTGTTAATGACAGATAGTGGATTCAATACACCAAGCTAACTTGGTACAGTGTTTAATGAGAGATAGTGGATTCAATACACCAGGCTAACTTGGCACAGTGTTTAATGAGAGATAGTAGTGGATTCAATACACCAGGCTAACTTGGCACAGTGTTTAATGAGAGATAGTAGTGGATTCAATACACCAAGCTAACTTGGCACAGTGTTTAATGAGAGATAGTAGTGGATTCAATACACCAAGCTAACTTGGCACAGTGTTTAATGAGAGATAGTAGTGGATTCAATACACCAGGCTAACTTGGCACAGTGTTAAATGAGAGATAGTAGTGGATTCAATACACCAGGCTAACTTGGCACAGTGTTTAATGAGAGATAGTGGATTCAATACACCAAGCTAACTTGGTACAGTGTTTAATGACATTTACATTTACATTTAGTCATTTAGCTGACGCTTTTATCCAAAGCGACTTACAAGTTCTGTACGACAAGCCATCAGGAAGGGCACAACTCTATCAGCTGAGCAACAATGTTCATCAAAGTGTTGAGTGCTACAGTGTAGGTTAGTTTATTAGGACAAGTGCATGACAGTACGGTTAGTTAGGGTTAGATTTTTTTTATTTTTTTTTGTTTTTTATTCAGATAATGGTTGAAGAAGTGCGTCTTTAGTTGACGGCGAAAGATTGGACGTGATTCGGCTGTCCTAACTGGGGTGGGTAGTTCATTCCACCATTGTGGGGCAAGGACTGAGAATAGGCGACTTCTCTTTGATGACCCTCCCGGAGCTTGGATAGGAGTAGGTCTGAGGCGGCCAGAAGATGCAGAGCGTAGGGGTCTTGAGGGTGTGTAGTTAGAGACCATTGACCGGAGGTAGGCGGGAGCGGTTCCCTTTGCCGCACGGTATGCTAGGTCGAGGGCCTTGAAGCGGATTCGTGCAGCAATGGGGAGCCAGTGCAGGTCCCTAAGAAGTGGGGTGACATGGGCCGACTTCGGTAGGTTTGAGATCAGGCGGGCCGCTGCGTTCTGAATGAGTTGAAGAGGCTTAGTGGCAGTGGCCGGGAGGCCAGCGAGCAGTGCATTGCAGTAGTCGAGGCGGGAGATGACTGTTGATTGGACGAGGAGTTGGGTGGCTTCTTTTGTCAGGAAGGGGCGGATCCTTCTGACGTTGCTCAGGAGGAATCGGCAGGTTCTGGTCGTCGCTGCGATGTGAGCAGAGAAGTTCAACTGGTCGTCGAGGACAACACCAAGGTTCTTGGCGGTCGGGGACGCAGTCACAGCTGTATTCTCGACTGTGATTGAAAGGTCGGTTAGGGGGGAGGATTTGGCCGGCAGGTGGAGCAATTCTGTTTTGCTTAGGTTCAGTTTGAGGTGGTTGGACGTCATCCAGGCTGAGATGTCGGACAGACAGGACGAGATCCGCTCAGAGACGTGGATATCTGAGGGAGGGAAGGAGAGGAAGAGTTGAGTATCGTCGGCATAACAATGGTAGGAGAAGCCATGAGACGTGATAATGTTACCCAGTGATTTAGTGTAGAGGGAGAAGAGAAGGGGTCCTAAAACCGAGCCCTGGGGGACCGACAGGGTCCCTCTCCATGACACTTGGTAGGAGCGGTCATTGAGGTATGATGACAGCCATGTCAGCGCAGAGCCAGCCACTCCCATTCCTGCGAGGGCCGCAAGGAGGATCTGGTGGTTGACTGTGTCGAAGGCTGCAGATAGATCTAGGAGAATCAGGACAGAGGAGAGGCCTTTCGCTTTTGCTAAGTGAAGTGCCTCTGTGACCGCAATGAGGGCCGTTTCTGTGGAGTGACCAGTCCTGAAGCCTGACTGATTAGGGTCTAGGAGGTCATTCTGTAAGAGATAAGCAGTAAGTTGGTTGGATACAGCACGTTCAAGTGTTTTAGAAAGGAAGGAGAGAAGAGAGACAGGACGGTAGTTGCCTATGACGGTAGGGTTCAGGGTTTTTTTTTTTTATGAGCGGCGTGACTCTGGCTTGTTTTAGGGAGGTGGGGACCACCCCCGAGTTGAGTGAGGAGTTGATTGTTCATTGTTAATTGTTCATTGTTAATTGCTCATTGTTAATGAGAGATAGTAGTGGATTCAATACACCAGGCTAACTTGGTACAGTGTTTAATGAGAGATAGTAGTGGATTCAATACACCAGGCTAACTTGGCACAGTGTTTAATGAGAGATAGTAGTGGATTCAATACACCAAGCTAACTTGGCACAGTGTTTAATGAGAGATAGTAGTGGATTCAATACACCAAGCTAACTTGGCACAGTGTTTAATGAGAGATAGTAGTGGATTCAATACACCAGGCTAACTTGGCACAGTGTTTAATGAGAGATAGTAGTGGATTCACGGGACAGAATGTCACATTGTTGTCACCTCTAACGTTAGTCACTTGGTGGATGATATGAGCAGGCTGTGAGAGTGGACATTTTAAAACAAGTGCACTGCACAGAGACAGATATAAGCAAACAGAGATATTAGTGTTAAATAAATGTTAATTTAAGTTCAACAATCTTGCGTATCTCATTTGTTATACTTTTTTTTGTACTTTTATCAGATACAAAAAACAACATATGGGCATTATATATCGGCCATCGGTCACCCTGCTCTCTAAATATCAGCAATCGGCTTTTGAAAAACCAGTCGACCACTAATATTATTTATATAGTTGCTGAGCCAAATTGTCTGACCGCCAGATACAACAGAATGTCAGATAAATATATGATAAGCAGGTAGTGATGTGTTACTTGTGAATACTTTGTCTGATTTGCACCAAACGTGACAAATATGTTGTCTTACTATAGTGAGAAACCTTGTGAAGTTTTGACAGCTTGTCCGATCATTATGACATTTGAAATTGTCCCTTTCCTTCTGATGATCAATATGCATTACTTTATTGAGTTCTAATTCCAATTTTATTTTATTATGTGATCAATGCGGCAGATTTTAATTGAAATATAACCTATGGTTCCATTTTTTTTTTTTGAGACAAATTATGTCAGAAATAAGCCTACCAGTAGGCTACAGTTTTATTTTAATAACTCAAATTAATAATAATAATACTATTTTATATTATTAACTCTTTGGACGCCAGACCCGATGATAGTCGGGTTATCTCGCCATGCGTTGAGCGCCAGGATCCCCGAAAACCCGAGTATAGTCGGGTTTTTATCGCTATTTCTTTTATTTGATATTTCCATTCATTACAGGCACACAGACTCGGGGTTAACATGGGGAATCATCCTGAGAATGCCAACGTGCAATACTGGCCGCATCCACCCAGGTGGCAGTATCGAGCACCCTTTGAAACATTATATCTTGGCCTGTGCATCGATCAAAAGTCTCCACCCTTTCATGCATTCATGATGAAACATAATACCGATAGAGATTCGATTTTTGAAATGGTAGCATGTACAGGCGAGAAACTGCAACGCTTTTAGTGAAATGCACGTATTGCTGCATAGTGTCGTTTTCTGGGATTAGACAGGATTACTCTAAAACTATACTCATTCACCACGGTATAAAACGGGAATGTATGAATGAAAAGATTATTTCTTTTTCACATATTGAACGATAGATAGTCGATGTCCATGGGCCATAGTATTGTATCCATAGCTATAATATAGAATATAGTTATAGCCCTGCAAACACAGCCACTTATTCCTATCTCTTAGAGCTTGGCGTGGTAAGTACAAATGATGCTCAACTGCGTGGTGTCCATTGAGTTAATATGTATAATAGTTTTTTTTTTAATCTTATTTAAACAAGACAATTGAATTTAAAATATGCAAATGCATACCTACCTTGTTTTATTCAATGTCTTAACATTACTGGTGCATTCTGGTCAGATGTATCATCATCTCCATCATCATCAATTTTAACAAAATATGTAGAGAGTTGAGACATAAACATGCTTTGCTTGGTCAACTCACGTCACTAAAGAGGCCGATCCACATGGGTGCTTGCGCCCTGTTCACGTACACAGTGAGGATGGACTGTTGTGAAGTATCGGCCACGCTGGCCAGGTCCATCTTCTTGCTCTGGCACTCTGCCAGAGCCTCCCAGAAGGTCAGGTTGTTCCTCAGCAGCTGGAAGGTGTGGTTGTTGGTGTGGATGGGCTCTGAGGGGACCCGGGGCTCCTCCGTTTTATCTGCCATGAGAGGAAGGTCAGTAAAGGCGGAAAATGAAAACAGCTAAGCTGGGAGTCACACAGAGAGCCATCGCCCAGCTGCTCTCAGTGTTCAAAAACATTGTCTTTGGATTTGATGACAAATCCCAAGGTCCAGACTTTGGAAACCAGAATAGTGTTGCTATTTCCAGTCTGTAGTACCGACAGTAGGCTACACTAAAATACATGAATGTTGCCTTCCTTTAAAACCTAGCCTAATGTAGTAAGATTGATGATAATGTGAGCAGCACCCTACAACTAGAATTAAGAAAGGACAAGAGGTTTAAAACCAATGTGCTTTACAAAGAGATGGATGGATCTTTGATATACTTATTTATATGATCATATATATTTGTTGGCCACTAGTTGATGAAATTGGCGCTGAAGCGGCTGAAGCACACAGTGGGAGAAAAGGGGTCCCTGAAATCTGTATCACGTGTTCTTCCAGCATGTGCAAAAGGATGCACATACACCACAAATGGATGACATACAGTAGGGTGGGGCGATTAATCAAGTTTCAATTACGATTTTGGCTTACCACGATCATGAAAACAAGATAAAGACGAGTTACAATTATTATTTTTGTAGTTTGCAATATAGTGATATTTATCTTAATTTGTATACATTATTATTTGTTTTATTTATTTTATATTTATTTCTTGTTTTTCAGTAAAATTATATTTAAACTAAAATTATATTTAAAGTTCAAAGTCAGTGTTCAAAATAATCACCAGTGTTAGAAGTTCAATAAACACATAATGATGTCCTCAAATCAATGAGTAATTGTGTTTAATAATCGTGATTTCAATATCAATCGTGATTATGATTTGTCATAATCAAGCAGTCCTAATGTATAGTACAGGGGTGGCCAACCCGCGGCTCGCGAGCCGCATGCGGCTCTTTGCCCGTCAATGTGCGGCTCTTCCATTCCATAAGGACGTAGAATAAACATTTAATTTTTTATTTTTAATGGTCCATTTGCATGTTCTTGGTATCTGAATCTAGGGACATATATGGATCAGTGTCAGAAATAGTGTGTCTGTTACTAGGCTTGAGTAAATTGTAATGAACCAAAGGAGAATATCAATTCTATTTAAAAAAAAAAAAATTATCTTTGACTGTGAATAACACCATGCTAAAATTGACCAGACCTGAAAAATCTAAGCAAATGAATAAAGGGAAGATGATTAAACAGAAGGTTTTGTAGATACAGTACTGAATTCTGCCATCTTTTTTATAATGTACATTTCTCCACCATTTTTCATCATATTGCAACACCGTTTTTTGCAAGACGTTCACAGAAAGGTAGAGAAACTAACTGCGTTCTGTTTTATGGCAATAACGTTCAGGTTTGTGAGAGATAATCCCAAAAAAATAAGAGAAATAAAAAAGTAAATCCAGAAGTCAGATGATTGACAGGGGCTGGTGTGAGCTGGGTAGGGTAGTTTTTCGAAATTTGAAAGCCATGGGTCTCTTCCTTCAAAAGACTACACTCACTTTTGGATGTGCCACTTCCTCCTGTCAATATGCGCCGGTTTCCGACTCAATGCCCTGAGATTTCTATAATCTTATATTTCACTAATAACAGTTAAAATAATTGGTAAACAAACGTAATGCTGAAAATATACACTTTTACTGTATATCTCGGGCTTAAGAGGTTAACCCTGTGAGGCCCAAATTAAAAAGACATTAGCAACTTCAGAGGCCAGAGGGTGGGACATATAAACACATTATTATAAATGTTACTATCAAATAGCATTGTGAGGCTGAACAACAGGACCAATTGACTATACATGTGCTTAAATTTTTTTAAATAAACATTCTTTTTTTAAATGGCTAAAAGTGATTTTGTAATTTTGCAACCGTGGGTCTCACAGGGTACTTTTAACCCTGTGAGGCCCAAATAAAAAAGACATTAGCAACTTCAGAGGCCAGAGGGTGAGACCTATAAGCACATGAAGGGTGCCGTGACTGAAAAAAAAGGTTGAGAAACGCTGGTATATGGTGTGGCTCTTTGTGGTACCACAGTAATTTTTGTGGCTCTTTGACTGGTTGGCCACCCCTGGTATAGTAGAACACAAACAGAGTGCGCTGAAGGCGTGTAAGCATGCTCTTGTGCTTCAAATTGATTGGTCAATACAATCTTCCTCAAAATCTAACCTCTGCTTGTCAATCAAAGGAGGTTGGACTCATTACAACTTCACCAAAACCGAAACTTAACACAGATATAAACATTGTGAGAACACACTTTAAAAATCACACCACTAATTACGAGAGTCAATGATGTATGCATCATTTTACGCATTGATGGCAATGAGCTGCCAAGTGCACCCACTGTAGGACTAACCTAAACCTATAAAATCATGAATACATTCTTCACCAAATTTAACCTACGTTGAACACCGTCTGCCCACTTAGAATGTAACAGAGCGAACCCATACACAATGTCACTGAATGTTTTTAGAAACGTTTTGATAACATATACAAACAGCTGGTACATCGTTTTTTAGGGGATGACGAGAATGAGGAGCCTCCGAGCCAGGACCAGCAGACTAAAAGACAGCTTTATACACCAGGCTGTCAGGAAGCTGAACTCTCTCCCAGCTCCCCCCTCCTCTCTCACTCTGCCACCACAGAACCCCCCCCCGGACACATCGTGTCCCATATGTTACTTATGTTTATAGTGTCCTATATGTTACTTTACTGATTGTAAACAACAATAAAACCAAAGTCATGCCCATCAACACTAATACATATAACAATAGAAGAACAGGTCTTGGAAAATTCAGATAATTTCACATACCTTGGAAGCATCATTCACCATGATGGGGGAGCAAGTAAGGACATCCAAAACCAGATTAACAAAGCATACACAACCTTCATAAGACTTAAACAAATCTGGAAGTCAAGCCAATACAGCACCAAAACAAAACTTGGGATCTACCAAAGCTGCATACTCTCTCAACACTACTATACGGTGCAGAATGCTGGAAAACCACAGAAAGCGACATCCATAAATTATCCACTTTCCACACCTCATGCCTGCGCAGAATCCTACGTATATTCTATGCGCCAGCTGGCGTAATGGGGATAAGTAAGTAACAGGGTTCCCACACTTGCCTTGAAATTTTTTCCATGCTACCTCCTGATTTTCAAGTCTACATTGTAAATGCTTAGAGATTATGTCTTATTGATAATATCAATGCATGAAATAATGCAACAAGCTGTAGATGAACAACAATTTATTGAACTGGAACTTTGAAACACATGAGCACTGGGATTGATATCTGTTCTCTCTTCCACTCCTCTCCTATCTCATCCTGTCCTCTTCTCTCCACACCTCCCCTCGTGTCCACTCCTGTCTTCTCTTCCTACTCTTCTCAACTCCTCTCCACTCTTCTCCCTTTTCCTCTGTCATCCTCTACTCTCTTCTCCTCCTCTTCTTTCATCTTCGCCCCTCTTCTCTTCCTCCTCCCCCTTTCCTTTATTATTAGTCTTATTAGATTATGAGTCTTACGTAGAAGGGGTAGTATGCCTACTCTTACTCTGTAAAATATTTTGTAAATCAAACTAATGAACCTAAAAGGGAAAACATAAGGCAGGTTCCCCTGTGGTTCCTCAGTACAGCAACCCCACTAGTAAGCTAGCTTAACAGTATAGATGTATAGAATCAGTCTAGGCATGATCAATGATCTTTCAAAAATGTCTCACCCCAAATGTTCCTATTTGGTAGTATAATCTTTTTTAAGAAAAAAAACGAAAAATCACAAAATAGCTAAAAGTAGATATAAGAATGAATGTTACAAAATGTATCAAGACTAGACTATTCATGTCAACTAGTATAGAAGTAATGTCACAGCCTAATGTGCAAATGTATTGGTAGTTAGCTACACGTAGCAATGCAAGCTAGCCAACAGCTAGTAGCTAGTTAGTTAGCAAACTGGATGTTAGCTAGCAAGATTGCACTCCATGTGCTTGCATCATTAACAAAATCCAAATTCAAAACAAACTCAAACTCAAGTTGCTAGCTAGTTAGCAAGATTGCACTGCTTACTAACTAACATTGATAAACCCAGGTTTACCACACAGTTAAAACACAGCTACAGTACTTACATTTGAGGATAAACTTGCATAAGAAGTTTCACTGTAGATGTCAACTTGCAATGGGCCTGGTCTACAAGATACACTACGCGACCAAGGTACCCATGTACATGTCAAAATACTTCCCAAAGGTCAGTGAATACCACGATCACAACACCAGAGGGAGCTCCACAAATCATGTAAAACCCAGATTCGGCTCAAACAAGGGACTAAACACGTTTCGCAATTATGCCACATCAATGTGGAACGCCCTACCTAAAGCTGTAAAGGAATGTGAATCACTACCCACTTTCAAAAACACTCTCAAAAAACACCTACGTGAGACTGCAATTCGAAACTGGCCCCTACAAATGTCCTAACCTAGTTGTACAGTAAATGACCAAGTAAGGCTTTGTCAGTATTCTAATGTACAGTGTAAAATGTGTGTGTGTGTGTCCCCCCCCCCCCCCCCCCCCACCTCCAATGTACAGCCCTCACCCAACCCACCCAACCCCACCCCACCCATCCAACCTCCTCCAATGTACAGTTTCTACGCCAAATGTATATACACTCCTTTTCTGGACACTTTTGTATCACAAACAGTACTGTATTTGCAAATCTGATATGTCATAAATGTATAGATGTAGCAGTACTGTCTATCTGTATGTCATGTATGTCATATATGTTATTATTAATTGAAAATGGGGGACCCTGATGTAAACAAGACGAAAGTCTTTCTCTGGTCTGCATCCCCTTAACAATTGTATGTATTGAGCTGTACTGTACTGTACCCATTCTGCAATCTGTTAATAAACGTTTCAATTCCCAAAGGTCAGTGAATACCACGATCACAACACCAGAGGGAGCTCCACAAATCATGTAAAACCCAGATTCGGCTCAAACAAGGGACTAAACACGTTTCGCAATTATGCCACATCAATGTGGAACGCCCTACCTAAAGCTGTAAAGGAATGTGAATCACTACCCACTTTCAAAAACACTCTCAAAAAACACCTACGTGAGACTGCAATTCGAAACTGGCCCCTACAAATGTCCTAACCTAGTTGTACAGTAAATGACCAAGTAAGGCTTTGTCAGTATTCTAATGTACAGTGTAAAATGTGTGTGTGTGTGTCCCCCCCCCCCCCCCCCCCCCACCTCCAATGTACAGCCCTCACCCAACCCACCCAACCCCACCCCACCCATCCAACCTCCTCCAATGTACAGTTTCTACGCCAAATGTATATACACTCCTTTTCTGGACACTTTTGTATCACAAACAGTACTGTATTTGCAAATCTGATATGTCATAAATGTATAGATGTAGCAGTACTGTCTATCTGTATGTCATGTATGTCATATATGTTATTATTAATTGAAAATGGGGGACCCTGATGTAAACAAGACGAAAGTCTTTCTCTGGTCTGCATCCCCTTAACAATTGTATGTATTGAGCTGTACTGTACTGTACCCATTCTGCAATCTGTTAATAAACGTTTCAATCAATCAATCAATCAAGGCTCCCGTGTTGGCTGGGAAATGCATGTATTTGACCGTTCTATTGAGATCGCGAGTAACGTTATTATTCCTGAAGTCCACCAACCCGAAACTATACTTTTAAAGTCCATATCACCAAGTTGCCTGCATCAAATTCCAACATCCAATATACCATATAGGATTCCAAGAGCATGCTCTACAACATGGGATCATCCATTTATATCTACAGTAAACGCTGTTCACATGTAAAGGGTTTTTATAAACTCATCTTAATCTTGTGCTCAATAGTTTCATTTTATTACTATTTTACACATCATCCAATAAAAATGTCCAGGACAACTGTTTCTATTTCCATGTAAGTGTTCACTTTTGCTCAGTTTCCATGACTTTTCCATACCTGGAAAATGAAAATTAATTCCATGTTTTCCAGGTACCGTGGGAACCCTGAGTAAGTAAGTAATATGTTACTTTGATATGGTATGGTTTATTTCTTAATCCCAGAGGGGAAACATGGTTTGCCACCAGAGCGAATACAAATATACAAACATGAAAGAAACAGTTACATGATACAATACAGGATACACAACACAATAGGAGAGCCTCTAAACACAGTGCTATCAGTGTTTGTTAAATTTGTTTTACCACAGCAGGAACAAAGGACCTTCTCAATCGCTCAGTAGAGCATTGAGGCATCAACAATCTATCACTGAATGAGCTTCACAGAGCATCGAAAATACTGAACAGTGGGTGGCCTTCAAAAGATAAAATGGTGTTCAGTTTAGTTCTGGTTCGCTTGGCTATGATGCTCTCTAGGGAATCAGGAGGAAGGCCAATCACTGAGACAGCATTTTTAATGATTTTATTTATACGTTTTTTGTCAGAAACCGTGATGCTGCCCCCCCCAGCAGAGAACAGCATTCAACAGGACACTAGCTAGGATACCTTGATAGAATACATAGAGAAGTGACCTGCTGATGTCGAAGGATCTAAGTTTCCTCAAATGAAAAAGCCGAGACTGGGCTTTGTTGAACACATAATCCAAGATATCTATAGGACTGGACTATTTCAACCTCCTTTATGTTTATATTAGATCTTATTTTCTTTTATATACACCGTGGGAAGGGGGAAACTAAATGTCACTTCTCTGTATGTCTTGCACATTATGAGAAGCGACAATAACGCTGACTTTGATTTTGAATGAGTTGTGTGCCTCTTTAAGCACGGTGGGTATACTTGGATTAAGATACCGTAGTAGCAAGTGTTGTCAACATGTCTTGATGACTCATCCCCAAACTAAAATAAAGCTTCATTAAAGTCTCTATCTATAGACATCTAAAACCAAGAACAGGTGTCTTAAGCAGGTGGCAGCTGGAATTATTTAATTATCTCATTTGTACCAACTAATTAACCAAAATGTGGGAATGAATTGTATCTCGTGCGCACACAATATAATTTTGAGTGCTCAATGTAGTAAAACGTGGCCTTGATATATATATATATATATCTTTTCTCTATGGCCACTCCAGAGCTCCATAGAAATGGTTATATGAAATAGGAAATGTATTCAGCTTGTAGACTATAGAACAACAGAAAAGTCGGTCTATTTGTGTGGAAATGTGTACTTCATGTAAGTGTTGTGGTGTTCTGCGTTTTATGCTTGTGGGTTGGAGTAGCTTACTGAATATCCTGTATTCTGCCTGCTACTTACGGAGAAACTGTATATGTATTTTTTAACTGTAATGAATTCAGTCAATCAATCAGTCAGTGCTTTAGAGGTGGTAGTGATATACTGTACCTGCATGGTGCTGGCAGATGGCCACTGGTTGCCTCTCGGAACAGGTGTTATAATCCCAGCTACCCATCATGGGAGATTTAGGGTCATTGATGATAAATACACACAGCTCCATACTCTCTGGATCCAATGCCTAGAAATACACACAGACACAAAGAAACAAAGGAAAAAAGAAGATGCACACAGATTAGGCCATGGCAAAGATTTTTAATTTAGTCAAAGATTCCGTCAGCCTTCCCACTTCTCCATGCAGCTCCAGTAAATAGACTTCATTTATGGACTGCATTTATATAGCGCTTACCAACTTATGCCTCACATTCACCCATTCACTCACACAGTGGAGGCAACCATGCGAGGTGCCAACCTGCTCATCCGGAGCGGTTAGGGGTTAAGTGTCTTAATCTGAACCTTCCGGTTACCAGATGACCGCTCTACCCCCTGAACCAGGCCCGGACTGGCCATCGGGAGCACCGGGAGTTTTCCCGGTGGCCTGGCCTGCACAGATTAAAAAAAAATATTATATATAAAAAAATATATATATATTTTTTTATTAAAATTTTATTTTTTTGCCAGACCATTGTTTCTAGTTGTGGCGGTGGCGCGGCGCGATAGTTTAGATAACCAGGTGGGTGGGGAACAACCAGGATTTCACTGTCTGCGACAGAGTTGGATAACTATCTGACTCTCTCTCCCTCACACGGACACACACACACACACAATGGAGCCGTGCTGCCGCTTGTGATTGGTGGAGGCGGGACCAGGTGATACAACTGATTGACAGTGGAGGCGGCGAATGGAATGGCAGATGGCACACTCCCAAAAGGAGTTGTTAAATCTGACATTACAAAAAACAATATGTGGTGGTTATGATTGGGGCTGAAGTTGAATAAACAATTTATGAAAGAGAGAGTCAAAATAATTCCAAGATAATTCAAAGATTACACACCTTTGCCACATTGGCTACAAACATAATCACTGCAAAGTTATCAAACAAATAAGAATCTGATCAGACACAAGGGTTAAGTTGTTGTTCCCTTTCTAATTTCCTCAAAAACATCTAGTCTAGTTAATGTGATCAATATTATTTGACAATTGATGCTTTTTGTTGGAAATTTCAGTCAGTGAGCTCATACTTTGAGCTAATTTTATAGTTAAAATGATTGAGACAACGCAATCTTCTGTCTTCGTTGTGCATGCATGCGTGTGCTCACCACACGTGATACATGCGTCACTATTCTGGCAGTGGCTACTGTTATTATAGTATTGTAATGAAAGGTCTGTTATTTAATGTTTGTGTAAAGGGCTATTTTAACTGTTGATGGGTAGTGCATCAGTAAAGTGAATATGGTATTGTGCTCTTGACTTGTTTGAATAGGTGGAGAGAGTGGTTAACTGTATTATAATAGTAAATAGAAAAATATGTTGTGCTCTTGCTTTTTTCTTTTTGAAGGTGGAGAGAGTACCATTGCTAGTGCCACAACAGTTTTATTTGAGGTTCATAGCAGTACATTGTACTAAGCAATTGTTGGCTCATTAGTTTCTGATTCACATGCACTAAAATTCACCAGAATGCAGGAAATTAAGTCTTTGTAACTAAAATCTTCCGGGTGGGGGACCCCCAGACCCCCGCTTAAAAAGTGGCCTGATTGGGGCTATATTTCGCGCTATATCTCCCGGTATGAATTATTTCCCCAGTCCGGCCCTGCCCTGAACCACTGTCGCCATACTAAAGAGGAACCAAATAAAAGTGGAACATGAGCAGAATTATACCAACAAGCAGAAGTACTGTTACTGTAACTTCAGTGAACTTCAGTGAACTTCACTGCCACACTACCAAATGGTTAACCCTTTACTATCACACTACCGACGGTTACCGTGATAGTAAAGGGTTAACCTTCTGTAGTGTGGCAGTGAAAGGGTTAAAGGTCCACTCAGTGATCCAAACATCAACAAATGGGTTGCCCCACCACCAAAAAGAAGAAATAACATTGGAGACATGCTATTGCATTCTCAGCTGATTGACTGAGCTCTTGATACAAGGACTAGCACTAGAAAAAAGGTAAATATATACGTTTTCAAAGATATTTGCTGTATTTAAGTGGCTGCAAAATGTTTCTTTATCTTGGTAAGGTTTGTGAACACTGCAGTAAAACTGAATATCTAAGAAAATTCCAAATAGCTTACGTTCCATCTACTGATCAAACCCCTCAAGAATGTATATGAATACACCTCACATTGATCTAGACAAGAATGTCTATGAATATACCTCATATTAGGGGCGGCTACATGGCGCAGAGGGCAAGGCGCTCGCAACGAATGCTGGAGACTAGGCTCGAACAGGATGCCTCCTGTTCGAGCCCCGCTCTCCACATTGCTTTCAGTTTAGCTGGTCGTCCACAGTAATACACATTGGCCGTATTACGGGGAGGGAAACTGAAGGGTGGGGATCGGGCGTTGTGGACAGCGACTCCTACAGGTCGGTTGGTGCGCCTGCGCAGTAGAATCAAGAAGCGACGGGGGCGGGGCCCCTCCAAAGCCCAGACCCCCGACGCTGAAAGATCGAGCCGCGCAGGTGAAAAGATGCGATGGCTGTTACCTCGAGTATCGGAGGGGACTCGTGCTATGTATGACTTAGTCCACATTGCAGCCGGCTTGTGGGAGGCAAGAAACAGCGTTCGAAGACAGGGGAGAGTTGAATTGGACGATATGAAAATTGGGATGGGAGAAAAATAGAAAATGGGAGAAAAAGTGGATAAAAAAAAAGAATATACCTCACATTGATCTAGACAAGAATGTATATGAATACACCTCACATTGATCTGGACAAGAATGTATATGAATACACCTCACATTGATCTGGACAAGAATGTATATGAATAACATTGATCTAGACCAGGGGTCTCAAACTCAATTTACCTGGGGGCCGCTGGAGGTAGAGTCTGGGTGAGGCTGGGCCGCATCAAATATTCCACACAAAAAGGGTTAAGTATTTATTTTTATGGAAATGTATGGTTGAAACATGCAAACGTTCAAACGCACACACACTAATAAGCATTGGAGGCTTTTAACCAGGGCCAGACTGGGGAAATCATTCAGGCCAGGAAATATAGTGCGAAATATAGCCCCAGTCAGGCCACTTTTTAAGCGGGGGGGTCCCCCACCAAGAGATTTTGGGTTACAAAGACTTCATTTTATTTGTACCCTTTAAATGGCAGTGTGTGTGATGACATGACGGCAAAGAAAAAATAAAAATAAAAAAATCTGAAATCTTTTTTATTTATTTATTTTTTTGGTGGAAATCATCTGGGGGGCCGCAAAATATCATCCAGCGGGCCGCAATTGAGTTTGAGTTTTAGACCCCTGATCTAGACAAAACAATCACTGATTTCAATTAAGTACTTTATTTTGGACAAAATCATTATGTTTTCTCCACAAAATTTATTTATGTTCTAATCTTAACACTTTGAGTGCCAGCCACAAGAAATCTCATTAGTTCATGCCATGCGTTGAGTGCCAGGAACGAGAAATCGTTATTTAATCGCTATTTTTGTAATTATCGATTTCCATAAATTTTTCATCGATCTAGCCTCACGTTACCACTGGGACTCTGTCCGAGTTTGAACGGGGAAAATACCAGCGTGTCCCATATGTGTGTGTGTGGCTGTGAGTGTGTGTGCTGATCAGGAAATAAGATAATCGATTTTTCAGCCCGCTTCTCTAGCGTGCATAAGTACACATATACTATCGATAATCTAGTGTTTATTTGAAACGATTCATAAATGGGCCGAAAAATGACAACGTGTTTTGTGTATTCCAGTAAAGCGCGATTCCTGCAGAATCTTAATTTTTTTTTCTGGAAGTTTAAAAAAAACTAGCGTTTTTCAAAATGGTATAAAACGGAAATTAACCGATTAAAAAACAATCCATTTCGACAATGTTGACTGCAAACAAGTCATTGATAAGCGACGGGCGTATTAGACACAGCCATAATTTAAGATATAGTTTATGTGTTCGCAAATGTGATCGCCCTCCTATTGACTACAGCGCTGGCACTCAAGCGCTATTTTTGGCTCCCCCTGCTGCCACGGAAAGTGTTAATAATAATAATAATAATAATAATAATAATAATAATAATAATAATAATAATAATAATAATAGCTTGGATTTATATAGCACCTTTCAAGAAACCCAAGGATGCTTTACAAAGCAACAAAAAAAAGACACCTAAGATAAAAAGGTATCATAATTACAATAAAGGACAGGGAGACGACTAGAGGCCGTAGGCCTTCGTGAACAGGTAGGTTTTCAGGGCCGTCAGGAGTCCTAGGATGTGGCAGAGTGGATCTCAGCCAGGAGAGAGTTCCAGAGGGTGGGGGCCGCCACGCTGAAGGCTCTGTCCCCAATATAATAGTTTGTAGGCGGGTGTGGGGGATGGAGAGCATATCTGTGTCCGATGATCGCAGCCTCCGGGAGGCGGTGTAGGAGGTCAGATGGGGGCATGGAGGGATTTGTAGGCAAGGAGGAGGATGAGATATGGGACTTGACCGGGAGCCAGTGGAGGTGGATGAGGGTGGGGGTGATGTGCTGCCAGGGCATGTCATGATCCTTGGAAATAACATCATTGGTCATGATAAGCCCAAGGTAGGATGATGGTTATGTGTTGAAAAGCCAGTGAAGCCTAAATGTATTGTATTTATGATAATTTTTGTATTTATGAATCCAACTGAAAGGGCGAGAATGTAGCAGAGTATAACCATGTCCTATATCTGTTCTGCCAAACCAAAACTGGTAGCTGATGCACTTAAATAAGAATGCCTTGAGCATCAAGAACATCATGCAAAAAAACACCTCAGTGCAAAATATGTAGTACAAAAAAAAGGTGTGAACTAGTACTTGCTATAAATCACAAATGGCCAGTTCCTTTGCCACCATGATGCAGGGCAATGGAATGAACATCTATGAAAAGGTTAGATATGACACATTTGTGCTGAGATTACATAGTACTACTAGTTACACAGTATTGGATTATATCTTCCTGTGGGAATGATAGTAGGCTCCTGTGACACTTGCCAAGACAGTTCAGACCAGCAGAGGGAGTAAGGATTACTGTAGGGCTAGCACTGCTTCTCAACAATAACTCTCTGAGGTGGCTTTTCCAATGCATGCTTGTGCCACTGTCCCATGTATTTACAAGATGATTAATGGGAGGGATTCAAATGGACCTATCTCAAGCCTTGCCCTCTTTTCTTGATCCTCCAATCACAACTGGTGCAACACAGATCTTTAAATCTAGTCATTTAAAAATAGTTTAAATCTACTAGTTTAAAATTATATTGTGGGTACGAAAAAGTATGTGGGTACGAAAAAGTACGTCTCGAGTAAAGAGTACCAGCTACAACTTAACAGTAGGCCATAGAAACTCAGATTGTAACTACTGATGTAGCTGGAACAAAGTAGCAGGAAGTTGATTGGACACTGGGGTTGAAACTGCTCAGCGTCCTTTACCTCAACATGCACTATTGTTCATGAAGGCTTTTAGTGTGTGCCTTAATGAAGGCTTTTAGTGTGTGCCTTAATGAAGGCTTTTAGTGTGTGCCTTAATGAAGGCTTTTAGTGTGTGCCTTAAGTCAGCCTTTATGGAATCCCTTTTCGGTTTCATAGTTTTTAGCTGCAACCAGCAGCTTTATAGCTCGCTCTGTTGGTTGCCTGGTCCACAAAAGTGTCCCCACCCTCTAGCGCCTGCAGTCTTTGCCCAAGGAGCCTGAAAATTGGAATGGACGTCCTCTCTCTGTGTGTGTGTGTGTGTGTGTGTGTGTGTGTGTGTGTGTGTGTGTGTGTGTGTGTGTGTGTGCTCGTACGCGGTCAGAGCAATTGACCTCAAGAGCACCTTTTATTCACTACCTCATCCTCTGGAGTTCACTACCTCATCCTCTGGAGTTCACCATCTGATACTTTTGAGTGCTTGGTCTCCCTGTCCTTTCTGCACTGTTTAGGTACGAAATCAAATGGAGATATGGACAACTTTTAGCATGTGTTCAATTTCTATATATATGAAGGGAGAATGCACCTACATTGATTCGTACAGGCCTGAACAGGCCATGAAGCAGGGGGTTCAGGTTGAGAAAGGTGACTGGGGTCTCATCCACCCACTCTGGCTCCTCCATCTTGAGCTTCAGGCCAATCCAAGTCTTCTGAATGTCAGGCAGCTGCAGCAAGAGGGAGGTGACAAAGTCTGCAGAAATACACACACAAACACACAATGGTACTCTTGTTCTCAGAGTGTTTGTCATAATAACTGTATTCACTATCTAACAGTGAATGTAAGAATTCATGCAAGTAAGAATGTGTTCTTCATAAACTAAAAAGGTAAAAGAAATAAAGAATAATAGAATTAAGTGGTTGAAAGGTTGACAAGATAGGATGAGTTTGACTTGGGTTAGTAGTCGTACATCTGGGTTAGTAGTAGTACACCATGTGTTTTATACCAGAAGCACAGCTGTGGAAGTACCCTCACCTTGCTCTACTTGGTCAGAGATGGTGACCAGACTTCCCCTCAAGGAATGGCATCTCTCATTAGCGCTGCCGAATGACATTTCTACGCTGGGCTTCAGCAAGGTGTAGCACTGGAAGAAAAGACAGGCCAGTATTAGAATCCCCTAAGGAAACAGGGTGTGTGAAAGATACACTGGTGTCCTCGGGCACTTCCTGACAGCGCATTTCCTGTGAGCTGCCACTAGGGGCAGAGCGGCTAACGCTAAGGGCCCACTAGTGACGACAAACTAATTTGTGTCCGCTAATTTCCTCCTTATTAGGCGAAATGCGGGTGTGCCTATCAGTTCAAATGTAACCAAAACTTTACAAAAATAATCACTTATAGACCAACGCAACATTCTGAAATCATCGGAGAGAGAGTGGGGGAGAAAATGAATGAATGTGGATGAGAGCCTTGACGTAAGTGGTTGTAGCTACAGCTGTGGGGGTGCTGGAGACATGATCCAATAGACCTTTATACACCTGAGTCTCCTGAACACGGAGAGACCAATCCCAAGTCGATCTGAACTTTCTCGGCCAAGCTATAGTCACGTTTTCAGCACCTACTCCCCATGCGCATGCACAGATTGCCCACGGAGTCTCTGGATTGTCCAATGTCTAGGTTTATCAATCTGCGCTTGCAGTTTGGGGAGTAGGTGTCGAAAAAGTTACTATAGCTCGGCTGAGAAAGTGCTGATCGACTTGGGATTTGTCTATCTATGCAGTACGTGTGATGGACTCTCTAGTCAACTATTTTGAGCAACGTCTTGCGACAACATACAGGGATTTCACTCACTCTGGTTTCTCTCCACTCGCTTTTTTTGTTGACAACTATGGGATCCTAGTATAACCGCAAGTTACTGAGTGAGTTAGTGACATCACCGGTCATAGATGCTGCTTTTGTGAATTAGGAATGAGTGCCTTGCAGTTTGCCCTGCGCTTCTCACATTTGTAAATCTGGCCCACAGTATCATAGATGCAAAGCACTCTTACACAAAGTGCCATGCTTGTGCACCGCCACTAGAGGCAGAGTGACTAACCACGAGTGAGTGAATGAATGAATGACATGCGAGTGAGTGAGTGAGTGAGTGAGTGAGGGAGTTAGTGACGTTGCCGGTCTATGAGGTGCTTCACATCTATAACAGGAATTTATTAAAAAGAGGTTCCACCATCTGATGACCACCAGCAGGTGGTGCTGGAGAGCCAGACCTTGTCTCTGAAAGCCAGGGAGCCGTTTCCACAGGGCAGGGCTCCAGGGTGACCCCCCCCAGGGTTCCTCTCTACAGACGTGATGTTGTGAGTCTCGCACACAAAGGGCAGCCGCCGCTCACAGCTGTACTCATACTCTGTAAGGGAGGATACGGGAGAGAGAGAGAGATGTGTGTGTGTGTGTGTGTGTATATGTATGTATGTATGTATGTATGTATGTATGTATGTATGTATGTATGTATGTATGTATGTATGTATGTGTGTGTGTGTGTGTGTGAGAGTGAGTGAGACAATAAGCATTTCTGACATAATCACTGAACATCCATAATCAAATTAAGTAATGTACATTAAATGTTTTAAGGACAACAGGATATAATGTAAATAACAATATAACCATGTTCTCTGCCCTGATGAAAGCCTTTAGGCTGACACATGTTGGCTATTTTCATTGTTAAAGCCTGGTAAATGGACTGCATTTCTATAGTGCTTTTATCTAAAGTGCTTTACAACTTATGCCTCACATTCACCCACTCACTCACACACAGACGACCATGCAAGGTGCCAACCTGCTCATCAGGAGCAGTTAGGGGTTAAGTGTCTTCCTCAAGGACACTTTGACATGCCGCCAAGGAGGAGCTAGGATCGAACCAGGGAACCTTCAGATTACCAGACGACCGCTCTAGCTCCTGAGCCACCGTCATGTTGCCCCAATCATGAACTAGCCATTAAATAAAGGCTGTACGACATTTTTCTGCCTTGCCTTGGTCCTTGACATGTTTATATCCTCTATCCTGCCCCAACGAGCACCTTCTTAAAGGAACACGCCAACCTTTTGGGAAATTCGCTTATTTGCCATCTACCCTGGAGTTAGAAAAGCAGATTTTTTTAAAATTGGGCTTTTGAGGTGATGAAATCACTGTGCCCAGGCAGCAGTGGTTCGGCAAAAACGAGTATATATCTGCTTAGAAAACGAAAATGTCTAAATTCTTTTTTTTTCTAGGTCACAACATGTTTACAGGAACGTTTTTGGAGTTGTATTTAAGAGTGTATTTCGTGACTGTTGGGAACTAGGCTACACTGGCACACCTACTTCCAGTGAATGATGCTAAGCTAGGCTAACGGTGCGGCTGTTCCCTAAGCCTAATGCATGCACAGAAAAGAAAAGGGCATGTATCCGCTTGTCTAACTCCAGGGTAGATGGCAGATAAGCGAATTTCCCCAAAAGTTGGTGTGTTCCTTTAACTTGTTATGGAAACTGCTACTATAATAAACAAAGAGGTGTGTTTGTTCACCTGGGAAGATGTTTTCAGGACTTAGAGACGTGCACCTGCCCAGGAAGGCAGAGTGATAGAAGTGCATCTGAGTAAATCTGGAAGATAAACAATGTATTCCTTCAGTCAACTGTACTTGGCGTCTCTAAATTCACTCAAGATATACGTCGCAAATAGCATTGTGTTTGAACATCCAGTACAATGATTTCATAATTAAGTCATAAATTGCTTATTGTGGGATGTTAATGTCATGAGTATAATTTTCAGATGCATCATTTGATTTGGTTGATAACAGTTTTAGTGCACCCTCTCAGAGCACTGCCAACTGCTAGTAGTAGGCTGAGGGGCGTGGCCTTCTGTTCACTAGACACTATATAGATGCTTGATTGTCCTTACACCACTCGGCTAGATGTGACTGATGGGCCAATCACGGTACCCAGAGCACATTATGCAATATCTTCAAGGAAGCAGATTGGATATCTGAAATGGCTTAAATTTCGATATCCCGGGAGATAGAGATCAAAGGGCTTTAGTGATAAATATGATACATTTATTTATATTGCGCCCCTCAATTGATTGATTGATTGAAAAGTTTATTAACAGATTGCAGAATGGGTACAGTACAGTACAGCTCAATACACACAATTGTTAAGGGGATGCAGACCAGAGAAAGACTTTCGTCTTGTTTACATCAGGGTCCCCCATTTTCAATTCATCATAACATATATGACATACATGACATACAGATAGACAGTACTGCTACATCTATACATTTATGACATATCAGATTTGCAAATACAGTACTGTTTGTGATACAAAAGTGTCCAGAAAAGGAGTGTATATACATTTGGCGTAGAAACTGTACATTGGAGGAGGTTGGTTGGGTGGGGGTTGGGTGAGGGCTGTACATTGGAGGTTGGGGGGTGGGGGGGGGGGGGGGGGGGGGGGGGGGGGGGGGGGGGGGGGGGGGGGGGGGGGGGGGGGGGGGGGGAATATTGACAAAGCCTTACTTGGTCATTTACTGTACAACTAGGTTAGGACATTTGTAGGGGCCAGTTTCGAATTGCAGCCTCACGTAGGTGTTTTTTGAGAGTGTTTTTGAAAGTGGGTAGTGATTCACATTCCTTTACAGCTTTAGGTAGGGCGTTCCACATTGATGTGGCATAATTGCGAAACGTGTTTAGTCCCTTGTTTGAGCCGAATCTGGGTTTTACATGATTTGTGGAGCTCCCTCTGGTGTTGTGACCTTTGGGAAGTATTTTGACATGTACATGGGTACCTTGGTCGCGTAGTGTATCTTGTAGACCAGGCCCATTGCAAGTTGCTGTACTCTGTCGTCTACTCTAAGCCATCCTAGGTTGTCAAAGTGGGCAGGGGTGAGGTGGGTTCTAGGAGTCAGGTCAAGTAGTAGTCTGACTAGCTTGTTTTGAGATGTTTGTAATTTGTTTTTTAGTGCCTTTGAGGTGCTTTGGTACCATGAGGTGCAAGCATAGTCGTAGTACCCTTGAATGAGTGCTCCTGCTAGAGTCTTCAGGGTATTCTTGTTTACCAGAGAGGAGATCCGGTACAAGAATCGCGTTCGTTGGTTGACTTTTTTTTATTACATTGGATGCCATTTTGTCACAGGAAAGATTAGCCTCTAGGATGGAACCCAGGTAGGTAATTTCATCTTTCCTTGTGATAATATTGTCACCCACTGTAACCGAGAAGCCGTCGGTCTTGCTGAGTTTGTTATTTGAACCGAAGAGATGTATAGTTATATCGGTCCGGGGCGCATCCCGGGAGAGAAAGAGAAAACAAACAAAAAAGACAGGAACAAAACGAAAAAACTGAAGAAAATACAGGCAGTCCAACCAATCAGATAGAGAACAGACAGACATAGTACACCACACATACAACAATACAAAAAAATAGCTCATGGAATGTTTATGGCGAATAGGTGGGTTTTTGAGCATGGCCTTAAAGGTCCGTAGGGTGCTTGCAGATTTCAGGTTGAGTGGGAGCTTGTTCCAGAGGGTCGGTGCTGCGACTGCGAAAGCCCGGTTTCCCTTTGTCATCAGTCTTGTGTGGGGGATTTTTAGGCAGATTTGGTTTGTTTGAGCGGAGGGATCTGGAGCTGGTTGATTGGACCAGCATTGTTTGACAATAACAACAACAACAACAACAACAGTTCTAACATTTTGGGTAATATGCGTGTGTGCATGTGTATGCGTGTGTGTGTATGCGTGTGTGTATGCGTGTGTGTGTATGCGTGTGTGTGTGTGTGGGTGTGTGCATGTGTGTGTGTGTGTGTATGTGTGTGTATGCGTGTGTGTGTGTGTGGCCTTACGTCAAAGGGAAGAAACGTCCAGGTTGTCTCATGTCTGCCCACCAGCTTTGTTTGGGAAAGTTTGACCTCTGTTAAATAATAGCAAACATCTCAGTCCAGCATATAGGAGACAATTTGAAGCATTTTATAGCAACAGAACATAATAGTCTCTCTCTCTCACACACACACACACACACACACACACACACACACACACACACGCTGTTGTAAGTAGGGACATACTACAAGCTATTGTAACTTCTACGTGCTTAGAAGTGATTCATTAAAAGGGATAGTTTAGATTTTTGGAACCCTAGCCCTATTTGCTACTTACTGTACCAATGATGCTGTTGATTGGTGTACAAGCTGACTGAAAACAACTGAAATCTACTTTGTGTGCACTGTGGAGTAGATTTCAGTCTTCAGCCAGGTTATACAGAGCTTGACCCCATTCACATTGGTTTGTGTGGCTAACTAAGCAGAGTTAGTATGAGGAACAACATGGATTGTGCTGAAAGGATTCTACCAATCAACACTGTTAAGTAGCAAATAGGAAAAAGTTCCACAAATCTGAACTATCCCTTTAAGTTTCAAAAAAAAAAAAAAAAAACACCAAACACCAACAAAACTGCAAATGTAATGTAGGGCAAAAGGAAGTTCATGTCCTTTAGTAAAAACCCCTCTATTTGATAGATTTTAAATCTTTGTAAACCCCATCTACTAGGGGTGGGACGGGACGATACATCGATCCAGATCGATACATCGATTTAATTATCAAATTAATAATTAGCAAAACGTTACACTATAAAAACAAACTAGATAGTTGATGATAATAAACATTTAACTTCATTAGCTGAAATATTCTGCTTTAAGCCATTCTCCCTTTCTGCGTGTGCTCGTTCGCATCCCATATCTGGTCTTTGGAAAGACCAGATGAGGTTAGAGGAGTTTGATAGTATTTACCGAGGATGGACAGATAATGTTGATATTTAAACATAAAAGATATAATCCATAATAAATGTATACATGATCATGAATCATAAAAAAATGTGTTGTAGGAACGGTTTTGGAGAGGGAGGTAGGGAGGGGTTTTATGGAGCTTAAAGTTTAAAGCTCAATATATCAAAACGTGGCACTTTACAGTGAACAGGAGGTCTATTTGTATTAAAACTATTGTTTTTCATTTAAATGTCTGGAAGAGCTCAAAAATAAAAATGGCAAATTATATTTTTGTTGCCTTTTTTGAGTTGATCTAAATGTTACCGATTGTGTTAAATGGGCATATGATATGGGCACCTGAATCGAATCGTATCGTAGCAGACTTTGTGATATCGGCAAATATCGTATCGTTCACACACCAGATGATTTAGATCAACTTCACAACTGCAAAGAACTAGGCAAAATCTGCATCTGGCTCGCTGATAACAAACTATCATGACACCTGGGTAAAACAGAGTCCATTCTCTTCGGTTCAAATAACAAACTCAGCAAGACCGACGGCTTCTCAGTTACAGTGGGTGACAATATTGTCACAAGGAAAGATGAAATTACATACCTAGGTTCCATCCTAGAGGCAAATCTTTCCTGTGACAAAATGGCATCCAATGTAATAAAAAAAAAGCCAACCAACGAACTCGATTCTTGTACCGGATCTCCTCTCTGGTAAACAAGAATACCCTGAAGACTCTGGCAGGAGCACTCATTCAAGGGTACTACGACTATGCTTGCACCTCATGGTACCAAAGCACCTCAAAGGCGCTAAAAACAAAATTACAAACATCTCAAAACAAACTGGTCAGACTACTGCTTGACCTTACTCTTAGAACCCACCTCACCCCTGCCCACTTTGACAACCTAGGATGGCTTAGAGTAGACGACAGAGTACAGCAACTTGCAATGGGCCTGGTCTACAAGATACACAACTAAGGTACCCATGTACATGTCAAAATACTTCCCAAAGGTCAGTGAATACCACGATCACAACACCAGAGGGAGCTCCACAAATCATGTTAAACCCAGATTCGGCTCAGACAAGGGACTAAACACATTTCGCAATTATGCCACATCAATGTGGAATGCCCTACCCACAGCTGTAAAGGAATGTGAATCACTACCCACTTTCAAAACCACTCTCAAAGAGCACCTACGAGAGACTGCAATTCGAAACTGGCCCCTGTAAATGTCCTAACGCAACCCCCTCCAATGTACAATAAATGTCCTATTAAACCCAATAATACACAAGACCCTCTTCTTGGGACCAAGTAAGGCTTAGTCGATAATCCAATGTACAGTTACCCCCCCCCACCCCACCACCACCAATGTACAGTTTCCCACCCCACCCAACCCCCCCCCCCCCCCCCCCCCCCCCTCCGGTATGTCTGGTATGTCATAAATGTAGCAGTACTGTCTATCTGTATGTCATGTACAGTATGTCATATATGTTATGATGAATTGAAAATGAGGTACCCTGAGGTAAACAAGACGAAAGTCTCTCTGGTCTGCATCCCCTTAACAATTGTGTGTATTGAGCTGTACTGTATTGTACGGTACCCATTCTGCAATCTGTTAATACAATTTTCAATCAATCAATCAATCAATCAGTCTCAAAAGATTTCAAAAAAGAGACTCATACGGTTATTCAGTGCAAGGGTTCAAGGGTTGAGCCGTGCCACACCATGCCCAGTGGCTCACCTCCATTATGGCCTGGTGGATCTGTCTGGCAGCAGTGAAACTCTGTGGCGTGGCCAGTGTGCTGTTATTCGTACTGCAATAGAGACGGGCCTCCTCGAAGGTCAGCGTAGGTGCGGTCACAAACCAGAACTCCCGGCTGTCCACGAAGATGGACGTCTCATGGTGTCCACCTGAAATGCACAAGAGAAAGCAAAGAGCATCTTCGGTCACCACCTGGAATCTATGGGCAGCCATGTTATCTCCATAATGTGGACAGTACCTATTAGTAAGCTCAAAGTTGATATTGTGATCACGATTATTAAATCACAATTAATGGAATTACAACCCCCCCTCCCAACATGCATATACACACACAGGCTAGGTTCCTAGGCCTGGTCATTAAACTGGACTGGGCTACTTGGAGGACTGTTGTGGCCAGGGCCGGGCCTAGCACATTTGGTGCCCTAGTTAACCCTTTCACTGCCACACGACAGCCGGTTAACCCTTTCACTGTGACAATACAGAAGGTTAGCCCTTTACTATCACACAATCGACGGCGATGCTCCATCATTAGCATCATTAGCTCCGCGGATGCGGAGCTAATGATGCTAATGATGGAGCATCGCTGTCGGTTGTGTGATAGTAAAGGGTTAACCTTCTGTCGTGTGGCAGTGAAAGGGTTAAGTTCCATCCCCGGCGGCGTCTATGCTTTTACCAACGCGTTCGTGTTTCCGGGTTCCCGTTTTGCGCTCCGATTGGCCACTGACCTACGCTAGTACGCCCCCCTCGCTATGAGCGTAGCAGGACGCTGAAATGCAAATGCGTATCACAGTACTGCCTCCAGGAACAGCGGTTTCCGCGTGACTTTATGTGCGCTCAAGTTCAAGTTTAAAGTGCTTAGAAATGCCGGTAATTCATTATAGTTCATTGTAAAATAGCGACAGTAGTGTAATTATAACGGGCTCACGCGCGAACAAGAGGTTGGCCTGCTTGTTTGGCACCGGGGGCAGACGCAGAACACCCACCTCCAAACGCGATTAAATATTGTTTCAAATAAAAAGCGAAATACTATTATTTTGTGCGTCATGTTTCCAAATAAGATTGGCCACAACGAAATGCTTTCTACTTCAATTTGTTGGTTAGAATAGATTACCTCCGTTGAAACTTCACTGAGACTAAAAGTAAAAGACAGTATTTTTTTTGTGAGCTCCGCGCACAGACGTGATAATAATAATAATAACAATAATAATAATAGCTTCATTTTATATAGCGCCTTTCAAGAGACCCAAGGTCGCTTTACATAGATAGGGGGGGGAAATAACAAAGTAACACACATAGTGGACAGACACAACATATAAATATGATGATGGGATTCAAGTTCGCGTTTTTATTGATCACATAGGCAGGCTATACATAGGTTACATGGCACGGTCCATCGTGATATTGTAGATGGATCAAGCAATAGACTGTTACTACGCCACCCGCGTAAAAAAAAAAAGACTGTCTTTTACTTTTAGTCTCAGTGAAGTTTCAACGGAGGTAATCTATTCTAACCAACAAATTGAAGTAGAAAGCATTTCGTTGTGGCCAATCTTATTTGGAAACATGACACAAAATAATAGTATTTCGCTTTTTATTTGAAACAATATTTAATCGCGTTTGGAGGTGGGTGTTCTGAGTCTGCCCCCGGTGCCAAACAAGCAGGCCAACCTCTTGTTCGCGCGTGAGCCCGTTATAATTACACTACTGTCGCTATTTTACAATGAACTATAATGAATTACCGGCATTTACCGGCATTTCTAAGCACTTTAAACTTGCAAATTGCATTTGCATTTCAGCGTCCTGCTACGCTCATAGCGAGGGGGCGTACTAGCGTAGGTCAGTGGCCAATCAGAGCGCTAAACAGGAACCCGGAAACACGAACGCGTTGGTAAAAGCATAGACACCCCCGGCGCCCCCCTCTCCCCAAATAAAAAAGTACTGCACCTTTATTTATTACAAACAAGAACAGGAGGGGGGCGCAAAAAAAACTCAACCAGCAAAAAAATTTAAAGAATAATTTATATATTTGTATTTTTGCTGGGTGCAATTTTTGGCGGCCCCCTCTGGATGGCGGTCTAGGCAACCGCCTATGTCGCTTAAGTTGTGGGGCTGGCCTCGATTATCATAGCAGAATGCTAATTTCTTTAGACCCCAACTGTGGTTCTATTTCATATGTAGTTAAAGAACAAAGGCAAATGCCCCCCATATAAAGCAAACCGAGAGCAAAATGAAAAGTCTCGTGTTCAAGCTGTCTGGTGTCATAATAAGTGTAATTGTAATCTTCCTCTAGTAGATTGGTCTCTGTGATTCTCCTACTTTTTACAGTGTGTCCTTCGCCCCAAATAGTAGCATTGTTTGAGGCTACGAACGTAACCAAGAGGCGGTGCTCACAGCGCACAGGAACACCGGTGATTGGCCAGACAATGTAGCGGAATGGGGAGCATTTGATTTGATGTAGAAGATCAGACATCAATAGTTTGTCTTACCAGGATTGTACCACTCCGGGATCTTTGGCGTCTTTCCTGATGAAAAACAAAACAAAAAGACAAATCAAACGGTGACTAAGCAAAAGCACTGCAAGTAACTTTTAACAACAAACTATCATGGTTTCAAAATAATGATCGTTGCACTCTGTTACATTTATTTAGACACTTATGTGGCCGCCAAATACTGAGAAGATCTAGGAGGTAAACATCATGCAGGTTTTAAGCAGCCTTAAAAAGAAAAATTTTTGACATGTGGGATACAAAAATCAAGGCACCCTTCCCTTAATCTTTTTACTGTTACTGAAAATGTTGGTAGTTATTTTCTGCCAATTGACACTGCTTCAAGTGTATCTGAATGTGTTTTAAAACACCACATTAACTGAAGAAAGTCACCACATTTGACTAAAATGCCATGCTATATGCTAACATCTTATATTTCACTTGTTTTCTGAAAGGTTTTGCCATTGTGATATAAACTTCTTAACATATACAGTATCCAAGGAAGAATTCCTTTATTCCTTTTTATAAGATAGTTCCCCTTTAAGGCACAATAGAGTAACTTTTCAGGGGGAAAAAACAAATGCACCTCAGATGTTAGCATTGCATTTTAGTCAGATGTGGGTTTATATGAAGACTAGGGATGTCCGATATTATCGGCCGACAGATATTATCGGCTGATATCGGCAGTAAAATGTGATATCGGAAAATATCGGTATCGGTTTAAAAAAAAATAAAAACAATAACAATATTTGTTATATATATATCCAGTGAAATTATTAGTTACCTGAAATTATTCAGTTTTTTGGGGGGGGAAACCCTGCATATATCGGTATCGGTTGATATCGGAATCGGAAATTAAGAGTTGGACAATATCGGAATCGGTAAAAAAGTCAATATCGAGCATCCCTAATGAAGACACATACAATGGAGCCCTATGGCAGTAGTAAATCGGCAGAAAATAACCTGTAACGATAAAGGATTATGAAAAAGTAGAAAGGTGCACCGAGTATAGTGCAAATCTCCACTAGGTGGTATGCCTATATTCTGGAGTCAATAGAGGGATGTCGCAGAATGTTTAGAACGCCCATTTTCCGTCCATGTTGGAAAAAACAACAGTTTTTGTGCAAAACAATGTAGAAAACATCTAGTCTAACTAGACTGAATATCCAGTCAGACAGTTCGTTCGATGTGCCTCGTCCTCTGAACATCACAGGGTGGACACAGAATAGGGAGGTGTAGTGGTTACGTCATTGCTGTTTCCGGCCAGTCCACCTCGCAAAATTGCCCATTTCTAAATTGTCTCGTTTAAAACAAATAAAGCATGAACATTTGCATGGCGTACCTTTCTGTGCTTATTCATCCACAAACTATAGCTCAACATGAAAATATTCGCAATTAATCGTAAAAAAAAAAGAAGAAAAAAATCGCTGAATTTTATTTCAACCAAAAATGCTTAAACAATAATGTTAGTGATAGAAGGGAACTCATTTTGTGCAAAAATGGAAAGCTTTCCAATGTTCATGCGGCAGAATTGTTACAATAGCCGATAATCCATTTTCCCTCGCGGGCGGTGACGTCAGACTACACCTCCCTATAGCACAAAAGTAATTCAACAAACCTGGGAGATGCAGGAGCCACACATTTCTTCTCTCTCACAGAGAAAACAAACACGCCTACAATATATAACAAATACAGAGACCATCTATTACCATTCATTATAATTGTCAGTATGCAAACACACTCGCACAGAGATCATCCACTGTCTACAAAAAAAAAGGAAAACCCAACAGTGTTGACAAGTCACTAGTCTACCGAGGACAGCAGACAGTAGCCTACATGTTAGATATGGCCTACCAATTGTTAGGGTAAATCATGACTTTACATTGGGGACCATGAAATGGCTAAGTAGCTGTATAAACACATACATCATATTCACCGATTGCCATTTTAGGCAACATGCACAACTAGGGATGGAGAGAGTACTTTATAACCATAACATAACCATAACATTGAGTTACGTTAGCCACTACTGTAAAAGCCAATGGGTAAGAGAGAAATAGAGAGGAGGAAGAGTGTGCGCCACAGATAGCTATAGCTAGGTTAATGCTTTGATGAATTTCAGATGTAGCCTACCGGGTGACGTAGCTAGCTTGACACTTGTGTCTCATATCCACATAAGACATATTATGTCCTTCTCACACCCGTTTTTCTTCCTTGGGGCTACTTGCCTAGATTAGGCTGGGGACCTTCATACTGATGAATGTTTTCAATGTAAAATTCAAGGAATTCCCTTGTTACGCTGCCACCTGGTGGAGATAAAAAGTAATCCCAAACAGGCATCATCTGTCATCTCCCCAGTAGCTCCTGGCCGGGCAGAGTTAGCACTTGATTTGCATGAAATGCTAACTCAACATCAAATGCTAAAACCAGGAGAGCATGATTGAGCACAAAAATATTAATCGGCCCAGTAGTTTGCAAGAATTGCTGCGGACAGATACACTCACACACACAACTACAGAGACCATCTATTACCATTACCACAACTACACACAGGAGCAAACATATGATCTCCAGGCTGTCACCTGGTGGAGATGAAAAAGGGTGCCTTGGTTTTTGCATCAAGGCAAGAATGACTTGGAACCCACTTGTCAAAAAGACTGGTATGGTCCTTTAATGAGAGAGAAGCTGGCATCAGTGTTGGTTTCTTACCCCGGGGAATCTGACAGACCCACTCCAGCTTGGCATCACAGTGGAATGGAGTGGCATAGAAGGGGCGTGGAGGGATGTCATGGAGGAGGAACACAAACAGGCTCTTCAAGCTGTTTTTCATAGTCTGACGAGGAGAGAGAGAGGTCACGATCAGGGTTTAACCTCTTAACTACCGGGCCAAGATTTATTTCACGTCACAAATAGATCAATACAGTCCATATTAAGTGATGTGTTTCTTTTTCAAATGTAGCCAAGAGTAAAGACCCTAACCCTAATCAAAACAGCAGTCAAAGTGTATATTTTCAGCACTATGTTTGTTTACCAATGATTTTAAGTTATTAGCGAAGTCTCCACGCATTGCATCGGAAACCGCATGATTTAGACACAAGGACAGGAAGCAGTCATGAAATCGTAGTCCTGAGAAAGAGGAGACCCAGGGCTTTCGATGGACGTCTAAATTTCATAAAACTACACTAACCAGCTCACACCAGCCACAGCCAAATGCAGGCCAACCATTTTTTTCTTCCAAATATTGACATGAACGTCGTGTTTATATCTCCTGCCATTGGAAAGAGGAGATTTGGCCCGATCCATAGATGAATCACTTGGCCATAATAAGGTAATTTATAGGCCTGATATTCTAATATTCATATTGCATGCATTTTCTGAAAATGTGGCTAGGGCTTAACAGGTTAAAGTGGGCAGGACCAGTCCAGAACTGTATTCTAGAACCTTTGAATGGCAAAAAGATATATCTTTTTTAATTCATTATTATAATAAAAAAAAGTAATCATGACAAAACTAAAAACATAATAATATAGCAAGTGAGTACATTTTCTGTGTGGTGCAGCCTGGCATCCCTTCTCTAATAAGCTTCCAGCTGATGGTATCCATGGAGATACTCAAAATCAGAAAGAATCACCCCACGGCCCCTCCCCCACCCAAACTCCTCATATCATCACCTCTCTTCAAAGGTCGGGGACTTCTTCGCTTTTTGTCTTTCTTAGTAATTTCAAATACAATGTTTCACATCACAGTGGACATGATGTGTTGTTGAAGTTATCTGGTTAATTCATATTGGGAAATGTCTGACAATAAATTAAATGTTAAAGCCTGTGTGAGAATACTGGGCAGTAAGTACAGGCTATGGAACTGGGTAGTTTGCAGTATTGTGCCAACGTTTACAGTAATGTACTAATTTGGCCTGGTGCAGGACAGGCTGTGGTGTCCATGGTCTCCGTTAGGTCAAGGGTAGCAGTCATCAATGAGATGTTGGGTCAAGGGTAGCAGTCATCAATGAGATGTTGGGTCAAGGGTAGCAGTCATCAATGAGAGTTTAAGTTGATCCTCTTTAGTATCACTTGCCAAATTCCTCTTTTATACCATGGCTAGGGGTTGGAAAGCAGCCATGATAGTATGATAGCCCATATAGCATCTGTAAATATATTATAGAGAGCAGCAGCACAGCAGCACAGCACAGCCTGTCCATAAAGACAACAAGTCCACCAGGCAGAGCTCATAGTATAAGTTAATTTGTATAAGTAATTTCCCCCCACTGCGCAACTACTAACCTAGATACATTACTGCTTCACTTCTATCCACTGAAAACATAAAAGATAACCGATGCCTTGAGAAACATCTGTACTTTAATGCAGAGGTGAATCTGTGCATGTGGGACTTGTCTTTCATTTACTAGAAAAGTAAACATACACTGTACATATTATGGACTATATATTATGGACTTGATATTTGGAATTACCTGCAGCAGTAATTAAAGAGAGTATCCAGTGGTGTGTGTGTTATTTGTCTCCCTAAATATTCTAAGTTTGATTAGTACATTGGTTTGATCACAGAAAGGTCATTGTGTTGACTTGTAGAGAAGGACTAAATGCTTAGTTCAAATACAACGTGAAATCGAATGCATACAAAGCCAATGGACCATATTGATGTCTCTGCTGCTACTTTGCACACACTACACCCATACTGTGACTGTTGTATTATGATCTAGTGCCATTTATCATCGTTTCTGTTGTCACTATGCAATACATCTGTACTGTAACTATTGTATTGTCATTTATTTCTATTGCTATTCTATTGTTTCTGCTGCTATTTTATGCAGTTTTAACCCATCACTAGAGATCATACAATCGGCATGGGAGGGGGATTTAGGGGTGGCTTTGACAACAGAGCAGTGGAAGAGAAGGGGCACTGGAGGAGAACCTCAATGTGTGCCCGACGCAGCCTTAGTCACTTTAAGGTTCTGCATCGCTTGCATTTTTCAAAAGCTAAACTTTCTAAAATGTTCCAAAATGTAGATGTGACAGATGCCATCTTTCTCCAGCATACTCATTTTGGTGTGTGTCCTAACCTGTCCACTTAACGGAGTTCAATCTTTAAAACAAAAGGTCTTGGAAATTGAAATGCAGCCAGATCCTATGATAGTTATTTTTGGCATAAGAGGAGAAAACAATGAGAATCTCTCTGGAACTAAACTCCAGATAACAACATTTGTTACACTGCTGCACAGAGACTGATCCTTCTCCACTGGACGTCTCCTCATCCACCAACTCAAATCAAATCACATTTATTTATAAGGCCCGACAACACACGTCAATGTCCCCATGGGCCATACACGTCCTCCCCAAACAAGTCAAGAAGAAACATCACATCACAACAAGGTCCAAAAAAAATTAAAATTAAAATTAAAAATACCTAGCAATAGGAGGGGGTTACCAGACATGGGCACTAATAGACATCCTAACTAAACTAGACAGATTAATCTAAGGGTCAGACCCCGATCAGGTGAGATCAGGGTAGGTTGAAGGAGAGAGAGAAAAGATGGGTCTTAAGCAGGGATTTAAAAGCTTCGACTCAGTGGCTAAGAGGTGATGCAGCAGCTTGAAGTTGAGATGCAGAGAGCCTCTGATAAATGTAAAAGTCCATTTGTGGATTACATAAGAGAGAAGCTGGATGCCTTCCTAAGGGTGACTTTTAAATGTTAACAATGCTCCTGCTGAGACCAAACACCCTACTAGCATGTCTTCATGAGCAAATATGTGTCTTTGCGTTGTATCGGAACATACTATCGTCTTTACATCTACTGCTGCTATAGAAGCCTGAAGCCAAATGTCATGTATTTTATCAATATAATTTTATGGCATTCTTCTGGGGAAAATGTGTGGTGTTATGGCATAGATTGTAACATTTTATGGTAAGAGGGAAGAGTTTGACTGAAGGACACATGCATAATGAAGGAGGATATTAAATCATCACCAGCAGTCAGAGTCTGGGTTATGCCGCATGCATATGAGGCCCTGTTTAGACGGAAACGCTAGCAGGTGAATCCGCAAAAATATTTTTTCGGATGAGTCTTTCGTTTATACGGAAACGGCGTTTTTACGGGGTGAAACCGTAAAAAAGTGAGACCACCTTCCAGGGTGGAATTCCTAGAAACGATAAACCTTCGCGCTCTCATCTAAACTGTCAAACCGCATAAAACGATGACGAAAGGGTTGTCAAGGCTCTCGTCGCGCGTACTGCTTACATCACAGGCATGCTCCAGTAGCCTAGAAGCGTAAACAAAGCCGTTTCTATCCATGGCGATCACCTGAAGGCTACATTGGCAGTACTTTTAAATACACAAGAATCTGTCCCACGGCTATCACAACTATTAGTGACTGGACCCACTGTCTGTGAGTGACTCTGCTTTGGTCCAATCACATTCCCCCACCCACAGTCTGCGAATCAGAGGCAGAGTAGGGCGGGTCTTCACAGCACGTCATGTGACATATGCGCCAATCGTGTGACAGCGGGGCTCCGTCGTCTCGAGTCGTTACAGCCTCGTATGCATGCAGAATTCCATCCCAAAACGCTAGTCGAAACGCAAAATTAAAAGTGAGACCGCAAGACGACTTTTGCGGTTTCTGTTCAGACTCTCTCCGTCAAAACGTAGCCAGAGACACAACTTGGTTTGAAAACATGAGCAGATTGCTAAAATTTTCATTGCGAGTTTGTTGCTGTAACCACATTCACTTAAGGATTAAGGGAATCCAAGAGGAACTTAAGGATTAGTACAACAGTGGTATTCAGGCTTAATCTCATTACAGTCATCATTTGCTCCAATTCAAACTCCTAGTGAGGACAACTTTGTACTAGTCCAGTATGAAAAATACTACAGACAGGCTAATGGGCCAGTAAAATGACCATCCCTGACCCTAGAATGTTTCTTCAAGGCACCATGTGGGAAGCTGACGTCACCAAGTCAATGGGGGGGGGGGTTGTGCGGTGACATTTCTCAGGACCACAAACAGCTGTGCAAATGCTTTCAGTCACAGATAGGGTTGTGCAGATCTGTTCAGCCCAGATCTGTTCAGCCCATATTAAAAGTTCACTCTTAAAAAATTAAATAAAATCATCTGTGCAAATATACCCAGCCCACCTTAAAAGCAGTGCAGTCCCGATTGTATGCATCGTCCTCGTGGAAATCTTGGTGTAAAATGGCCATAGATACCTGATAAGGAGACAAAGATATTAGATTTAGCAGAATTTTCTGATAAAATAAAATAAGGGTTAAACTAGACACATATATCCCTGAACGGCCCCAAACCTCTCAATCCACATACCAGGCCCCCAATCCCAGCCGTTGAATAGTTAATTCAAGAATAGCACCATCATGAGGCCAGATGACTCAGAACTTCACAGGCCTCCTTGCTATTGTAACAGCCCAACCCCACCGAACGCGGGCGATCAGCGCTTCACTTTCGCTCCCATGTTAACGGGCGTCGCTGTTCACACCGGTTGTGTGCGGGCGGGTGACTCGTACGTATGGTTCTTACAGCAACCAAGCCCCAAATTGAGACTTTGCGGAGCTCTTCACAAATACAGCAAGCATCACATGAAGGGGCAGCAGACCTAGGCAGCAAGACGTTTGTGCTGCAAACCGTGTACAGAGACCACACTGGCGCTGTCACAGTGATGTCCACACTGAACACACTGTGGACGCTGTAGTAAAAATAAGACGTGGTTCGTTACTCACAGGTCTGCCATCGCTCCACACCCAGGAACGGTCCGCTGGGTTTCTCTTGTTCAGCCCCACCCAGAAGAAACGCTCATCGCTGCGATGGGGACAACATAAGAATGTCAATCAGCACACGTTCGTCAATGAAAGATATGGACTCTGATCTGGATATCAAATCCCACAGAGCTGGATGACACCAAACAATGAAGTGAAAGAAAAAATCTTGAGAAATTATTATGTCCGTGCCCCAGGCCAGTTCAGCCGACATTTGTGAACATGCGCCGCTCTCTTCAAAAGCTAGAAATCAGGGAGAATTTGTGACGTTATCGGAGTGTAAAAGCATCTGGTCATTGAGGGCAATGAATAGGGTTATTATTATTAAATGTAGAGTTCTCACACCTAAATGAGGTTTATATGAACAATAATAAAAAAAATGATTGGGTGTAAGAGCTCACGCAATCATTTGATGGTCCCACAAAGCTAGTGCCCCATTCATTGTCTATCCAATGTGACGTGCCACACAAGTGGCTTTTCTAAGGGCTCTCGGACACAGACACAGGCAGAGATGGTATCAACAGCAGACCAGTTTATTGAAGAGGTGGCAAGATGGCCAGAGCAGATGGAACCTTGTCATGACGGAAGCTCTCACCATTGTGTGTGGGGATGGCAGATTAAACCTGCGTGCATTCATTGCCACACCCCTGCTCCCAGGTCTAATTAGCCTGACCCAGGGCAGGTGTGGCTGCTTAATCCAGCCATCCCCACACCACAGAGCAGTCTAATTCAGGAATATTGACCGAACTGCCCTGGGACAAAGGAATAACATGTAAATTATTAAAATGGCTGGTATTCCCCTTTGAAGTCTTGAGATGGAATGATAACCACCTGCACTATTATCCAACATTATTACATGGCGTTTTAACATTCGCCGAAATGCTTGATTGTGATTGGTCAATAGCGCTCGGTTGCCCCTGCCATGGGCAACGCGCAATAATCACCGGTGATATGGGTAACTAGCGCTATTGACCAATCACAATCAAGCATTTAGATCGCAGTCACGAAAGCTAAACTCAGCATATGCACATCTGCACTCATCAGTGCAATCAGACCACAGACCTGCCGGCGATAATAATAATAACTTTATTTGGGCTGACAGCGGAGCCACAGAACAACTGCGTCTGCATTTGATCTCGTCTTGTCGATGGTGTAAAATGAATTAGGTATATTGTTAGTAAGTTAGCCATGTAATAAGCGGGATAATGTATAGCCTATACTTGATCATTGTCGCAAAATAATTGACCTTCACTGCGTTTAGAACACCCCGGCGCGGCGCCTCAGTGTTCTAAACTCTGTGTCGGTCAATTATTTTGCGACAATGACCTCGTATCCCTTACATAATAACAAGTTTCCATGACTTGCATGTGTCTAGTAGTGTTGTTGTCACAATATCAACATTCGTTTTGATACTGTACAAAGTTGTGAATTTCAATACTTGATACTTTTCCTACTAAAAGGGGGAAACACAAATTGTGGTGGTGAATTTGCCACAGTTTGCGAGATACCACACCTAGAATTCCTTTTAATAAGACTATTAGATCAGATGTATCGTAATATCTAGGACTAGGTTATGGCAAATTAATGTGTATACTGCAAAGTGGATATGGACCAGTAGCCTAGCTTAAAACTCCGGGAGGTTAGGCTAGTGATCCGTATCCACTTCCATTAATTTGCTAAACTAAGCTAGGCTAGCTTGCAGCCGGATGGCTTTCAACTCAACCCACAGAGAGGAAATTGGTATCCATCTTCTTGTCTGACTCTGAAGAAGTCGGTAAGTGGCGTGTTCCTTTTAGGCATAAGGAGAACAACTTTGCATGACATTCTGTTGCTAATTATTTTAATAGTGCTACCCAGTTGTTATAATAAAGTCATACTTTTCATAATATATATTTTTTGCTATATGTATATATGTATGTATGTATGGGTGTGTGTGTATTATGTATGCATGTGTGTGTGTTTGTCTTTGTGTGTGTAAGTATGTATGTATGTATGTATGTATGTATGTATGTATGTATGTATGTATGTATGTACGGTGTAACTGAGGGGTACAATTCCCTGACTGTATTACTAGATATGATACTTACTACCACTACCTTTGTACTTAATATTCGGCCACCCAGTACTCGGCATAAATATATTATGATGAACACTGTCACGTAGATGAAACGGATCCAACACAAATGTACGAATTAGAAATAGGTCTTTATTTCTACACAGCGATGGTGTGTAGAGCAAGCACTTAATCAAATCAATCACATTTATGAATGGGAATTAGTATGCACTTTTATGGCAAGAGTATTCGTCGGTATATCAATAGAGAATGTCCAATCTCTGAAGGCGCAGGTGGTACATATACGACCTGGAATAGTTAAGGAATAACAGCAATGATACTTTAATGATTATAGAACTGGATACACTAGGGGGGAATTCCGGTCGCTTGTAAGACAACTGGAGAAGGGGGGGGGGGGGTAGAGTCTGGCTGTATCCGTCTGGCCGAGGGTATCCTGGGAGAACCCACGGTTGTGCGGCTCGGTGCCTCAGCGATCCTCGATCCACAGATGAAAGCAATTGGACTCTCTGTGGGCCGGCTTCCTTCGGTCCACGATGGAGAGACGTGAAGCGACCTCGTCGTGTAGAGCGTCTCCTCACCTGTCGTCCTCTCCGGGGGGGGGGTTTCCAACACACGGCAGTGTTGGTCTTTATCCATAGAATAATCACTGTATACAAAGCAGAATCCGTGCCTGGGAAGGCGGGCTGTCGTCGGTAGAATAATCCGGTATGCAGGTCCACTCGCTCGTCGGCTCTGGGGCTCCTCGGGTGCAGCCTCACATGGGGTCGGCCACCCTGGATAAGCAGCCAGTTCTCTGCCCGAAACGATGGGGTACTGACTACGATAGTATTCTCACCGTACGAAGCACTATATATTAACAGACTATTATTAGCTTAATAGACTACGTCCAACTCGACGATATAGTGCCAAATATGACTATTCAAATATTAATATACACGATGTCTCAATACCGATGGTAGGCCGAACTTGGCCTTACTCCCACACGTGGCGTCGCGGGGAGGCTTTACGTCTGTCACTCTATTGGAGGGTAAGAAACTGGACTAAAAAGGAAGTCCTACTTTAGTAGCGCAGTATATATACGCACTATGAACAAATAGTACCGTTAGTGGTGCGGTAGCCAGATTCCTACGCGGAACTAGGACTTGTTCGTACATGTTGAGCGGTACGTTTGAACTGGGTCTGGGGGGTATGGCAGCCTGGCACCAAGGTCTCGACCAATAGTAGAATGGAGACTATTATGGGATGTTCAGTAGGCTAGAATGGATATTCAATGCATATTGTACAAGGAATATACAAGGGATATCAGGGAATATTAGAGAATATACAAATACAATTAAATATATATATATAATAAATATATATATTCGGTTTAATCTGGCCCTTCACAACAGCCACCCCCTGATTGGTCCCAGACCTAATCAGTTAAGCAGAGACAGATTAATCGCGTTGTCTATTTACACATAAGGGTTTGCTGTACGGGTCAGTCAACTTCACAAAGTCATAGGGTTATAGGGTCATGGTCATCATCGATTGTGTCTGGGAGTCGGGGCAGTTCTATGAGCCTCGCCACGGGACGGGTGTAAGTGCGACCCTGGACAAGCACTTCAGCTGCTCGGACCTTGCCGTCGGCACCGGTGATCACTTTGCTTACGCGGCCGGCCGGCCACATAGCTCTGGGCAGTGATTGATCAATAATCATGACGACTGTTCCTTCTGTCAAATTGTCTCTCTCCTTTACCCACTTCTGGCGGGTCTGTAGAGACGGTAGGTAGTGCAGTAGGAAACTGCTCCAAAACTTGTCGGCTAATACTTGGCTGTACCTCCACATTCGTCGGCCGTTCGCTTCTTCAGGCCGGTACATTGTCTGGGGTAACGCGGGATCTAGCCGCCCCATCAGGAGTGTGTTGGGGGTAACTGGGTCGATATCCGCCACATCGCTGGAGACGTAGCCGAGGGGCTTAGAGTTCAATACTCCCTCAATCTCCGTGAGGACTGTCATTAGGACTTCTTCCGCCACAGTCTGGGCCCCAAGTACTGCGTACAGGGCTGTCTTTTGTTGTGCACTCTCTATGGTAGTGCAATCATCTATGTTGGGGTCTGCGGAGATAACAGTGCTCAATCCACAGAACACAGGCTTCTTATTCTCAGCCTCCTCCTGACTGGCTTCCCTCGGGATAGGCGTGGGCCACTCTCCTTCCGGGAGCTTTAGGAATGCTGGGCCGTCACTGTAGACATTGCGACGGGTGAGGTCATCTAGGGGCATTCCCCGGGTGATGACGTCAGCTGGGTTCTGTTTTGTATCAACGTAGCGCCACTCTGTTTCTCCGGTTAACTCTTCGGTTAAGTCTTGAATCTCGGTGACTCTGACTCCCACGAAGACTTTGTACTTGCATGAGTCCGATTTGATCCAGGCGAGTACTGTCGTGGAATCTGACCACAGGATTGTTCTAGACACCGGTATGGTGAGCTCACGTTGGATGAGCGTGGCTAGGTGCGCTCCGGCTAGGGCTGCGCAGAGCTCTAGGCGTGGGATAGATTGTTGCTTGCGTGGGGCTATTCTCGAGCGGGCGAGGACAAATGCTGTGTAGATCTCTCCCCCCTCTTCTTGGGCCCGCAAGTAGGCTACTGATCCGTATGCGACCTCTGAGGCGTCACTGAAGACGTGTAAGTCCATTTTACATGTCTCTGGCCTCACCGTGGGTGGGAAGTAGCTTCGGCGCATATTAACGCCTGGGAGTGAGTGGAGCTCCATCTCCCACTCTCTCCAGGTGGATGCAAGGTGTGCGGGAATGGGGTCGTCCCAGCCCTGGTCCTTGTCCCACAATGCTCGTACAATCATTTTTGCCCTGGTGGTGTACGGTAGAATACATCCTAGCGGGTCATATTGTCGGGCGAGTGTTGTGTACACACTCCGTCTGGTGGTCGGCGCCGCCGCCGGCCTTCCCTGCTCCGTAGTCAGGGGCTTGTGTCTGTAGTGAAGCGAATCTGTTTTGAATCGCCACACCAATCCCAGGGTCATCTCCTGGGCTTCTCCCGGGATTGTAGCCATCCAGGTCTCGCTGCTGGCTGCCTTGTCCTCGGAGGAGAGGCTGCGCAGTACTTGCGGATCGCTGCTGGCCCACTGCCTGAGATCAAAGCCGCCTTTGATCAATGAGGCGCGGAGTTTAATCAGGAGAGCCTCGGCTTCTTCCTGGGTTGAAAGGCTTTGTAGACAGTTGTCTACGTAGAAGCTGTTCTTTACGCTGTGTCGGACCTCTTCGTCCGCTGCTGGGTCCTCTGCTACATGTTTCTGTAGTGCAAATGTAGCACAGCAGGGGCTGCACGTCGTTCCGAAGGGGAGGACTTCCCATTGGTAGATGGCTGGGTGCTCATCTCCTGGCTTCTCTCTCCATAGGAACCGTAACAGGGGCTTGTCCTCCTCTACTAATCTCACCTGCAGGAACATTCCTTTAATGTCCCCGCTGATGGCCACCTTTTCCTGGCGGAAGCGGAGTAGAACGCCGAGTAGGGAGGGGCCGAGTGTGGGACCGGGCAGTAACTCTTTATTCAGATTTTGGGATCCGATCTGGTAGCTGCAGTTAAATACTATGCGGTCTTTACCGTTGTGATGGACCTTGTGGTGAGGCACGTACCACGATTCAGTGGTCTGGTCAGCCTCTTTAATGTCCATCTTTGTGACGTGTCCCGCTGTGATGAGCTTCTCAATCTCAGCGCGGTATACACTCTCTTGGGCGGGGTTCTTGGCTAAGCGCCGCTCCGTGTTCAGCAGGTACCGTTCTGTGGCGTCTGTCTTGGCGTGGAAAGTAGGCATTCCTTCTCGCCGCAGGAGTGGCGTGGCGTATCTCAACACGCCGTTGACCGGGACTCTCTTGGTCCCTGTCTCGAGGAGGTGCATGGCGTAAATGTCATCTTTAGAGCGAATGTCTTTCTTTCCGTTCTTAAAGGGCATTTGTTCCAAGGTCCATAACCGCTCTACGTGTTGCAGGAGTGCGGTTTCTCCCTCTGTGACTCGGGAGTGGAGACATCTAGTGGCTGTACTTCGGTTGAGAGATTTGGCGAGCGGGCCTTGGAGAGTCCATCCCAAACGGGTCTCGACTGCTGCAGGACAGCCTCGGGGTCCGGTATGAACCCGGTCTATCGGGACAATGAGGTCTGCATGGTCGGAGCCTATCAACAGGGTCGGCATAGCATTGTCTATGAGCGGGATCGGTAACTTGCGCAGATGTGCATATTTCTCCATCAGCTTGGCGACGGGGTATGTGTACCGCGACAGTCCTATTTCTTGGCTGGTGAAAGCGTCTGTAATCTGGTACCGTCGCTCAGGCTGGCCGCTTGCTGCGATAGAGAATGAGACATTCTCGCCCTTTATCGTCTTCAAATCTCGTCTTATTGTCCGAATTGTCATTTGGGTTTCGCTTCCCCGCAGCCCTAGCTGGGCCGCAGCGGAGGCGAGCAGAAGGGTCTTCTCTGACCCGTCATCGAGGACGGCGTAAGTGTCCAGGACTTTATTCTGGTAGCTTAGTGTCACACGCACTACTTTTAGGAGTACTCGGGCTCCACTGCTGCTGGCGGGATCGATGTACATGACGCTCGCTTTGCTGCTGGATGGTGCGGGTGAAGGGCGCCGTCTGTTACTGTCGTGAAGTATGTCCAGATGGGCTCCATCGCACTTGGTGCACCTTTTCTTTAAGCGGCATTCGGCTGCCATGTGTGAGCGCGCACAGCGAAAACAGCGCTTGTTGGACTTTATCCATTGACTTGCTTCCTCCGCGTTCAGCTTGGGGAAGGAGTCACATTGCGCTAGCCAGTGTTCTTTCTCACAGTAGGGGCACACTATCTTCCACTTCTCCGTTCTGGAGGGGGTACTGTGGCTCCTGCTGCTCGGTACTGACTCCGATTGGTGCATCACAGTCACCGATCTTCTTCCATCATTTAGTCGTCTGGTTCCTTCTCTGGAGCCAGGGGTGCTCCGTCCGAATGTATCTAGCCGTAGGCTGCTGACTTCTCTCGCCAGGAAGTCTGCTAGATCGAGGAGGTTCGGTTCGGGGCCATTCGGGTCTCGGTGGTCTCTCTGCCGCCTAAAACGCTCCTGTCGAGCGGGCGGCAGCTTCTCCAAGATCCTTTCCACATTTGAGTTGGCGTAAAGTTCATGCCTCCCCTTCTCTCTCTGCGCTCCCAACATCCCTACCAGGGACTGCACTCTGATGGACAGGTCGTCCAGTGCTCGATTGTCTATTGCTGGGGGTAAGCGGTCGATGTGTCGGATCTCCTGGATCACGTAATCCCATATGCGCCCATACCTCTGGTCCAATGCTACCAGCGCTGCTGTGTATGGGGTGGTGGAAGTCGCGTAGGCGAGCGCTATATTATGTGCGCGGGGTACCTTTAAGTGCTTCAGTAGGATGGCGTATTTATGGCGTTCATCCAATACATCCACCAACATGGTCTCCAGACACATGCGGAGTTCTGTATACTGGGCCCGGTTCTCTTGGGTGAAGTCGGGTACCATAGGCGTGCCAATGTATGACGCTGACTGTGGATACATCGGCGAGCGTTGGGGGAGAGGCCTCCTAGGCGAGTCTCCTCCCGCTCCTTGGTATGGGCTGGTACCGGCAGTGTACCATGGCCCGCTTGTCCAGGTGCTGTTCCTCGGTGCGGGTCGTGCGTCGTGCTCACCCGGGTATAGAGTCGGGGGTCTGTAGCGCAGCTCCGCGGGAGTATAGCCTGGGCTGTACCGGACCTCCTGGTCCGGTAGAGTACTGTGCTGTCGTCGGGCGTGGTTCTCCTCCTCTTCCTCTTCGTCTTCAGTTAGGTCATCCAGTGCTTGTAGTCTCTGGTTTAGCCTCTCCACAGGATATGCTGCTCCTTCCCGGTTGCTAGGTCTCGCTTGGACCGGTGGGGGGAGGTGGTCTGTGGGGGGTATAGACCTCGTCTGTTGGTCAAGTTCAGGGTTGTTTACTCGGCTAGGGGATGCCGCCCTGGAGGTGTGTCTAGACGAGTTCCTGGAGCCTCTGGCGGAGGGAGAGGGTGTTGTCCGTCTGATCAGCTGTTCTATTAGTTGCGCTTGCTGTCTGTCGCGCTCTGCGTCCCGTAGAGCACCAGCAGCTGCTCGCTGGCTGTCTGCTCGGTCTCGGGCCACATTCTCTTCCCTCTGAATGAGTCTTATTTCTAGACGTATATGCTCTTCTTCGCTCCGCTGCTGGATCTGCAGTCGGTCGCGTTCAGCAGCGGCGTTCAGGCTGATGAGGAAGGCCTGCTGTAGGGTCCTCTCTGCCTCGCTGGGAGAAGGCGGTTGTATAGGGGAGCCTTCCCTCGGGGTACTCCTTGCGGAGCCTTGGAGCTCTATCTCCACGGTGCTCTCCCAGTCTTCTTCCGTGCCGAGTTCTCTCTCGGTAGCGTTGTATTCCTCCCGGGACTCATCGGGGACTACTTCTTCAGTACTGGCGGGGTGTGAAGTCATGTCTGGTTCCCACTGGTCCCCACCGTGAACTTGGTCAGTTACATTAGAACCCGTAGGGGCCTCTATGGTCGGGGTAGTCTGGGCGTTGGGGTTAGACATACTTTTACTTTCTAGTTTTACCGCGTTTACTGTTAGTAGAAGACTAGGTTGTTGACTGACAGCGTAAGCCTCTAAGTACTGAGGGAGCCGTCGTTCGCGCTGCGGGCGTTGGTTAGGAGGATCGTTTCGTGGAGTGTTCATCATAGGCCATTTCAATATTAATAACACTATATTAATATTACACTAATTACCATCCGGCTCGAAGGACCAATTGTAACTGAGGGGTACAATTCCCTGACTGTATTACTAGATATGATACTTACTACCACTACCTTTGTACTTAATATTCGGCCACCCAGTACTCGGCATAAATATATTATGATGAACACTGTCACGTAGATGAAACGGATCAAACACAAATGTACGAATTAGAAATAGGTCTTTATTTCTACACAGCGATGGTGTGTAGAGCAAGCACTTAATCAAATCAATCACATTTATGAATGGGAATTAGTATGCACTTTTATGGCAAGAGTATTCGTCGGTATATCAATAGAGAATGTCCAATCTCTGAAGGCGCAGGTGGTACATATACGACCTGGAATAGTTAAGGAATAACAGCAATGATACTTTAATGATTATAGAACTGGATACACTAGGGGGGAATTCCGGTCGCTTGTAAGACAACTGGAGAAGGGGGGGGGGGGTAGAGTCTGGCTGTATCCGTCTGGCCGAGGGTATCCTGGGAGAGCCCACGGTTGTGCGGCTCGGTGCCTCAGCGATCCTCGATCCACAGATGAAAGCAGTTGGACTCTCTGTGGGCCGGCTTCCTTCGGTCCACGATGGAGAGACGTGAAGCGACCTCGTCGTGTAGAGCGTCTCCTCACCTGTCGTCCTCTCCGGGGGGGGGGTTTCCAACACACGGCAGTGTTGGTCTTTATCCATAGAATAATCACTGTATACAAAGCAGAATCCGTGCCTGGGAAGGCGGGCTGTCGTCGGTAGAATAATCCGGTATGCAGGTCCACTCGCTCGTCGGCTCTGGGGCTCCTCGGGTGCAGCCTCACATGGGGTCGGCCACCCTGGATAAGCAGCCAGTTCTCTGCCCGAAACGATGGGGTACTGACTACGATAGTATTCTCACCGTACGAAGCACTATATATTAACAGACTATTATTAGCTTAATAGACTACGTCTAACTCGACGATATAGTACCAAATATGACTATTCAAATATTAATATACACGATGTCTCAATACCGATGGTAGGCCGAACTTGGCCTTACTCCCACACGTGGCGTCGCGGGGAGGCTTTACGTCTGTCACTCTATTGGAGGGTAAGAAACTGGACTAAAAAGGAAGTCCTACTTTAGTAGCGCAGTATATATACGCACTATGAACAAATAGTACCGTTAGTGGTGCGGTAGCCAGATTCCTACGCGGAACTAGGACTTGTTCGTACATGTTGAGCGGTACGTTTGAACTGGGTCTGGGGGGTATGGCAGCCTGGCACCAAGGTCTCGACCAATAGTAGAATGGAGACTATTATGGGATGTTCAGTAGGCTAGAATGGATATTCAATGCATATTGTACAAGGAATATACAAGGGATATCAGGGAATATTAGAGAATATACAAATACAATTAAATATATATAATAAATATATATATTCGGTTTAATCTGGCCCTTCACAACATACGGTATGTATGTATGTATGTATGTGTTACGACCCTGGCTCAAACAGACACCAAAACCTGTGTTTAACCCAAAAGACTACACTAACTAGGGATGCCCCGATCACGTTTTTTGCCACCGATACCGATCACCGATCGTCGTGAGCCATATCGGCCGATACCGATCCGATACCGATCGTTTTTGATTAAAAAATCTTTAATTTAATTTTATATAATTTTTTTATTTTTTTTATTTTATAAAATATATATATTATATAATTAGACTTGTACTTGTATTATCTGCGAGACATCGCCACCACGCAACAAGCGCCACTGTCTGTGTGTACTCTAGTAGCCTCCAGCTACGGCCAGGATTCTCCGGAGCTGCACCTGGACCCTATACTCGAGTAGCCTCGAGCTACGGCAAGGATTCTCCTGCGCTGCAGATGGACCCTATTGGTATAACGTTACTGTGGTCATATCACATTCAACATGCCCTCAGCTCAAATACGCATCGAATCAGTGTTATAAGACATTGATATCAGGAGCTATCTGTAGCTACTGCTAGCCGGATATATAACGTTAATACAACGCCTCAGTGAATTATTTAGTTCAATGGGACATTTCGTTTTGAACAGTGAACTAACTTGCGCTAACGTGAGCTAACAGCTAACAGGTATCATACACGTCTCTACTAGACGTGATGGAGCGTTTGTTGATGTCAGGAGCTATCGGTAGCAGGCCGGCTAGATACCGTTCGGTTAGACAATGCCTCATCATGTATTAAACTAAAAGTGAATAGTTGACTGGGTCATTTTGTAACGGTAGCTAAGCTAACGTTAGCTCAGGGAGACGCCGTCCTCCCGTGTCCCGTCCCACTAGACTACTAGACCCGTGTTTACATGCGTGCGGGAGGGGCTGGAGGGATGAGCAGACGCCGCACCACCCGTCGGTTTTGACGATCGGCGAAAATAAAGCATTATCACCCATCACCGATCGCATATTTATACTGATTATCGGCCGATAACGATCGGTGGCCGATCGATCGGGGCATCCCTAACACTAACAATGAATTACTGGTACAAACTAAAGAACAAAGAATGGGAGAACGTGACAAGTCTCGGTTTTCACACACTCCTCTAGCCACCGTCCGCTTGCATGTGTGACTGAGACACTGGCTTTAAGCTGCCAGGCATGTTTCCAATCAGCAGCAATTAGCTAATTAGCAGCCCTCACCTGCATGCCCAGTGACACAGGAGTGACCAAGCTCATGGTACATAACACCTCCCCCACCAAAATGGTTGTCCAAGAGGCAACCACTACACATCAAACCCATAAACAAAAAATATTGTGACCCATTAGTTGCCAGGGCCACTACCACAACAGCGATAACGGGCCGGCCCCTGTCGAACACGACCACCAACCGTGTCGCATGCTCCCCACTGTGGAACATTCGCCAATGCTGTGTAAAACAAAAAACAACCCTGTCCCGACTCTCGGGCAAGCTAGACCTCACAAAAGGTTCCGCCACTGCGGTATATGGCTGGAGTGGGGCAGGCGCCTCCTCCACTGAGGCGTAAGACTTAGGACCCCATCGACAAACCAAGACCTTATCATATTTCATTTCCATTTCAATAGGCCCCTCCACCGATACCGACCTGTCAAAAATAGACTGCAAACCAAAATCAATTTGAGAGCTAAGCTCACTGTGCTCAACAGGACAGAACACAGAAAAACAAAAACCATAGATCTCTGATGCCACCACAGCGCCCATATCCATCCCACCTGGCACTGGCAGTTCAGGATACTGCAAACCGTGAACATCCAGAGTAGGATGCACCACCTCAGGTACAGCCCCACCGTCCCTGGAACATGGCAATACATCAGTCACAAAAGCGTCTGGAACACCATCTAAAATGGCGTCACACAAAATAACATTGTCCTGATCAAAATGGTTGCCACTCATCAGACCAGGTCGCGAAGGCGGCTCCTGCTCCACAGGACACAGGTAACTAGGTTGACTAGCACACCTAGTGCATGGCAGAGAGTCAGTGTGGACACGTGAATCAATGTCAGAATCATCAACTGACATACTGGGACCATCCCTGCCCACAAGTGAAACATCAGGGACAATAGAGCTACTGTGGGAAGGCTGGCAGCCTAAGCCAGGCCTTGTAGCCTCTTCAACTAGAACGGTGTCACATGAATCAACAGCATCTCTCATAGCATCCTTCCCACACTCATCCTCCAATTAGTTCGTGGCCTCAGCCACCGTACAGGCTGGGAAGACTTTGAGACACTGCGCTGCCAGATCATCTCCTGCCACATGCCTATCCGGCACGCATGTCAACTCTGGTTTCACCACCGGGCCTGACACAAAGGCACAATCAAGAGAATCATTATGCAGAGGTACATCCACAGTGTGTTTTCCAAAATTCTCAACAGGTACACTTTTCAATTCAACAAAGAATGTGTCACTAAGTGTAATGTCACAAGTCGAAGTATCAACATCATCACTTTTGTCCTTTGATATTGCCCGTGTCACAGCACACACAGGGAACACTCCTGGATGTTTCTGTGCCAGCTCATTAGGGACCTCAGAAACCACAGGAATGGGAGTTACAACTGGAGTAGCCAACAAAGCCACGAACAACGACACCGGAATGCAAAGAAGACTTTTCTGAAAACGGCAAAATCCCCTCCAGAATGAGGGACTGAAAAGCTCCGGTATCTCTCCAAATTGTTATAGCCTGTTTGGACTCTAGTGCATTAGTCAGGGAAACAAATCCATCCATCATAAATCTTGAGGAACCCTCGAGCTCTTTGTCCACACGTTTGATACTTTCCCCATCACCCTCTAACGTTGGCATAGGTGTTCTGCATATGGTTTCTACCAGAGCCACCGTTCTGACATTTTTCTGTTCAAGCACCGGGCACCCAGCAACGATATGACCAGGCTATTTACAGTAGAAACATATAATCCCTTCTGGGAATGCACTAGCAGAACCACCCCGCCTAGGAGGTGAAGTTAACTGACCAGCAGACACAGGTTTTGGGAAACGGCCCCCCTGAAAAGGACGCCTATCCCTGGACTCAACACGGTAGTCCTCCACAAAAACAGACTTGTGTCAACACAAACTCATCAGCGAAGACAGCAGTGTCGCCTATCTTCACTACCCTACGCTCGTTTAGATGAGTGGAAACGGTATCAGGAACACATCTTTTAAATTCCTCTAGGAGAATCAACTGTCTAAGCTGCTCTCTTGACTCTGCTTTCTGAGAGGTGCACCACCTGTCAAAAAGGTTCTCCTTCTCTCTTCCAAATTCAACATACGACTGTCCCTCCGACCTGCGATAACCTCTAAAATGCTGACGATAGGCCTCGGGGACTAACTCATAAGCCCTCAATATGGAAGCTTTAACAAGCTCATAGTCAGCACTTTGTTCAAGGGACAGAGCAGTATAGGCTTCTTGCGCCCTACAAACAAGAACACACTGCAGCAGCAGTGTCCAGGCTGTATCAGGTCACTTCAATGTGGTTGCCACCCGTTCAAAAATGGGAAAATACCTTTCCACATCCTTCTCAACAAAAGGAGGCACCATCCTAATATTCTTGCCTATATCAAAACCGGAACGCGACCCTGAATGCAGAGCCCCCGCCTGCAAGGCAGCATGCTTAAATTCAAGCTCCTTCTGCGCACGCTCGTGCTCCAGCAACATGCGTTTCTCCTTAAGCTCACGCTCCTCTTTCCTCTCTCTCTCCTTAAGCTCACGCTCATGCTCACGCTCCTCTTTCCTCTCCTTAAGCTCACGCTCCTCTCTCCTCTCTCTCTCCTTAAGCTCACGCTCATGCTCACGCTCCTCTCTCCGCTCCTTAAGCTCACGCTCACGCTCCTCTCTCCTCTCCTCACGCTCTTGTAGCAGCTGTCTTTCCTTAAACTCCAACTCTCTAAGCCTCCACTCACCCTCCGCACCAGATAGTAGCTGAGACGCGTCAGACAAAGTAGGCTCCTCCACCCTCGCCGCAAGCACCTGCTCCCTAACGAGCAAAACCCTCAAAGCACTCAAGGCAGTTGGTTTCAAACGTTTCTCACTGGCAGTAAGCTCTACCTTGTAGTGCACAGCAAGCTCCAGAAGCTGTTCTTTGGAAAACCTCTCCAACATGTCATGCGAAGGGCGATCAACAAAATCCTTAATGGAAGCCATCTTTACTGCACCAGCGCCACAACCTGCTCACTTTAGAGTCACCAAAGCACCCTAGCATACACACAATTTACCTGAGAACCACCAAAGAACCACTGAAGAAACACTAAAGAACCACCGAAGACCGCTGAAGCACCCCTTTTCAGCGTTAGCATGCTAATGCCAATACCAATAACTACAAGGAGACGCAGTGGAAATGTGTGCTCTACTGAGCGCACCTTTCTAATTTGCAAAAAAAAAAAAAACACCCTGAATAACTAGCTGTGACATACGCGCAGGAGGTCAGGTGCTAACAGGTAGGCTATCCAAACACTAAAAAATAAATAAATACAACAAACAAATTCAAACAGGTGCACCCGATATGATTTCTTAGAGCTTCTACATCTAAACTGCAGTCAAAACGGCCCACCACATGTCTACCCTAAAAAAAAAACGACATCAAGCCCTACCACACTACCTGTGTTTTCTGGCCCCCTATCCTACCTACCCTTAAACTAATGCCCTGTAGACCTAACCCTCTTCAACCACACCTGCTACCAGCCAAAGATCATATTGACCATCCACCCTTCACGTATATGGAATGGTACAAGACAAGTAGATGGTGCTAATCACTTCTCTGACTGCCCCAGGAGTATGTGGTGCACAGGAAGCTAACAAACAACCAGAAAAGAATGTCCCTACCTACATGTGGTGCCCACTAAACTATATATTTTAACAGCAATAAGTAGTCACATCAAATTACAAACAAATAAGGGCATACTCACCTGTTTGATGATCGGCTCAAGCCCCCACGTTACACAACATGTAACGAACACCACCCACACTATAGCACCACGACACACCATGCAAAAAAAAAAAAACACCAAACTAATTCTAGGGGTATTTGTTTCCAAATTCACTCCCGGACGAGCGCCCAACTGTTACGACCCTGGCTCAAAGGGACGCAACCTATGTGCAAACCGACACCAAAACCCGTGTTTAACCCAAAAGACTACACTAACAATGAATTACTGGTACAAACTAAAGAACAAAGAATGGGAGAACGTGACAAGTCTCAGTTTTCACACACTCCTCTAGCCACCGTCCGCTTGCATGTGTGACTGAGACACTGGCTTTAAGCTGCCAGGCATGTTTCCAATCAGCAGCAATTAGCTAATTAGCAGCCCTCACCTGTATGCCCAGTGACACAGGAGTGACCAAGCTCATGGTACATAACAGTATGTATGTTTCAAGAGGATTATTTGTCACATACATACAAGGGCATACAGTGAAAGTATGTATGTACAGTATGTATGTATGTATGTATGTATGTATGTATGTATGTATGTATGTACCGGTATGTATGCATGTGTGTGTGTGTATATGAATGTATGTATGTATGTGTGTATGCGTGTGTGTGTACCTGATAGTATCTCTCATGACGTAGTGCATGGCCCTCATCTCTTCATGCTGCATGAAGCTCGGCAGGTTGGCCCCGAGAGCCTGACAGAAGCGCTCTGCTTCCTCCCATGAGCGTTTCCTGCTCAGCCTCTCCTCGTGGAACACCTGCCACAGCCCAGAAACCACATTCAGCCTGGAGTACAACAGCGTTGTGGTCGCCCTGACGCACCAATATTCAGGAATGTTGATATTTACCAATATGCAGGATATGATGTTATGATTCCTTGCGTCACAGACGTGTGCTACCGCTACGTTCTGCTTGCTTCATATCACGCCCGGGCAAATCAACATAGACTCGGATTAACTTTCCTGAGCATTTATTTTACTAACTCCGAAGCATTTTTATATTAGTCCAATCATAAAATCCGAGCCACTGAGTTGTCAGACGCCTAACCCGAAGTTGTTGAAATGGTCCAACTGCTAAAAATGTTGAGTCTGTCCGTTTACTGGGGGCTGACATCTTGATTCGAATGTAAAATGTTATTTTCACACCAAAAAAAAAAATTTCCTAATAAAAAAAGGGGAAATGCTGTCAAATTATGATATTAAATTAGCCACAGTAGAAGGGCTAGTTTGTGAGATACCACAGCTAGAACACCTTTTAATGAGACTGTTGGTACATATACAGAACCAGAACCTGCAAGGCGTGTACTGTACATGTTTAGGGACCTACAGTAGTTTAGATGTAATAAACAACACACAAGTGTCATAGGTTTCCTGCCATTGCCCTTGAGCAAGACACTGGCACTACAACTGGAGTTGGTGCCCCACTGCTTCCAAATAGTTTAGATTGGTCAGATGCAGAGAACGAATTTCCTCGAGGGGATTAATAAAGATACAACTTAAACTTGGATGAAAAGCGTTCTGGGATACATTAACCTCTTAACATGCACCGGCATGTATACGTGCCGCTTTGCCCTTGCACGAAAGTCACAGCACTTTGCGAGCGTCTAGCGGCTCAGGGCTGCATTTTTCACCCAACATATAAATTACCGTTTGAAAGATCCACTTGTTGCCGTTCGAACGCCACCTCATTCGACCAAATCCGTGCCTCGGTTCTCTAGTTACATGACAGGCGAGCGTCTTTTTACGTGCCGCGCATCAGATGACCACCCCGGACTCCCGATGCTCCAGAATTGCCAATCATCCGCTGATGGTGAGAATTATTGGTCAGTGTTGTAGCCAATGAGAGTAGCTTTCCAACGATACCCCATGTGGGGGGGGTGCAAATACAGGAAGTAGGTGAAAGTTGACGAGCAAAAACGAGAAGGAATCACACTTCAGAATGAACGGCCGTGGATGAGGAAATGGATTTTTTTTTTCTCGCACGTTTACCTGAACCTCTCTCAAAGATCCATTTCTCAACGGATTTTTAGAAAATGTGGACCTGTACTACATAAGACTTCAGGCTATGGATCTGCGGTGTTTTCCAGCTTATACCTATTTTTTTTTTTAATATATTTTTTTATATTGCAACCACTACATAAAAATGTGAGTTAAGAGGTTAACACATTCGGGGCCAGACCCGAGATATCCCAGGTTAACTCGCCATGCGTTGGGCGCCAAACCCGAGAAAAGTCGGGTTTTCTATCGTTATTTCTTTTATTCAATATTCCCATTCATAATCCATCGAGGGAGCCTGTGTTATCATTGGGAATGAGTCCGAGATCGCAAACATCCAATACCGCCGCCTGCCACCTTGTGGCCGGTATTGCACATCCTTCGAAACTCTCTGGCTTGGGCTGTACGTCGATCTAAAAAGTCTGGTTCGGGTTTTCCTAGTCGGGCATGGCGAGCGGTTATAACACATGGATTGAGGATAATCAAGCACTCCCGGTTCATGTTCTTTGGTGGATTATGTTGGCAACACGATCGACATCAATACTTGGAATGGCGATCAGAAAATTGGAATCTTCTTTTTGCAGTACATCCTAGTCAAGGTAAGGGCTACAGTATATGATATCAATCTTGCGTTGATAGAAGAATCCCTTCCCCGCGATCCGAACGTATGTGTGTAATGTGTGTGTAACGTATTCCGTTGGTGACGATCGAAGCATAGAAAAACAACATGCATACATGATGAAACATAATACCGATAATATAGCGTTGATTTCAGATTGATTGTTGATACAGGCGAGGAACGTCACTGCTTCTAGTGAAATGCACTAAACGCTGCATAGCGGCGTTTCCTGGGATTAGACAGAATTACTCTAAAATATTACTAAAATATATTCATATTCACCACGGTATAAAACGGGAATGTATGGATGAAAAAATTATTTCTTTTTCACAAATTGAACGATAGATACTCGATGTCAAATGGGCAATAGTTTTATATCCATAGCTATGATATTTAATATAGTTTTAGCCCTGCAAACACTGCCATGTATCCCTATTCTTTAAGCGCTGGCATTCTTACCACATGGCCCACAGCAACCTCTGGCGCTGAAAGTGTTAAGAAAAAAGGCCATTTTGAAAGATAACATTCTGAAGTTACTAATGCGAAAAAGGAAAATCACGTTTAGTGCTAATGAAATAGAGTAACAGAGGTCTGAACTTGAGTTGAACTTGAGTACTCACATTTTTCTGTAGTGGTTGCAAGATTCCATATTCCAATATTCCAGCATAGAGGTATAAGCTGGAAAATACTGCGGTTCCATAGCCTGAAGTCTTATGTAGTACAGGTCCAAATTTTATAAAAATCCATTCAGAAATGAGTCTTTGAGAGACATCAGAATAAAACGGACGACAAAACAAAAGCTTTCCAAAATCCATTTCCTCATCCACCGCTGTGTGTTCTGAAGTCTTAATCACTTCTGGTTTTCGCTCGTCAACTTTCACCTAGTTCCCTTATTCGCACCGCCGCACGTGGGGTATCGTTGGAAACGTACACTCGTTGGCTACAATGCTGACCCATCGTTTTTGCCATCAGCGGATGTTTGGCAGTTCTGGAGCGTCTGGAGTCCGGGGTGGTCATCAGACGTGCGGCGCGTAAAAAAAACGCTCATCTGACATATCGTCGTGTAACTCGAGAACCGAGGCACGATTTCGGTCGAGTGAAGTGGCGTTCGAATGGCAACAAATCTATCTTTCGCACGGTATATTATATGGTCGGTGAAAAATGCAGCCCCGAGCCACTAGACGCTTGCAAAGTGCCGTGACTTGCGCGCACTCGTGAGCATGTATACGTCCTGGTGCACGTTATGTGGTTAAACTGGTCTTACACAAAGTGAGCCTGTGAGCCGCGACAAGAGGCAGAGGGGCTAACCATGACACCTTCACATCTAAAAAGGTATTATGTGTGTGCAGTGCAGAGCGTGGATTTGTCGTTGGGGTTATCAAGGCACCTCACATAGGCCCACGACGCAGGAACGCTCAACGGTAGATCCTGAAATCTCAGATCCACCCTCCTCTACACAAGATACATCACCCAAAACGCAATGATCAGACACAGACCTTAACAAACCAACATATGCCAAACAAAACTGATGCGGATGCCAAAAACTAGCGATGCTAAGCTACAACACTGGAGCATCATCCGAGCTAATCTAAGAAAGGAAATGTAACAAGAGTTCCAGCAACAAACCCAGGCCCTGTTAATGCAGGCTCAAGGTATGAACAACGTAGATTATCAAATACATTAAATAATCGAGATAAAGCAGCTTCTAGGTGGAGAGGACCACGTCTTAATACACACACCTTGTAACAGTATTTGATGCCAGGTCTGGATATCCACCCATCAGGACAAGGTATGGTGTCGCTGGGCTCCGGCTCCGGGGTCGGTGGTTCACCGATGTCCCTTTTACAAATGGTGCCGGCTTTAAACAGGGTGCAGTTCTTCACCTCCCACCTGCCCAGGGGTTTAGCTGTGGACATCACTGCACAGCCTCCGTCCCGAGCTGAAGCACACATGGAATTCTCATATACAATAGTAACCAAATGATGACACACTAGTATAGGGAGGTGTAGTCTGATGTCACTTTAGTTTCCCGCGCGGTCCACCGGTATAGGGATTTATCATTGGGAAAATGTATTATGGGCTATTGTAATAATTCTGCCTCATGAACATTGGCAAGCTTTCCATTTTTGCACAAAATGAGTTCCCTTCCATCACTAACATTATTGTTTATGCATGTTTGGTTAAAATAAAGTTAGTTATAAGTAGGGATGTCCCGATCCGATCACATGATCGGGGCCGATCACGTGATTTTGCGAAGATCGGGATCTCAAAAAAAGAAAAGAAAAAAAAAATGTATTCAACAAACATGACCATGTTCACGTCATACTGAGGCCTTAGTTTTGGTTTTAAAATTGCATATAATCATTCATTTATTTATTGTCACACAGAGCAGAAGAATTTTGCCAAAACAAACCAATAGTATCCAGCTGCAGAATGGCAGACCAGGCACACTCTCAGACCCAAATAATTTTTTTTTGTATCCCAATTTCTCACATTACATTCACCCTGAATGTTGATGTTATCAAGGTGAAAAGTTAACTTCATTCAAGCGAGGCATTGCAATCCTTGACATAAATCATTTGATGTATAATTAAATCAAAGGAAATGCGTTTGGGTCTGAGAGTGTGGCTGGTCTGCCATTCTGCAGCTGGATACTATTGGTTTGTTTTGGCAAAATTCTTCTGCTCTGTGTGACAATAAATAAATGAATGATATGCAATTTAAAACCTCAGTATGAGTTTAAGACGTGAACATGGTCATGTTTGTTGAATAAAAAAATTAAAAATAAATAAAATAATATTTTATTTCTTTTATTTTTTTTGATCGGATCGGGAAAGATCGGTATCGGTAGATACTCAAAATCACATGATCGGGATCGGATCGGGAGCAAAAAAACGTGATCGGGACATCCCTAGTTATAAGATTGTTTAATTTGTTGTTAAATAACTACACTTACCAGTAGAATGCCTGTCGTTCAGCGCTGTCGCCTAATACACATCACGGCCATTGTGTAGTTCCTCAGTAGGGGTATAACGGTACACAAAAACCACAGTACGGTACGTACCTCGGTTTTGAAGTCACGGTTCGGTATGGGTTCTGTTTCGTATTAGCTCTCGCTCGGCATCACTCTCTGCACTGTCCTCGCACACGTGCACACGCACTGAATAAAGACCACAATGTACCTTTAATCCCAATATTCGTCTGACCACACCCCTATCAGCTTACCCATATAAGCAGGGGTGGGGCCACCCACTCGCCTCCTTCTCGCTTTCACCACAAGGAAGAAGTGCCTCGGTAGATCCCCACACTTGAAGTAGGAGAAGAGTTGGAAAACAAGGATACGTTGACATCATATCTTTATTTTCTCTCACTATTTTCGAGAACATACGGCGATATTGTCTTCGTACTGGAGTGTCTGGGAGATGATGATCATTCTAAAAATCCTCCACCGGTTTTCGTATTGGGAGTTCGCACCGCTACATGCTTTTCCAACTGCAGTCCTTGCTGTGTGCTGGTTGCGGTAAAGGCACAGCTGGGCTGTAGGACGCGCCGCTGTTGTGAGAAGCGGTGGGTTCCTGGTTTTGGTGAGTTATGTTTTGCTGGCAGGCTCCACTTGTCTGTTAGTGTTATGGGGGCTAATTGACAATGTTTATGAAAACCGGCCCCAGGCTAGGGTCCTTTGTTCAGCCTCTTAGGCGACAGAAGACCTTGGTCTGAAGCCCATTATAGTTTTAACTAGTGGGCCGCGACCATTAACACTGGTGATCCCTGTGTTTTCTGGACGAGTGGATATCTCTTCTGTCACCGTGTAGCCCCTTCTTTCATATCCAAATGAGAGTATTCCTTCACGAGGAGATATGGGCATAGATGTTCGATAGCGGAAGATCTATGTTCAAGTCAGCTACACAGGCCAGTTTGGGTGTTGTGCTGGCTCTGTCGGGTGTTGGTAAAATCACCGTTGTAAAGCTGTGTTGACATCTTGTTTCTCTTTTCTCTTAAAAAGTGAGGAGGGTTTCAGAACGGCGGCCTGTCTGGGTGAGTGTTATATCATTGTGTACAAGTTCAGGTGATAGCTGCTTAGCTTACGGTTAGCCAGTCAGCTGTTAGCTGCGGCGTTAGCCTACTGTGATCACTGCATGGCCTACATATGTTGGGCCTACTGTTAGCCAGTCAGCTGTTAGCTGCGGCGCTAGCTTGCTGTGATCACTAGGAAACGTTAGCTTGCTGCTATCGGCCAAGGCCCAGCGCGGGGTAGCTCCGGCTCCTCGCGCGCCGCCGCGAGCTCCCCTCTGGTCGCGTGCGCCGTTCGCTCGGCGTCTCGCGGGCAGGGGCAGTAGCGACCGACGGTTGGAGCGGCCGTTAGCTTAATGCTACTCTGTTGAACGTGCTTTGATTATAACATGTTTTACACTCTTGACTACGACGTCATCTTTGACAGAGGATGTTCGTCGAACCTGCCCTGGGCCAGGACGGCAAAGCCTGCGTCAACAAAGGGGACCGTAACAACGGGTTGGTGCGGCGACGCTGCCCAGTTCGAACAACACAGGACTGCTGTGTTTTCTACGGGGCCTTGAGACTGCACTTCGCTGATCTACGCTCCGGGTAGGACAAAGGTTTGGCCAGACCTTATACGAGTCTTCTGGCTTTACCTTCTACATGTTTTGTATATAACGCTGTTTTCCAAAAACGTGTGTTGCTGCACTACATTTAGGATACGACGCAAGTTTTGTGTGAACTGTCTTGTCACTGGTAATTAGCTTCTCCGTGCAAATCGGGTTGTTGTTACAGATGTGAAAATGATCTGGTTGTTGTGTGAGAAACATCATGTGTGTTTATATGTACCGTGTACTCACAACTAAGGGGTAACTAACCTATGAAGCTATGCTTAGTGACAAATGAGTAAATAATTTTCTTTTCTCAGCCTGTGATGACAATGAACAGTGTGTTCACATATTAACAGGTTTTCCTGTTTTAACTGGCCGTATTAAGGGTAAAGTAGGAGGATTGCGTTTCCCCCCGGTTCCCTGGGGACTTTTTCATCCTCCTATCAGACATGTTGTTGCACTACATTGTGTCCTTGTGTGGTAGGGATGCGATGTAACCCTTAGCTTGATTGCTGAGGTTGTGCTAAGACTGCTGGAGAGACTTTATTTTCCTAAAAGAAAAGATTGTTTGGTCGCTTTCGTGTGTGCTTAGCAAGGCCTGTGGCCGATACTAAATCGAGAATTATGTATTCTCTCATTATGAAAAACGGCGTTCCTCTGTAGAGTGTTTTTGCCATTTTTTGTAGGTGATGATGGGTTGTGTGTGTCATGTGACCTACAACTGGGTTGGACTGGCCACAGAAGCACATGTGTGAGTTGGACCGGGGCTCTTAGAGAGCCCTCTCTATTCTGTGTTTTTTCCTTAGTAAAAATCAGATAGCAGGTTAGCTCATGCGCTGTGTGAAGCTGTCAAACGCTTCATAGAGCCGACTATGACTGTCATATTCTCTTTTTGTCATTACATCGTATCATGGGTGTGGGGTCGTAAAGGGGTGAACTGGTAACCTTTCCTCTCCCCCTTTTTTCTGTTGGTCAGGGGTACACCCCCTGTCCTTCAAGGTTCCTGTCACGTTGCGGTTCGGCACGTTACGGGGTGAGGGGGGGGGGGGGGGGGGGGGAGTTTCCTGGTACCACGGCGCGTCCTGGTGCACGTCTCTGTTGGTAGGACTTCCGTGTGCTGTTCAGGTCCATGTGATGGATCTGTTTCGGGGGGGTGGTCAGGGCTCCTCCTCACCAAGCGCCTATTCGGGCCTTCTGTGAGTTCGGACTCCTCCTTCCATGTGAGGGAGCCTCCAGAGTACAGAGCCTCCTCCTCAGATTGTCAAAGTGAGTGGACCCTCTAGAAGGTGTCCTATTCTATTGTGTATGTATTCGATTCAATTCAATTATCGAGTGTGTATGGGTTCAGTGCCTCTTCCCCGGAGAGCCCTAAAACCAATTTTTTACATGGCTCAAGGTGCAATATATTCTTTTCAATCTGTACAGCTCGCGTGGGAAGTCTCTCTGGGGATTCCAGTCTCCTTCCTATGGGAGGGTGGTGGGATGTAAAAATGTGAAAAATGTTTACCCCCGGCTGTGTAGACTGGGATACATACTGTTGGTGCTTCCTTCTTTTCTATTAAAAAAGAGTTGGAGTTAGGAAGTGTCACACCCCTCTTGTCGTTCCCCTGGGCGCCTTGGGGATTCAATGACAGGTCTAAATAGCCTGTTCATTGATGTGGGTGTGTCCCGACGCACGCATAGTGCTAGCTCGCTGTAAACAGGCGACTGACTGGCACGCCTTGGTTGCTTGAGGTTAAAACGGCGTTTTTATAAAGCAACTGGGATGGAGGTTTTTCCTCTTCCGACGACCACATCCCACGACCTGGGTTGGTTATCGACGGATTCTCGTTCATGTCTGGGGGATGATGACGGAATGGATCTGAACATATGTAGAGGGGTCTCACGCCCTGGGGTTGGGCCACCGGGCGCGGTTCGCCCGAACGTCTGGGTGGCGCCTTCTTTTCATGTTAAGATCAACACGCATATCTGCCCTTTCTCCTGGAGTAGGCATGTCGGCGTGGTTAGGGCACGGGACTGGTTCTGGTCACGCTGGTCCGGATCAGTTGAACCCGTTGTCCGCCGGGGATGCAGATCTGCTGTTCTGGTACCCTGAGGGACTTGGGCTTTTTTCAGGGGGAAAAATGCCAGGTCGGTCCGGGTGTCACAGGGTTAAACGCTATGGAGACCCTGGTTGGGTACGTTTTTACTCAGCACTGTCGTAATGGCTTACGGCCATGCCAACCTGTACACGCTCGATCTCGTCGGATCTCGGCCGCTACACAGGTTGGTCCTGGTTAGTACTTGGTTGGGAGACTGCCTGGGAATACCAAGTACGGTGTGCTTAGGGGCTGGTTCTCCATTCTTTTTCGCTCCTCTCTCACGCATGGCGAAGAGGGGCCTGTTAGGGTGGTCTTTGACCTCCTCTGGTGACCCTGTGCTTCCCGTATCGCCGGGCCCGGTCCGAAGTAATGTTTTGTCGACCCGTAGGCCTGGGTTAACCCTTTTTTGAAAAACTGAAACACTTGTACTGCGGTATAGCCGGTGTATACCCGCAGGTGTGTTTGAGTTTTTTATTGAGGGGTTGTAGGAACAACCACCGCATTGGGTAACACCAAGGTGGTTGATTCCCTGGTGTGTTGGAGCAGTGTCAACTCCCGGGTTCACCGTTTGAGGGTGCCCCTGCACGTTCATGACGTCTGCCAATCGTGTCAGCCTTCTCTGCCTCAACCCCTCTGGGTGGGGGTTTTTAAATGGAGGCTTGGTCATGCAACACCGCCAGCTTACGCTCCTTCCGCCGGGGCGGCTGTGTTCAGCTGTCCCCTCTGGCGCCTGTCTCGTCCGCAGTCTCCAGGCTAGGGTTAATAGCCTGTTGCCTGGTTTTTCCCCGGTGCGCTGCCTGCTTCCGTTGGTTAACCTTTTTTGTGTGCTTACGGCCATGCTGACTGCCTGTTCTGCAGGGTCAGTGTGCCAGGCAGTGTACTATTGGGGGGACAGGGCCCGCTCGGCTGAGGGGCCTTTGTCCGAATACGCTGGCGATGTGGGGGGCGGGGTCACTAAGTGCCCACCTGGTGGGGTCTTGATGCTGGCATCATGGACTTCTCCGGGCCCCCGTTCCAGGGGGTCCAGTCCCTTTGGTGGGTCTGGGTCTTCCTTCGCGCTCCGCTGCTACGGCCTTGCCACGGGGTTGGGTTTGCCCTTGACCCCGTGATTCTGGGGGCAGTAACGAGGTTGTTTCCTCCGTTCGTTCCCGGGTGGCATGCGGGTTGTGCGTGTGTGTAGTCGTGGGGTCAAGCCACGGTCTGCTCACCCTGTGCGCTGAGTTGCTTGAGTGCCTCTTCGCACGGTCGGGTCCGTCGCCCTCCCGTGAAGCCCCCAATAGGGGGGGTGCCCTCCATTAGGGTGGGTCGGGGGGGCTCGGCCCTCCCTGTTCTGATGGTTGTGGGGGGCTTTCAGCGGGGTGTATTTGTCGGCCGATGGCTCTCGCTCGGCCTCCCTTGTGCAGAGATTGATGCCGAGCGAGAGCTAATACGAAACAGAACGTTAGGTTATGACTATAACCAAGTTCTGTTAGTATAGCGACGCTCGGCATCCGACGCCGCTGCAGCCCTTGATCTCGCCTTGTGGTGAAAGCTTGGGAAGGAGGCGAGTGGGTGGCCCCACCCCTGCTTATATGGGTAAGCTGATAGGGGTGTGGTCAGACGAATATTGGGATTAAAGGTACATTGTGGTCTTTATTCAGTGCGTGTGCACGTGTGCGAGGACAGTGCAGAGAGTGATGCCGAGCGTCGCTATACTAACAGAACTTGGTTATAGTCATAACCTAACGTTTTCGGTACAGTGGGGGAAAGTTTGGCTTTACATGTTCCACTCAGGGGTGATGTAGTGTGCAGCAAATAATTGTACTTGTAGGGCTGTCAACGAATATTCTATATTGAAATTAATAATCAACTTTTTTTTAAATAATAATTCTATTAGATTGTGAAAAAAACAGTGGTCGTTAGTGGTTAACATACCATATTCGTTCGGTACACTACACAGCCGTTCGGTATGGTACACACTGAAACGGTTCGGTTCGATACGGATACCTTTACACCCCTATTCCTCAGTGAACGAAAACATAAATGTTATTTCCGTTCTATTCCATTTTATTATTTTTAGCCTATTTTAAACTGAATCAAACCGCACTTTTTTTACTGTATCTAATCTATTTTATTATTTGTATTACTGAAGAACTGTGATTTGCCTTACCTGGCTACCTCTCTATCTCTTTGTATTTAAATTAAAAAGAAATTATGCTTGCTTATGCCTGTATTTTTTTACTGTTGTGAAGCACTTTGAACTGCAACCTCTGTATGAAAAGTGCTATACAAATAAAGTTATTATTATTTTGCTACCTTTATGATTAACTCATTGGACGCCACTCACGAATAAAGTCGGGTTAACTCGCCGACGCTTGAGCGCCAAACCCGAGAAAAGTCGGGTTTTCTATCGTTATTTCTTTTATTTGATATTCCCATTCATAATCCATCGAGGGAGCCTGCGTTATAATTGGGAATGAGTCTGAGATCGTAAACGTCCAATACCGCCGCCTGCCGCCGGTATTGCACATCCTTTGAAACTGTCTTGGGCTGTGTGTCGATCTAAAGCAGTGGTGCCCAACCAGTCGACCGCAATCGACAGGTAGATCGCCGGCTGATTTCAAGTAGATCTTGCAGTTTTCTCTCCTGCAGCTTCTCTCCTTGTTGACACACGCACACACGCTGCTGGGGCATTGCCACTCCCCCTCCCCTCACGGACCTCTCTTGTCAACACACATCCTCAGGGTCTCACTCGCTCCAAGTGCAGAGCCTCGACAGCTCTTCTTTCAACATCACTGAATCATTCAACAAAATGGCCCATTAAACGATTGACTTTAGTTTAATACATGAGGCGTTGTCTAATGTTATCTAGCTGGCTATCTACGGATAGCTCATTATATCAACAGCGTTTGTTGTTTGCAGGCTTGCAGCTGTTGGTTAGCTAGCTATCGTTCTCAGTTGGCTAACGCTAGCTACTAGCTAGCTAATACTGGCTGACTGGCTTTTAATTCACAATGGAATGGCTAGCTAACTAACTGTACAAATCGATGTGATTTGGCTGAGACTGAGGTTGGTTGGATTGGGGGTGGCCAGCTGGCTGGCTGTTCGTGGTGCAGTAGCTGGCTAGATAGCTGGCTAATGTTGGCCAATAACCTGTAACAGAATGATGCTAGCCTTATGTGGGCTTATGAGTTTCAGTTCATAGGAAAATACTTTGACTATAATGGTCATAAGTAAATTAACTGTATATACTCTCTTTTAGAAACTCTGTCTCTTAAACAGTACTGTATATCTTGTACGTCATAAATGTCTGGATGTAACAGTACTGTTTATCTGTATGTCAAATGTTATGATGAATTGAAAATGGGGGACCCTGATGTAAATGTAACGGTTTGAAGAATGATCAGCGGTTTTAGTTTACCGTAAATTCTGAATGATTTGGGATAACCAACTATTGTAAATAGGTCTTTTATTTTGAAATCGTCACTTCAAGAGGAAGTGACGTATTTGCTGCGCGACGTATGGTATCTGGCTTTACATGCTGCTTCCACCTCAGTCTATCCGTGAATGATAAGAGGTGAGCAGCTATCCGTGTACCTTGATGTTATATCTCTGGTCTAAGCCGATAATGTTGTAAATAGGTTTCCAAGTAATAAACAGAGTTATAAACAGTGGTTTGATGTTGATGATGTGCAGTTGTGTATCTGTTTATAAGAGATCTGGCCGTTTTCGCGAACTATTATGAGCACGTTGGTAAACCAGTATTCATGGGGGGGGAAGGGCTTTACACCTGGCGCTGCTGAGAAGTGTGTGTTCTAACTGGAGTTTTCTCCTACCACAGAGATGTGTGTACTAAACCAACGTTGATGTGCTTAAGGCTGACGGCATTGTATGTCTCTTATGCTTGACAGTATAAAGAAAAGAAGTGCTCCGTCCATCCTGTCTCCCGTGTCCATTATTCAAGCAGAACAGGAACACAGTGGTCACATAAACAAGATGAAAGTCGTTCTCTGGTCTGCATCCCCTTAACAATTGTGTGTATTGAGCCGTACTGTATTGTACCCATTCTGCAATCTGTTAATAAAATATTCAATCAATCAATCAGTTATGCTTAACATGCAGTACTATTAACTTTACTTAATTTCTAAGATTAGATAATCTAGTTATTTTTAAATGTCTGATCTAAAGATAAACAAAGGGTTTTAAAAGTGTTATATTTATCTTCTCTTATAGTACCAGAGAGAAGCTGAGGAGAATCGACCAGCAACAAAAGCTAAATTTAGTTAAATAAAAAAAAAAATATATATATATATATCTTTATTTAAATTCTTTTACATTTTAAGATTTAACATTTTTCCCTGTGGTATCGAATATCAATACTTTTCAAGGTATCGTATCGAAGTTCGAAATTCCAGTATCGTAACAACACTACAGTTGCAATGTGACAGCTCTGTTTACACATCATTCCTATTCCCTTTTAATTGTACATATATCATTTTTGTTTTGATTGTATTGTTCCACTTTTGCAATGTAAACATATGTTTTCTCCTGCCCATTGAATTGAGTGTGTGTTGTCAGTGTGTATGCACTGCAGAGTGTGAAATAAATGAGTCATGCTGCCTAATTGCCCAACGTGAGAAGTTAGTCTTGTCATTCTTGTAATTCCTACACTACACCGTTACAATGATATATAAAATATCATATTATATTATATACCCATTCATTATGCACATGACAGAAAATATTATATGCCATATAATATTTTCTGTCATGTGCATATTGAATGGGTATTACTAATACTATTACTACTAATACTAGCCGAGAGTAGGTCAAATTATGGCTGGTAGCTCTCGGCCGGGTGGTAAATTAAAAAGTTAATCTTGGTTCAAAAACGGTTGGGCACCCCTGATCTAAAGTGTCCGGGCGGGGTTTTCCTTGTCGGGCAGGACAAGCGTTTATAACGCATGGATTGAGGAGAACCAAGCACTCCCGGTTCATGTTCTTTGGTGGATTATGTTGGCAACACAATCGACATCAATACTTGGAATGGCGATCAGATAATTGGAATATTCTTTTTAGAGTACATCCTAGTCAAGGTAAGGGCTATATGGTATCAATCTTGCGTTGATCCAAGAATTCCTTCACTGCGATCCGAGCGTATGTGTGTAATGTGTGTGTAACGTATTCCGTCGGTGACGATCAAAGCATAGAAACCCCCCCGTCCCACCCTTTCATGCATTCATGATGAAATATAATCCCGATAATATAGCGTTGATTTCTAAATAGTAGCGTATACAGGCGATAAACAGCAAGTTTTTTTGTGAAATGCACGTATTGCTGCATAGCGTAGTTTTCTGGGATTAGACAGGATTACTCTAAGGTCGCTTTCACATATAGTTTTGGTGGACTCGGTGCGGTTCTGGGGGTGAAGTTGCAACATTGTTGCATTCTTCATTTGGTTCGCCTGCGTTCACACAGATATCTGTCATGCGGACCGAGACCTTCTGAACAATGTCACGCGGTCGAAAAGGGCGCTTGTCTATTGGACAGTGGAAATGTGTGTGTGGCTGCGATCCCGTGTGTGCGCGTGCGCGCGTGTGTGTGTCTGTGTGTGGAGGACTGCGAGCCCTCCAGATCAGCGGAACCGAGTTTTGACATGGCATTGATCCATTGTTCTATTGAAGCACATTACCACCATCCTCTCGCTAAACAACTTGTAGACCACGGTGTTTTTATGAGTGCCCACAAGTAGCTGTTTTATTAATAATATAATAAGCCGCGCGCCTCGGTAATAATAATAAACCGCGTTTTTTCTTCCTTCTTCCCAAGATGCACAGATATATAAATAGATAGATAGATAGATAGATAGATAGATAGATAGATAGATAGATAGATAGATAGATGCAGTGTGCTTGTTTTGCAGTGAGTGCTGCGAGCAGTGGTAATAATAATCACTTCCTATATTTGGTTCGCGTTTGGTTTGATGAAGCCGAACCGAGACCTACGTTTTCAGGCGGACTAGAGTTCGCCTGCTTGGTCCGCGGACCGAGTTCGACACGCATTCACACAGACCCGAAAAACCGGACTATCGAATTCTGGTCCGAAAGTCCGGACCAAACAGCCCCTGTGTGAAAGCGACCTAAAACTATACTCATATTCACCACGGTATAAAATGGGAATGTATGGATGAAAAAAAAAATTCTTTTTCACAAATTGATAGATACTCGATGTCAAATGGGCAATAGCTATGATATATAATATAGTTTGAGCCCTGCAAACACAGCCACGTATTCCTATACTTTAAAGTGGTGGCCTTCTTACCACACAGTACACAGCGCCCTCTGGCGCTGATTGAGTTAATTGCGAATTGTTTCATGTTGAGCTATAGATTGTAGATGAATACACACAGAAAGGTACACCATGCCAATGTTCATGCTTTTATGTTTCAAAACGAGACGATTTAGAAATGTGTCGATTGGAAATACATTGCGATTTCAAGAGGGGTGGACCGCGCGGGAAACGGCAATGACGTAACCACTACGCCTCCCTATTGGAAACAAACAATCCAAACCCCCTCGCCACCCCCACCCCACACACACCCCAATACCGACCTGGTTCGAACGAGCCCCAGTTGGTGTATGTAACTGCATCCTCCGCTCCATCCAGACTCAGCCAGCGGTACTCATCTGCGTTGTCTGCGTCCTGGAGGCCGATCCAGAAATACAGAGTCTCCATGCCGATGTGCTCCCCGAGCAGACGGCTGATGAAAGCCTGCTCAAAGCTGCACGCACAACAACAACAAAAATACCATTTCCTCACCACACAACTGAAACTCTTGTTTTGTAAAAAATACAACAAAGACCAAGTTTAGCTGGACGATTACAGATTATTGAAACAATTAAATTACCTACCCGTTTCTTATGATGATGTCACAGCGGTCTTTGAAGGACACCTCCTTGGGAACCACTTTATAGCAGGAGTTGCCATGTCTCCTCCAGCCCTAGGGGAAGGAAGGTGGAGGCGTTCAGAGTCTGGAGCTCACTCGTATCAGCTAAACCCTGCACACACAGTATCTAGACTTGTTCAATCACTCCGTTTAAAGTCCTCATGAAATGGATAGCAGAATGCTATTTGATTCCACATAGTTATGAGTTTCCTGTAAAACCAGGAAGCTAGGGGGAGACTTATTGTGGATATTGATTGGCATTCACAGTAGCCAATAGTGCTGAATGTGCTTTACAGTCGACCCATTAGCTATCAAGCTACTAATTACTAATATTAGCAATATTAGTAATGTTAGCTAGCAAGCCAACATTGAACATTTGTTCAATTTAGTCAAGAGGCCGAGTGCTAGCTTAGTTACAATGTGCTGTAAATGTCATTCTAGAAAGCATTTCATTGGATGCTAAATTTGTATACACCCCTGTGTGCAGGATGACTACATTTAATATTTTTTTTTATAGTTTTCCAGGAAATTACAAACTCTAAAATACCATTAAGAATACCTATAAAACAAGATTTTGTCATTGCTGGGACAGATACTGGTGTTTAAGTGCAAGGCATATGTGATAAAAGAACATAAACATTATTTTGATTTCATGGGGCCTTTATATAGATGCAAAGCAGTTATTCACTCACAGTTAGCCACTCTGCCCTTAGAGGCAGCTTGTATGCATGACACTTGGGTAAGACCAGGGTCCATACATTTTATCAAGCATCTCGGAGTAGGAAATCAGTCGCATAGGATGAAAATAATCAACCTTCTTAATCTAGAAAGAAAATCCTATCTCCACAAATGGAGAATATGGTGAGAGCCGTCACACTCTGTTAGGAGTTTCCCAGCAGGTGGCAATGATAGGACAACATGTAATGTGGTGTTGTGTAATATAGAATATAGAAATTCATATTGCCATATTCAGCTGGAATTCTATCAGATATCAAAATCACGATGATATCTCTTCAAAACACTGACAATCTCATTTTGAAATCGGAGATAATATGTGGTCGTTATCATTCATTTAGATTATCACCCCAACTGTAGAATGAACGCCCAATCATTACTATATCCACCCACATTTAGAATCAAAGTGAGCAGACCCTAATCCTGATCCCAAAAAGGGACACACTTGAAACAAGTTCTCTTGCTACACCTCTACGCCTCTACACCTCTCGCCTCGTTCTGAAAACACAGATGTGAAGCACAGAGTGATCAGGACGTGTCGAGGACGGCGCTTACACCCTCAGGTGGGCATCCAGCCTCTGTGGCAGACTCATTGACCACTCCTCTCTAAACTTACACCCTCAGGTGGGCATCCAGCCTCTGTGGCAGACTCATTGACCACTCCTCTCTAAACTTACACCCTCAGGTGGGCATCCAGCCTCTGTGGCAGACTCATTGACCACTCCTCTCTAAACTTACACCCTCAGGTGGGCATCCAGCCTCTGTGGCAGACTCATTGACCACTCCTCTCTAAACTTACACCCTCAGGTGGGCATCCAGCCTCTGTGGCAGACTCATTGACCACTCCTCTCTAAACTTACACCCTCAGGTGGGCATCCAGCCTCTGTGGCAGACTCATTGACCACTCCTCTCTAAACTTACACCCTCAGGTGGGCATCCAGCCTCTGTGGCAGACTCATTGACCACTCCTCTCTAAACTTACACCCTCAGGTGGGCATCCAGCCTCCGTGGCAGACTCGTTGACCACTCCTCTCTTCTGACACAGGAAAGGCAGCTTCTGACTGCAATTGCCGACCCTCCACCCATGGAGCTGGGGAGAGAACAAACAAGTTGACTTGTACTGATCCAACAAGACATAGCTCTATACAAACACACACACACACCTCTCCGGAGTAGAATACACAGCTGGGGTCCTGTTTAGGCTGGGAGGGCTGGCCTGGGTCCCAGTAGGTGAAAGTGACCGGCGCCTGGTCAACCCAACTGAATACGGCGAAGTTCAGGTAGTCCACCGTACCGATCAGACCGATCCACACATCCAGCGCACCAGCTGATGAACCGCAACACACACACACGGTAAACTTTCAATAAGCCAGTCATATACGGGTGTTTAAAACAAGTGCAGTGAGAAAATTGTGGTGATCTGTTGACATGTGTCACCTATTTATAGCCCGATCTCATCTCGTCATGTATACCGTTTAATATACTACCGTGTGAGATCTACATTTCCCCATGGGGATCAATTAAGTATGAAACCGTCTTAATCTCATTTCTCGGTGTATAATTGGCCATACATAAAATGTACATGTTCAGGTTTCTCAAGATTAAATTTTTTTTTAAATTGATTGACATTGACTATTTCATTCATATAATTTTTACACGTGTTATGTTAATAAATGTTGTCAGGTTTGATTTTTTTTGTCTACTTTTTCTCCCCATTTTTTCTATTTTTTTCTCCCTTCCCCAGTTTCGTATCGTCCAATTCTACCCTCCCCTGTCTCGAACGCTGTTAGGCCATGCCTCCCACAAGCCGGCTGCAATGTGGACGAAGCCTTGCATCACGTGTCCCCTCCGGTACTCGAGGAAGCAGCCGTCGCATCTTTTCACCTGCACAGCGCGATCTCTCAGCGGTGAGGGTCTGCGTCGCCCCCGTCGCTTCCTGATTCTACTGCGCAGGCGCACCAACCGACCTGTAGGAGTCGCTGTCCACAACGTCCGATCCCCACCCACCAGCTTCCCACCCCCTAATACTGCCAAATGTATTAGTATGAACGACCAGCCAAGCTGGTAGCAACGCCGAGAGCTGGGCTCGAACCCAGCATCTCCTGCGTTGGTGGCGAGCGCCTTGCCCACTGCGCCACCTAGACGATCTATGTTGTCAGGTTTTCAAACAGTGCATCAATATTCCACAACTCTGGTCATCGGTGAGGACTGTCCAACAGTCTCTTAATCTAATATTGTAACATCGGGTCCAGGCTGGACCTACATCGGGTTGTAGGCAGTTGCCCCCTGGCCTAAGAATCTTTATGTGGAGAAACCCTGAGATGTCATGAGAATCTGAACAGGCTTGAAGTAAACTGATCTCGGATCTACCTGTATGGAAGCTGGAGCTGATCATCTCCTTGGTGTCCATGGAGTGGAGGCTGGCCAGAGCACCCCCACCTCCTCCCTCGATGCTCTCACAGTGGGACTGGGCGTCTACAAACTCCCGGACCTCATCCTTCACCAGCTTATAGCACCAGCCACTCCATGGAATCCAGTCTTTTGCACACATAGTCGTTTTGTACAGAGACAACTCTGTGGAGAACAGGGGAATAACCCATGTCTACAATGAAGCTATAAGAAAGTTAATAAAAAGAATAAGAATAATAATAATTAGAAAGGAACACATCAAAATGATGTGAAATGCGCTTACCGTCTTCTCCAGAGTCAGACAAGAAGATATATAAAAATGTCCTCTCTGTGCGTTAGTATAGTACTTAGTCTTAAAACTCCGGGAGAGGTGTTTTTGGCCAACAGCTAGTGGTCCGAAGCCACTTCTATTTGTGCTAAGCTAGGCTAGCTTGCAGCCAGATAACTTTCTACTGAACGCACAGAGAGGAAATTGGTATTAATCTTCTTGTCCGACTGTGAAGGTAAGGGCAATTCCCATAATGTTGGCATGTTCCTTTAAATCTAACCGATTATTAGTATGTTACATACCAGTCCATGTACAATTTTCAAGTTATTAGAGTGTAAATGGCATATAAATGGTAAATGGCTGCATTTATATAGCGCTTTACAATTTGTTCCTCACATTTTACCCATTCACTTACACACCGACGGCAGAGGAAACCATGCAAGGTGCCACCCTGCTCATCGGGAGCAATTAGAGGTTAAGTGTATTGCTCAAGGACACTTCAACGCGCTGCCCGGGAGGAGTGGGAATCGAACCGGGAACCTCCAGATTACCAGACGACTGCTCTACCTCCCGAGCCACAGAGTGTAGAGCCACAACAACAAAAACACATCTAACTGTTCAAATACTTTTGGTGAACAATCATATCCAAGTGAAGTGAATAAAAAAAAATGGTATTTGCTAAGAAGGGCTGAAAAACAAACTGACATTTTGTTTGGAACATTACCATAGAAGGCTGGCAACAGACTACAGAGAAAACAGCGAGCCTACAGTACCTGTTGCTGTAGACTGAGAGGAGTTGACATTCTTCTTACAGATATATGGCAGCCGCTTGTCGCATGCCTCCGACTCATAGTTCTGTTTAGAATTCAGAACACCGCAGTCCGATTCAGTAATGGAGGTGAATGGCATCCCTGTCAATCACAAACACACATTTATACACACACACACACATAGAGAGAGAGATAGAGAGAGAGAGAGAGAGAGAGAGAGAGAGAGAGGGGGGGGGGGGGGGGGATTGTGACTGTCAGCAGACCATACCAGATGGCGTTTACATACTGGATCGAGTTCAGACATAAAAATTATACTGAAAAAGATCTGTTGCCCCAATGCTTACACATTTTGCTGCAACAACTGTGCAACACAAGCAGAAAAAAGGGTTGTGTCTCTGTAGCCGTTAACAGCTTAAGATCTGCATTAGGCTGGACAGCTACAGAAGCCTCGAGGGTCTGACAGCAAAATACTGACAGCATGACAACTAGGGATGTTCGATGTTGGCTTTTTTACCGATACACCGATATCGTCCAACTTTTAATTTCCGATACCGATATCAACCAATACAGATATATGCGGGGTTTCCACCCCAATTTTTTTTATAATTCCAGGTAATTAACATTACATATCTCTTGTCGTGGAATTAACACAACATTTGTTCTTACTTGCTTGCCTGAGTAAATAAAAGGTTAAATAAATGTAAAAAAAATAAATATATATATTTCTTTTAAACAGATACAGATAATTTCCGATATCACATTTGAATGCCAATATCGGCCGATAATATCGGTAGGCCGATAATATCGGACATCCCTAATGACAACACTTCCCTTCTGACGGCAGACAGCAAGCCCCATTACAATAGTTTAGACTTTAGAGAGCGTTCCATTCAGTGCCATCTAATGTGTTCCTCAAACTTAACAATCCCAATACCACCCTGTGTCCAACAGCCAGTCACAATGAGCGTGTTCACAACACTGGCCTCCTTGTTTCTCTGAATGACAGAGTCACAGTTTATAGAGGGGCAACAGCATCGGTGACTAGGCTTTCACACACAGTTGCGCTGAGCAAGATTGTTGTCTTCAACAGCTGTGCGACTGAAAGTGGGGCACGCCACCTTCAAATCCAACAAGGCACCACCCCCAAAGTTCACATAATTTTTACTTTAACCTCTAAAACGACGATGCAGGCACTAGGATGTTCCTACCTCCCTAACGTACCTCAAAGTACAGCACAATTGATTGATTGAAAACTTTATTAACAGATTGCAGAATGGGTACAGTACAGTACAGCTCAATACATACAATTGTTAAGGGGATGCAGACCAGAGAAAGACTTTCGTCTTGTTTACATCAGGGTCCCCCATTTTCAATTCATCGTAAATGGATCTGGTTTGAAAGCCTGGTAAACAAGCTGCCTTGACTGGGCCTTAGTTCAGTGTTTCTCAACAGGTGGATTGCAACCTAAAACTGGGTCATTCTGAAAGGGTCCCTGGATGTGCACGTTATTACAATGTGTGTGTGTGTGTGTGTGTGTGTGTGTGTGTGTGTGCGTGCGTTGCAATTGGCACGTCATCCCGTCTGCCTCATGACTTTTTTATTCGTGATTTCTTGTGTCACTTTTATAACCAGTGAAGGAAGGGAAAAGGATACAGCATCAACACCGTTACTTAACCAATAACACACACAAGGGGTTCTGGTAGTGCTGTGCTACAGTCACAGGTAGGGTTGGAGTACCGAGTAGTAACGGTACCACCCGGACCCAAGCGCTACAATGATTTCAATGCTCTCGTTTCCTGTGCAGCAGCTGATGCATAACTTGCTTTTGTGGTTTTTCTCTCGACTTCCCGGCCAGCAGCAACCCGTGCATAATGTAACACAATAAGCAGAGCATCAACATGTCAAAACCACAACACTAACTAAAAGTAGGCTGTGGCATCACCTTCCTAAAAACAGACCATGACTCATTGCATACCACCAGTTACACTGAGGACATCATACCATACCGAGGACATCATACCATACCACCAGTTACACTGAGGACATCATACCATACCACCAGTTACACTGAGGACATCATACCATACCACCAGTTACACTGAGGACATCATACCATACCACCAGTTACACTGAGGACATCATACCATACCACCAGTTACACTGAGGACATCATACCATACCACCAGTTACACTGAGGACATCATACCATACCACCAGTTAAACTGAGAGAAAAACATTAGAGACCAATGGAAGAGCACAAGAGAAGGAGAATCACCGAAGGTACTTTATTATTATTATTATTATTCTGTATTGAGATTGTTACATACAATGTTGTGCTGCTGTTAAGACATTGAAACAAACAATGCCTTCACCTGGGCATTTCACTCCCCATGACGTAGGCCTTTTCCCCATGACGTACGCATATCCCCATGACGTACGCCTTTCCCCATGACTTACGCCTTTCCCCATGACGTACGCCTTTCCCCATGACGTACGCCTATCCCCATGATGTACGCCTTTCCCCATGACGTACGCCTATCCCCATGATGTACGCCTTTCCCCATGACGTACGCCTTTCCCCATGACGTACGCCTATCCCCATGATGTACGCCTTTCCCCATGACGTACACCTTTCCCCATGACGTACACCTTTCCCCATGACGTACGCCTTTCCACATGACGTAAGCCTTTCCCCATGACATACGCTTTTCCCCTTCACTGACACTTTTCCCCTTGGCGAACACTTTTCCCCTTGACGAACGCTTTTCAATTTCTGTCTCCTAAGTGGGTGGGACTTTTACACAGACAATCGTTACAGACAATCGTTAAGACTGAGATCACTGGACAAGTCTGACTATAACCAACTTGTTTTGCGCTGGATCTACAGGTCAGGAAAACGTCAATTTACTGTCAGAATGTTCAGATCATCTTCATCCAATATTTCATTATTCAGTCAAAGCCTCTGCATCGCTCATTGGGGTGAATGGAACCTGTGCTCACTCTAGTCTCTTATGGTGGGGGGGGGGGGGGGGCAGTAAGCCCACCAATGCCACACACGCAGAGGCACTCTACAAGAAGGGCCAGATCCGACTCTACTTCCTCAGAAGGCTGAGATCCTTCAACATCTGTACAAGGATGTTGAGGATGTTCTACAAGTCGGTGGTGGCGGGCGCCTTCTTGTACGCCGTGACCTGCTGGGGCAGCGGACTGAGAGCGGGGGACACAAACAGGCTGGAAAAGATGGTCAGGAAGGCCAGTAACGTGGTAAGGGTGGAGCTGGACTCTAGCGGTGGTTGTGGAGAGGAGGAGCCTTGCTAAGCTCCACGCCATCATGGACAACAACGTTCAGTGTTAGACTAAAACTCCCTAGATGTAACACTGAACGGCACAGGAAGTCCTTCATTCCGACAGCCATTAGACTCTATAATGCATCACTGTGCCTCACAGCATCACTGAGCACAGGGTGACAGTACAGCCTGGCGACATCTTCCTGAACACTTTTCACTTTACATTTTCACACAGTATACACTACTGTATATTTTTGGCTGGATAGTTTTATATTTAAGATTTTAGAATGTATATACATACCAGAATGTATATCCCAGACCGTATTTTATTCCTATTGACTACCTAAATGTTTATTGTTGTTCAATGCGAGTGATCTGTAGTGCCGAATTTCCCTCTGGATTATTAAAGGATTTCTATTATATTCTATTCATTGTGTAGCTCATGTGATGCATTGCTGTAAGTGAGAACAAGTTGGTTAGTCATAGTCACCCTTTTGAAACATCTCTGGTGGTACTAGAGGAACTCGTTTTTTGGCGCTCTTTTGAAATGTACATATCTCAGCAAATCCACAGTGCTGCTCAGTCAGAACCAACGGTGGTGGAAGACATTCTGACATGCATTTGCTTCTCACCTGATTCCCAGCGTAGGTAAGAGAGAGGGGTGCCATCGGACCACTGCCAGCCCTGAGACTGGTCCAGCTGGTGAAGGCCTATCCACATCCTGTCTGGCATTCTGTCAAGTAGCACTGCAATACATGGACCCAACACACACACATAACAGTTTGCACAAAGATATATTTCACACAGGGAGATAAAAGAGAACATGAGGCAAAGTCAACATTATATTATTTATTTATTTTATAAGTATTTATATCCGTGAACATTATATGAAATCTGCCTCGGCCAGTCCTTCGTACCAGCGGTCATCAGGCTCCACAACAGTGGGCAGGGACCGCTGCCAGCAGCTGGAGAACCAACGGTGGCAGAATTCTAGAACTACTAGGATCACTAAGTGCATTAGACTCTTAACCACCTAACCTGCACAGACTACAACATCTAATGTATGACGTATATCGTGCCCCCCCCCCCCCCCCCCCCCGCTATGACGCCAGAATTTCCCCAAGAGGATCAATAAAGGAATATCTTATCTTAAATCAAGCAACTGCAAGTGTCTTAAAAAAAGTCACTCTGCAGCCATCTTGATAACAGGGACTAACAAGACCTGACCCCCATCGCTGTGAATGGAGAGTTATGAAGGAAGGAATAGTTAAACATTTTTAAACATCTATAAAACTCACATTTCAGCTCACACAAAACACAACTGTGTATGTGGTATTATTATGGCGAAAGCTTCCTTGCATAACATATACACACAACAATTAGATCAAAGACTATCTGTGCCGAGTGCAGCCCCCTGCCGTGCCACTCAAAGAGCTTCCTGAGAGAGAGAGAGAGAGAGAGAGAGAGAGAGAGAGAGGGGAAAGAGCCTACTGTATATGAAGCTGTTATCATACTGTAGTAGCTCTCTTAAGCCCACTGCCAACAAGGCGGCTACCACTCGCATGTAAGAATGCACATGCTCAGCCCAGGACAGCCCAGTGAGTATCGAAGAATATTAACAACTTTAAGCTAGAAATAGATGCTATGTCCATGCTATGTCTGAAACGTGCTGGCAGGGCAATGATGATAGCAGCACCTTTCCGTTCAGAGGAGCAGCCACACAGAAAATGTGGAGCACTCTGGAAAAAAAAGATGCTGGGTGCAGCACTTCTTCTCCAGGCAGCCGTGTACGCTCTCTCCTAATTGGGAACAACTGAAAAAAGATGCAAGTGCTCAGAAAAAGGCGCTATACAGACACAGGGCCTTATTCGTTACGTCTTACCCACGTACACGATTTGACTTTATCAACTAAAAACAAGGTTTGTCTGAAATAATGCATCCAAAGATTAGCTTCTGTAGTGGAACATCTAGCCATAACTGACACTGACACAAGATACATAAATACTTTGTTATTTAATAATAAGAATTGCATAATCAAATGGCAACTGATAACATGTTGTTCGTCTGAGGACGTGTCTGTCCAAGGTCCCGTTGCATGTCAAGACAACCTTACTGAAGGACCCAACAGTCCCGACTTCCTCGCTATGGTCAACTACTCTGTTGTAGAACAAATAGAACCATGGTAGATGCCATAATGAAAACAAATGGGGCTGACTTTATGAACTAAAAACGAGGTGAGTCTTAAATAATGCATCCAAAGATTAGCTTCTGTAGTGGAACATCTAGCCGTAACTGACACTTATGACATATGTTCATAAAGAAGATACATAAATACTCTTATTATTTAATAATAAGAATTGCATATATTTAAATGGCATCTGTGGGCATATATTGAAATGGCATCCGAGGAGGTTCTATTGTGTGTCAAGTAGGGGGGTGTAACGATGCATCGATTCTAATGTGACGATTCAACTGCATCGATTTGAAAATGTTAGAATCGATTATAATCTAAATTAATCGGGGGGGAAAATGTTTTTATTTTTTTTGCGTCTTGTTTTTATTGACCTATAGTCCATTCATGCTGAGTGAATCAGTTCCCCCAGCCACATTTGTGTATTCAAATCTTTTTGGGGAATTAACTGATAGAAAATTTAATCTAATCGAATCGTGGTCAAATGAAGAGATTTCATGATGCATTGAATTGTTGCCTGAAGAATCGTAATCGAATTTAATCGTTGTGAGGTCGCATCGTTACACCCCTAGACCCTAGTGTCAAGACAACCTTACTGGGGGGACAAACAAATACAAGCCGTGAGGGCATGGTCACCCAAAGCTGGACACAGCCAGTAACAGAGTGTCCCATGGTCACCCACAGCTGGACACAACCAGTAACGGTGTCCCATAGTAAGTGGATGTCACAGATCAGTGTGAAAAGATGTGGTGAACTGGTGATTCAGTCACTTCGGTTTTGAAAAACCTGACTCCGGTCTATTCCGACACCATTTTGTCCTCCCAAGTTCTCTTCTACACTTGCAACAGCAATGTCAGCTCTAAACCAGGAAGTGTAGCCCCATCAACCAGGAAACTGCCACGGAAACAAAACAAACATGCTTTATGCTTTCATTTTCTTGGGAGCTGTGCACTGATGTGACACAGATTAGTGGGAGGGGAACACTTTTGTCCCCCTTTGTCTGGCTATGATTGACAGTAGTGATGGTGAATATTCAATTATTGATAATATTATCCATCAATCATTAGATTCAGTGATGTGCAGTGGTGTTGCCCTTTAAGGGACATTCACAGCGTTTAGTCATCCTGTCTGGCCCGTTTCTGATAACTTTCCATGGCTCCAACCACAACAGCAGTTGTTCCTGGCATGGTATCAAACCAAGAGATACAGGAGGAGGCCGAGTCTCCTTTCACAGTGAGCCAACATACACAACAACCAACTGTGTTCAGTGTATACAGCATGTCTGTGATTGCGGCTGTTGTTTTGTTCAGGAACTTCCTATTGGCAGAACGAACGCAAACAGAAAATAAGCCCTGAAGGTATGTAGGACTCTGGAGAGCTCCCCAGTGGGTACTTCCTCTCAGGGAGTCCCCAAAAGTGTTTGTTCCAAAAAACAAGTACCTTTGACTCAGAAAAAAATGTTTTTTTTTTACACAGAATAATATTGCTGTATTGTTTGTTTATAATTCGGAAGTATGATATTTAGACATGGTCCTCATAATGAAGGAAGTGAATGACACCTGGGAGGACTGGTAGTGTTGACAGCGGATGACAGGGACAGCAGTGGTGACAAAGTTCTACTAAAGAGAAATATCCCTTTAAGCCCCTCGCATAGCAAGGGCCACATAAACAGAAAATGATGCAATATTGACTAATGCAATATCCAAATTGAAAAAGGCTGCAATTTCTCATCAGAAAAAAGTATTTAGCTAAAAAAGGAATTATGTAGAATAAGGTCCACCACACATTTGTAATATTTAGCAATAAAATATGAGATATGATGTAGATGCCTTTAAATAGAGGTAAGACTGCTGAAACGAGTTCTACTAAAGTAAAATATCCCTTTAAGACAGATTTCCTCATACCAATGTCATATAATGCCTAATACAGTATACTCAAAAGCCAGAGGGTTCTCTGCGTACCAGCATCCTGGGACACTCAGTGAGCTTCAATTTTAAGAACCAAACACAATCACATCAAACAGAATAAACCAACTAGAACTAATTGTCTAACATACCATGGCATGGCACGTGAAGGAAAGTCAAGCACAATCAAGAGTCCTTTAAACCACAAATATATGAAAATATACAAATCAATTAGTCTACTAAATTAAATACATTAAAAAAATTCTTGTAATCCAGTGGAATAGTCTCGTGGCCTTCCCCCCCCGACCTATAGCATGTATGGAGAATACAACATGTTTGAAAATCTAGCCAGTTAGTTAGTAGGAGGAGGTTAGGAATAGCCAGTCTTACAGTTGGTAAGGGCCAGGGTGGTAACTTGCTCTGGGCCAGAGAGGCTGAGCAGTTCGGCTCCTTGGCTGCGACACGAGTCCAGAGCCCCCTGCCACGTCACCGCTGCAGCAGACACAAACTCATAGCAGGACCCTTCTGCTCCCACAAACAGACCATGGCAGCCTTCCTCTGGAAAAGACAGACACAAAAGAAGGTAGAGTTGTGCGTCAGGGTTCCCACAGACACTGCAACATTTTTTTATTCAAATTAGGTACTTTTCTAAGCACTATTTTCCATTTAAAAAAAGGGCATTTAAAAAAGGATACAATTCACTTTTAAATGCCGTTTTTTTATTGAAACGAAAATCTGATCCAATATTTGTCCAAAATTTCCGACGATTAGTTACACTTTAGATAAAAACAATTATATTTCTTGATTCAGAACTATTTTATGATAGATGAACAAAACTTTCAATGTGAATGGTTGATTTGAATTTCAAGGACCTTTTAAGCACCTTGTTAAAAGAAATTGGCTGTTTAAGGAATTCCAGGCCTTGACTTTCTTTTGACCAAAATCAAGCACTTTAAGCACTTCAAGGACCTTGTGCGAACGCTGGTGTGTGTGTGTGTGTGTGTGTGTGTGTGTGTGCGTGTGTCGGTGTATGCGTGTGTGTGTGTGTGTGTGTGTGTGATTCAGTTCTATTGATGCTGGACGTGTTTTAACATTGTCCGTTATGAAGTAAACACAGAAAATAGCCTGAGCACATTCTTCTGACGGCAGACACATTAGATCATCTTTATCGAAGAGCGCAGCCAGGAAAATAACCCGCTGTGCCAACATGGAGTTCAAACGCCAACAGGGAACTCTACAGCGTATTGGATTTTCTATGTGTCCATCATCAGTAATGAGTGAATGTTAATAAGGGGAGGCTGATGAGGAAAGAGCAGAAGGAGGACGTGCCTGGTTTTAGACATGTTCCCCTTTTCCGATCTCTGCCGTAGTCTGTGGTGGTGGAACACCAGGACAGTCCAGGAGAGTCTTCATCTGGAAGGCATTGGTGATGCCAGGCACCTCGGAGGAGGAAGGGGAACTCACAGGGAGCGCCGGCTGAGTTCCCGTTAGTGGTGTGAACAGCTACAGACGGGAGAGAGAGAAGTACACAAGCACAGCTCCTTTAGCCCACTGTTTACTTTAGATCTCCACTGCTTAAGTTAACACTGTTTAGGTTAACACTGTTTAGGTCTACACTGTTTAAGTCAACACTGTTTAGGTCTATGTTTGGGTCTACACTGTTTAAGTCAACACTGTTTAGGTCTACACTGTTTAGGTCTACACTGTTTAGGTCTACACTGTTTAGGTCCATGTTTAGGTCAACACTGTTTTGTTTAGGTCAACACTGTTTAGGTCCATGTTTGGGTCTACACAGCAGTTAGGCACACATGGGGCACTGAGGAAGACTTCGCTGAACCGTCACTGTCATAGGGCTATATCCTATATGCTTCTGTTATTTCTTAAATGTAAGCCTCTGGCATCTACAGAATCCAGAAATTCCCCACAGGGATTAATAACGATCCATCTCATTTTATCGTATATCATCTAACAACAATAGCTGATCAGCCGTAAATTGAACCCAAATCTAGTTTAGATGTCCGATAGTAAAACACTATATCAGAGACAGTAAGTCCGATAGTAAAACACTATATCAGAGACAGTAAGTCCGATAGTAAAACACTATAGCAGAGACAGTAAGTCTGATAGTAAAACACTATAGCAGATTGATTGATTGAAAAGTTTATTAACAGATAGCAGAATGGGTACAGTACAGCTCAATACATACAATTGTTAAGAGGATGCAGACCTGAGAAAGACTTTCGTCTTGTTTCCATCAGGGTCCCCCATTTTCAATTCATCATATGACACACATGACATACAGATAGACAGTACTGCTACATCTATACATTTATGACATACCAGATTTTCAAATACAGTACCGTTTGTGATACTAAAAAAATCCAGAAGAAGAGTATATACATTTGACATAGAAACTGTGCATTGGGGGAGGTTGGGTAGGTGGGGTGGGGCTGTACATTGGAGGTGGGGGGGGGGGGGTTGGGTAGGGGGGGGGGGACACACTGTACATTGGAATACTGACATACATTTGACATGGAAACTGTACATTGGAGGAGGTTGGGTAGGTGGGGTGGGGTTGGGTGGGGCTGTACATTGGAATACTGACAAAGCCATGCTTGGTCTTTATTGTACAACTGGGTTAGGACATTTGTAGGGGCCAGTTTTGAATTGCAGTCTCCCGTAGGTGTTCTTTGAGAGTGTTTTTGAAGGTGGGTAGTGATTTACATTCCTTTACAGCTTTGGGTAGGGCGTTCCACATTGTTGTGGCATAATTGCGAAACGTGTTTAGTCCCTTGTTTGAGCCGAATCTGGGTTTTACATGATTACATGATACAGAGACAGTAAGACTGATAGTAAAACACTATATCAGAGACAGTAAGTCCGATAGTAAAACACTATATCAGAGACAGTAAGTCTGATAGTAACACTATATCAGAGACAGTAAGTCTGATAGTAAAACACTATATCAGAGACAGTAAGTCTGATAGTAAAACACTATATCAGAGACAGTAAGTCCGATAGTAAAACACTATATCAGAGACAGTAAGTCCGATAGTAAAACACTATAGCAGAGACAGTAAGTCTAATAGTAAAACACTATAGCAGAGACAGTAAATAGAAACAGTAAATCTGATAGTAAAACACTATAGCAGAGAGAGTAAAAAATAGAAACAGTAAATCTGATAGTAAAACACTATAGCAGAGACAGTAAATAGAAACAGTAAATCTGATAGTAAAACACTAGAGCAGAGACATTGCCTCCCTGTCACATGACACTCAAAAAGAAAATCTAATTAGAATGAGAGCAGAATAAACATGGACATAGAGACTGGGTTGAGCATGAGTGGGGAGAAGTTGGAGAACAATGCTTCTCTCCCTCGATTTTTAGACTGGGACAGAGAGAGATCCTCAAACATGTGTGGCTAACCAATTTGCAAAGAAACAATTAAGATTAGATGCATTATTTCACTATAGCAATATGTTGATCATTATACTATTATAGTTATTTTCCTGGACAGTAGACACACACACCCACATGTGAAATGTGTAGCTAGTTTGTTTAGTGTTCCATGGGTCTGATGTGAGGCTATGTAAGGGTAATAAAAAGGAAATTACAACAGGGCAGTAGGACTCACACATGTGAAACTTGACTGTAGCTTACATTTATTAATATTTTGGACACATACTGAACAGAAGATATTAGTTACAGAAAGGATTTCATAAAACTGTTGCTTTCCAAAGTAAAGATAGTAATATTTTGGCTAAGAACAGTTCAGTTTAAAATGTATCCCAACAGAACAGGGTTACTGAACTAAGTCTAGTAAACAAAAGTGAAACCAGGGTAGGTGTTATCTTACCATGACATTTGCAACCATAACACAACTACTCTTAACTCATTCAGCGGCAATCACGAAAAAAGTCAGGTTAACTCGCCATCGCTTGAGCGCCAATCACGAGAAAAGTCAGGTTAACTCGCCATCGCTTGAGTGCCAATCACGAGAAAAGTCGGGTTTTAATCGTTAATTCTTTTATTCGCTATATCCATTCATTTTTCATCCATCCAGCCTGATGTTATCATTGGGAATGGGTCTGAGCTCGCAAAAGGCCAATACCGGCGCCTAACGCCTTCCGGCCGGTATTGCACGTCATTGGAATCACTCCTGCTTGGGCTGTTCATCGATCTAAGAAGTCCGGTCCAGGTTTTACTTTCCGGGCATGACTAACATTTATAACACATGGACTGGGGAGACTCGAGCACCGTGGATTCATGTGTTTTGGTTGAGAAACGTTGGAAAGACGACCGCAATCAATATTTGGAATGGCGATCAGGAATTGGATTATTATTTTTGCAGTACATCAGATGTGAGGTAAGGACTCTATGTTACCAATCTTGGGTTAATCCGAGTCTGTGTGTGTGTGCAGGGCACGAAACTAGAGCCCGCCAAGCGCCATTGGCGGGCAGATTTTACGTTTGGCTAGTGAGACTGAGAGGTCTGTCCGCCATGTGGCGGGCAATCAAATAGCCATGTGAAAACCGATCGAAAATCATGATCCAATTCTTAGCAGAGTTCTCACTGTCTCAGCAAGACATGCAGCACACTGCTCCTCCTACTCCTCCTGCCCCTCCCGCACCCACATAAACAGAGGCTATTGCCTCGGACAGTCACCGTGACGTTAGTCTAGTCAGTGGGACCTCCGTGAGCTACCGTTACAAAATGACCCAGTCAACTATTCACTTTTAGTTTAATACATGAGGCATTGTGTAATGTTATCCAGCCGGCTAGCTACTGATAGCTCCTGATATCAACAAATGCTCCAGCAATAGTCTAGTGCATAATACCTCCATTGGCTAGGTAGCTCACGTTAGCTCACTACCGAAATGTCCCAGTAAACTAAATAGTTCACTGAGGCGTTGTCTTAACGTTATCTAGCAGTAGCTACAGATAGATCCTGATATCAATGTCTTATAACATGCGTATTCGAGCCCCTGGCTTCCATCGCATGAGGGGATGCTGAATAGGGTCCAGCTGCAGCGCAGGAGAATCCTTGCATGCTGAATGTAGAGTATAGGGTCCAGCTGCAGCGCCGGAGAATCCTTGCTGGAGCTGGAGGCTACTCGAGTATACACACAGACAGTAGAGCTTTTTGCAGATAGCGAGCATTTTGACTTGTTGCGTGGTGGCGATGTCTCGCAGATAATACAACTACAAGTATGATTATATAATATATATATATATTTTATATAAAAAAAAGAATAAAAAAAAATGTGGCTGGTAAGAAATATGCTTGGCGGGTAGATTTTTCTCATCTACCCGCCACTGGCCGGTGAGTCAAAAAGTTTATTTCGTGCCCTGTGTGTGTGTGTGTGCGCGCCTGCCGTTGGCTGCGACCAAAGCACGGAGGGGCGACTTTTCCTCCCCCGCTTCCGTGCGTGTATGATGAAATATAATACAGATAATCTAGCATTTATTTCATAAATCAAGCGACAAATGGCACGATTTCTAAGAAAATACATTGAAGCGCCGTTTGCTGGGGTTATTGGGATTAGACAGGATCACTCTAAAACTATACTCATATTCACCACGTTATAAAATGGAAAATGTATGTATGAAAATTTTTTCTGTTTTTTGCATGTTGACCGGAAGAAACTCACTGACAATCGACGTGTTTAGATCCATAGCTATAATATTTAATATAGTTTTAGCACTCGCAAACACCAGCATTATCCCCATTGAACAGAGCGCTGGCGGTAAACAGTGCACGGAATGAGTTAAGCCTGAAGGAATTCCCCCAAAGGACCAAAGAAAGATTAGTCAACTGTTCACTATTGTGATGTGCTCTACCCAGGCATGTCCCTAGCTGCCTACAACCATCATCTACCACAAGGCTGCCTGTCACATAATGAACATGACATGATGTAGCCTATACTGTGCATAGCATTATGAGTCAGTTTGGGTCTACATGACATCTGATCACTTGCCCTGGCCCTGCACTGCCCCCTTGCAGATGTAGGGTGTAGGGTGCACTGGAGAGAACTAGACCACTGTCCCCTTGCAGATGTAGGGTGTAGGGTGCACAGGAATGAACTAGATCACGGTCCCTTTGCAGATGTAGGGTGTAGGGTGCACTGGAGAGAACTAGACCACTGTCCCCTTGCAGATGTAGGGTGTAGGGTGCACAGGAATGAACTAGATCACGGTCCCTTTGCAGATGTAGGGTGCACAGGAGTGAACTAGACCACTGTCGCCTTGCAGATGTAGGGTGGACTGGAGTTAACTAGACCCACAGTTATGGATTATTAGACATACAGTGGCATGTCCGGCAGTGTGGCTACATGAATAGAGCTCCGGATTCGTGATTGGAAGATCACCGGTTCGAGCCCCGGTCAAGGCCATTGTCAGAAAGTGGTGTTGTTGTCCAACAGGGGGCACTCTGTCCTCTGGACTTGTTTAACCGTTTCTGCGCCATTAACATATTCCCCGCCAAAAATTAGTTTACGACGGGATGGGTTAATCGCAGAGACTAATCGCATACATGCATGCCGATTAATGACCTCTGAGCAGGTCCTAAATTATTATTATTATAGCTGCAGCCTCTGGTATAGTCTTCAGACCCTGTCTGAGCTGGCAGACGGTCAACAGCACCCTCTACTGCCAGGCGGAGCTATTGCATCTCATTGAAAATGGGCTTGTGTCTTAGCGATCTGAGCCGGGCGGGCGGGGTTTAAAGTGCCCCGCTACGGCGGTCATTTCATGTATGGACGAGGAAAGTCAAGTTAGACCGTGCTCACAATAGTTGACACTGGGTGCTGCAATCCTGAAGATATAAGTAGAAAAAAGCAGGAAGCCGGACCAGCACTCTCAGGTTTAAGGTTTCAATTTTTTTTATCGCAGCCGGATACAGACATGTTTCAGAACAAGTGTTCCTTCTTCAGTGTTAATGGCTAGCAGTATTAGTTTGGAAAGATGGTGGCTATATACAAGGTGGGCAGGAAGTGACATCAAAAACAGGTGTGCCTGGGATTACTGGTCAACTTTGACCCTAGGAAGGACATTATAATATGAAGTAAATTCCAAAATATTAAAATGACCAGAAACAAAATACATCTTACCCATAGCTAATAGGGCTAAATAAATGAGCCCATTGCAATATTTGCAAAACGAAAAGTCTCTTAAGAGCAGCATAAACAGAAGAAAACATTTCCTCATTCGTAAAAACAATGATAATAATAATAATAATAATAATAATAATAATAATAATAATAATAAGTGGTAAAAGTCACTTATTATAGGAAACAGGTTAACACGTTCTATGCAATTGAACTAATGGATATAATAACATTCGCGTTGCAATAGCAGCTTATGCCTGTCACCCCCTCTAGACTAGAGGGCCTGTAACTCGAGTCCCATATATTTCAGATCGTTGACGGCATGTTTGCATTTAGAAAAATGTCGAGCTACAGATGACTTGTTTTTTATGTCACTTCCTGCCCACCTTGTATATAGCCACCATCTTTCCAAACTAATACTGCTAGCCATTAACACTTTGATTGCCCAACCCGAGTTTTCTCGGGTTTACCCCTCGCGGGTTGAATGCCCATCACGAGAATATTTTTTTTTTTTTTTTTTTATATTAGCGATCTGAATTCATATTTCATCAACCGAGTCTACCGTTGGAAATTCAGCCACCCCAGACACTCAGATGTGAAAAAAGCGCCCCATATCGTCTCCCAGATGGTAATTCACCCTTTTGGATTGGACTCAATGAAAATGAATGAGAAAAAAAAACCCGGACTCCACATTTTACTTCTCACTCATGCAACTGGCGTCGATCAGCTTCACTCTGGAGCCTCAGAGCAGCAGGGATTATGTGTTTTTACAGTATATGCGGTGGATCAATAAAAGGATCGATTTTTTCGAATGGCGATCAGGAATTGGAATAATCCATTTGGATACCATCTGATCTCAGGTAAGGAATCTATGTTACCAGTCTTAGGATAATCAGACCCGTTTTCACAGAGATATAAGCGTTTCCCATATGTGTCCCCCAGGCTGTTTGACTGTGCGAGCGGTCAGGAACTAGGAGAATAAATTTTCAGCTCGCGGCACGAGCGTGCATGCGTACACATATACAGGGCTCTAAAGTGCGACCAAATTGCTCGCATATGCCCCTAAAAATATGTGTGTGCGAACCGTAAAACTCAATTACGCGCACGGTGTGCGAGTACAGATTACAGCCTCTCGTCTTTTTTTTCTCCGCCGCGAGAAACGTTAAAAAACTACAAGCCCCACATTGCACTCAAGCCAACGGTCCAATCACAGTAGAGTGACGTGACTGGTTTCAAGAGAAAGAAAGCAAATGACCAATCGGAAGCTCTCATTTGGCTTGTTTACTTCCTGAAACGCCACCATTGCGATATGCGAGAGTTTCCCCGAGACATGTAACTTCTAGTCTTACCAATAGCAATATATTTTAGAACACCTAGATTTAGCGATAACAATAGTAATATAACGTTAATGCAACAAAACGAATGCCTTGCTTTGTTAATCATAACGTTGATGCAGTAGCGTATGCCGTTGTGTTGACTGTAACGGACATAATAACATCATAACACTGTGTACACATTCAAATTGCGATAATCGATTCTAACATTTTCAAATCGATGCAGTTGAATTTCCCCCTTAGGATCGATGCATTGTTACACCCCTACACCAAAGTAACTGGCCCACTGTGTATCTGTGTGTACAGCTAACTTGGCTAGCGTTATCAACAGCAGAGGTGGGCATTAGGGTCCAGCTGCAGCGCCGGACGGCCGGAGTGCAAGCGGTGTGACGTAATTGGCAGACTCGACTGTCAATCAATGGTCTACCTGACACGCAAACTCATAAACAATGTTTCTGTACTGGAGGTGTACAGTATTTCAATAGGCAACCCTGAAAGGATTATTTCTCTAGAAGAGCAACACAGCCAAAACAGGCATTGTATGCATAAAAGGGGCAAAAGCTAAAGTTAAGTGACTGTTACTTTTGTAGCAGTAGTTTGATTTGATAGTTATTTGATAGGGACAGCACATGTTAACACTTTGATCGCCGGGGTTAAATTCATATTTTACCATCCCTCGCCAGCCCTATTTAACATGGAGAAGTTCCCCTTCTTTGCAGGGCTATAACTTTTTAAATTGTATTGCTAAATTGACATTACTATGGCCCATTCAACGTCCTATATCTATTGTTCAGGGTGTAGCAACGTTATACTTTTTCATTCACATATTCATACTAAAATACGGTCTAAAGCAGGGGTCAGCAACCTTTTTGACATGGAGTGCCTGTTTGAAATATAGTTGTAACTAGTGTGCCTCAACAATATTCCATGCATCGTAATATTTTTTTCTCATAATCAGGTCTTTTTAATGATAATTTTTACATTATTACATCATTATTGTTATTGTTATTATTAACAATATTATTATGATGGTTGTATCAACCCTAAATCTGAGTTGGGGGGGGGGAATGCAATGCAGACAAACAGCTGCATACAGTGCGACCATTTCACTCACATTTGCCCATTAATTTTTGGACACATCACACACCATTGGTGTGTGTACTGCACGTGTGCTGTCATAGCTCCACCTACAGGCCTAATGGAGAACACCAGGATGTGAATGGAGGGTGAATGTGAGGTATATCGTGTAAATAAGTTTTAATTGATCGCAAGACTACACTGTAAAAGAATATATAATAATAAGTTACCAGAACTTAAAAATATTGAGTTCAGTTACTGTGCATTAAGGTTTTCAGTTTTCAATCCATAATAAGTTAACAGAAAAATAAGTACACAACCACATTATTTCAACCTAATAAAACTATGTTTATTGTCATTGTTTTAAGAACACAAGTTGACTTGGTAATACTCACATTTTGAGTAAAAAAATTGCTTTTAACATGTGCAATGTTCAATGAAATAGAAAAATAAATAATACAATTTGTTGATTAATCCCACTGGTCACAATGGTGACCATAATAATGTTTTTGTTATAAGGCTCTGCAAATGTTACTGAATGATGTAGCAATGTATTTCCAGCTAAATTGAAATAATAAACAAATAAAGGGTCTCAATTAAATATGTGGTAGTAAAAAGAACCTGTGGGAGGATTTCAACAAGATAAATGCGACAACAGTGCAAAATATTTCACTATAATAATTATTTCAAAAAAAGAAAAAAAAAAAAAAATTTACTGCTGCCCCCTGTGCCTATGCAAATGCCCCCGCGTGCCTATGCAGGCACGCGTGCCTAGGGTTGCCGACCCCTGGTCTAAAGTATAAGTATGTTTTTATCGTTTTCTGCAGCTTTCTCCAGAACTTGATTTATAGCCCCAAATGTATTATATTGATGATCAAATACAGTTTGATAGGAATCTGTGCGAGATAGAAAATGTCAACTGGACGTGCTTCTAGGAGTTACTAAGTATGATCTGATGTTGACCGGATGGGCGGGGGGTCGTTTATAATTCCGTGGGCAACGTTATATCATTCATCTAGTGTGGGTGATATGATCATTAGAGCAGTTAGTAAAGAACACGTTGAAAAATAACGCTGGGTCTTACCGTATCTTCCTCGCGCCGTTGGACGATGAGCGTGGAACTGAAATATTCCTATTATGGGATGTAGAAATATCCGATCCATTTCCAGGTTGTATAATAGTATATACGTCCAAATCATGTTGTTTATCGAGTTATTTGCAACCGATCGACATCCAGTGTGTCAAGATGGAGTCCTGCTAACGATAGCGAGTGCCCGGACGAAATATGGGTGAGCACCACTTCATCCATGGGTGAGCACCACTTCATCCGCATCGGCCACCAGATGGCGCTCTTGAACCGTTGGAGAGTTGAGAGGGGCTCCCCAGTACATATAATGTCTCCGGGGGAGAAATATGATTTCGATCACAGATTTTTGAAATATTGATATCAAAGACGCTGTCCAGCGTCTTCGGCAGAATAAGCATGGCGGGGAAAGACGCTGCACAGCGTCTTCGGCGATTAAAGTGTTAATGAACATCAAGTACAAAATACAAAATGTAAACATGCAGGGTTGTAGCAAGAGCTAATTTACACAATGCACGCACAGTACAAATATACATTTATTTTTGAAAAAAATAAAACTATTTTACTTGAAATATTTTCACTGTGCTCCTAAATATTTTTGGGTGCTCCTAAATTTCTTTGTGTGCTCCTAACTTTTTTCATTTAGGAGCACCTGTGCCCCTAGTGAAAAAGGTTAGCGTAGAGCCCTGATATACTATCGATAATCTAGCGTTTATTTGAAAACTATTCATAAATAGGCCGAAAAATGTCAACGTTCTAGAATATTCAAAGGGCGATTATCATGGAATGTCTTCTTTTTCCGTGAAAACGAGTGCTTTTCAAAATCTAGAAAACGGAAATTAACCGATAAAAAACAATCCGCTTTGACAATGTTGACTGGAAAATGAGTCTTTGATAAGCGACGGGCAGATTAGACACATAGCCATAAAACATAGATTAGGCGATATTAACGCCAACATTGAAGTGGTGCTGGGCATTCAAGGGGGTAAAAAGGAATTAAGCTTGGGCTCTGAAAGTGTTAACACTGAAGAAGGAACACTTGTTCTGAAACATGTCTGTATCCGGCTGAGATTAAAATTTTCGAAACCTGAGAGTGCTGGTCCGGCTTCCTGCTTTTTTCTATGTATGGACGAGGAGACATAATAGTGATAATCTAGCGTCGATTTCAGGATGATTAGATAATCAGCCGAAAAATTACAACGTGATGACTGGATTACAGTCAAATGCATTTTTCTCGCCTTTTCCTGGAATTACTGAAAAACACCCAAACCATACTCTATTCAAAACGGTATAAAACGGAAATGTACCGATGAAAAAACAATCTGTCTAAGCAATGTTGACAAGAAACAGCTCACTGAGACCCGACGGCGTTATTAGACCCATAGATATAATATAAGATATATTTTAAGCACTCGCAAATGTCAAACTATATCCATTGAATAAAGACCTGGCAATGAATGGGGTATTAGCGCCCCCTGCTGTGGCGGTCAATGTGCTAACGAGTATACTCGTTATTGGCCGCCATGCGTTGAGCGCCAGAAACGAGTTAACTCGTTTTTATGATCGTCATTTCCTTTATTCGCTATTTCCATTAATAATTCATCAAGCAAGGCTCCGGGAGACTCTGGACTCTGTCGGATATTGCAACGGCTCAATACCGCCGCCTGGTGGATTTCGGGCGAGTTGCACTCCACTCTCAACCAGATGGTGCGTTCTGTGCATCGGCGAAAATGTTCCGGGGAGAGCTCTCTTGTTATGTGGATCCAGACAAACACTCTAGTGCATTGGATCGCTTTCGAGACGCAAGAATCAATATGCTTTCTGCGTTTATTGCGTCGTACAAACGGAAAACGAGTCTAGCAGATGGAAATCAAATAATTGGAATATTTTTTCTCCAGACTCATCGGCCACAGGTAAGAGGAATCTAACGTTAATTCCAGCTCGATTGTCCATTTATTTCATTGCAATCCATCTGATCAACGTATGTCGTACTAAAGAAAGCTGTTATTGACAATCAAGGAATCATAAACGACTCCCCCCCCCCCCCTTTCCTTCACACATGATGGAGCATAATGTATACCGATCATATGCATTTGAATTTTTTAATATAGCGTGTATAGGAACGAAACGCCAATCGATTATGTATAATATGCGTCGGTCGGGGCCTATAACTCACGTTCTAGGAATTACTGCAGAACACTCTAAAAACATACTTATATTCACAACGGTATTAACACGACAATGTATGAATGGAAAAATATAACGTTCCCACATCCGGAACGATAGATACCCGATGTTGAATGGGCCATAGTAATGTCGATATAGCTATAATATTTAAAAAGTTATAGCCCTGCAAAGAAGGTGAGCGACTCCATAGGCTTACAGCGCTGGCAGAGAGAGGTATAAGATGGTCAAACTGAATGGCAAACATTGTGTTAAAGAAGACGTGTCCAGCCCATGGGGACATTAACGTGTGTTGTCGGGCCTTACAAATAAATTTGATTTGATTAAAGAACACATGACGCCTATTGCAAAGAGTAGGGGGTTCCCCGAGGTTCCTGGCCAAATTCCTAATCAGGTCTTTCACATCAAGGCCACCTGATCATCCCTCCCCCTTAATTGGCTGATATCAATCCCCATCTCCTGAGCCGTTCAGCCATTGTGTAGTAGTGTGATGTGTGCCTGGTGCCAGTGTATGGCAGCCATTGAGCCTGCATAGCCCAAGGTTGGGTGCTACCAGTGGTGGTGAAGGAGGCAATTTCCACCCTACATTGTGAGGAGCACTTTGAGTGTCTAGAAAAGCGCTATATAAATGTAATGATCATTCATTCATTCATACAATACAACATCCAGTTTCAATGAGGACACCCAAAGATTACGGGGACAGGAACGGCATCTCCAGCGTACTGTATGCTGTATGCTTTGTTTACATTTGTATTGTTTGTCAACATTGGGGGACATCAAGGTCTGGTATTTTGAGTTACAGTGGGTTCCCAATCTTGATTCTTTCATCAGTAATGATGAAATTAGTCTTGTGTACATGTACAGCTTATAGTGAAAGATTAGCTATATGCACATCAACAGTGGGCGCTGGGTTAAGTGCAGAACATGATTTGCATGATGCGCCTACCCATAATAACTACTAAAAACATGGGTCTTCAACCAGACCGTCCCTCTCCCAAGACGGTGTACTCACTGCGGTATGGCCGCTGGCAGATATTATCCCGAGATCCGTCTGCAGTCCAAGAATCACTAGAGTTCCGCTTGACGGAGACTTCGCGGTCGTTAACCGACAGGCCCATCCGGTAAGGGGCAGAGTAAATGGCCCCGTCCAGGCAACGCCACGACAGGGCGCCGCTCCCACCTCGGGAGCCAGAACCACAGTCCAGCAGGGACACGGCCTCCAGGGGCCGCACCTCCAAGCCCAGGCACAGGGTCGTCCCGACGTGGAAGAGCCGGTGACCAGAGCCCCACTTCCACAACTGGGAGCCAGTGGTGATGTCACAGGACGCCAGGCCCACACCTGTATGTGTGGAGGCCCCTCCCACCAGGCAGTTCCCTGTGGCTGTGTGCTGGATGGTGAAAGTGTCTCCGTCTGCGAGGACATAGAAACGTTTAACATATCTTTGACAAAGTGGCCATTTTTCTTTTACATATGATGTGCACTGTGTTTGCCCATTAACCCTTTCACTGCCACACGGTTAACCTTTGTAGTGTAGTGTGGTAGTGAAAGGGTTAACCTTCTGTAGTGTGGGAGTGAAAGGGTTAAGGCCCAAATTGGGATTTTGAGACATCTGCTGCTCTTTCAGGAGACCAGGCCGATATTCACATGAAGCCTCTGAAGGTGAGAGTAGGCCGACCGATCTAAAGTCAACTCCAGAGTCCAGTCTGTTGTTTTGTACTTTCTGACCACTGACTCCAGATCAGCACTCTACTCTGGGAAGCTTTGTGAATATGGGCCAAGACTGGCCCAAGAGACCAGCTCATGCCAACCTAAATCATTCTTTAGGATTGCAACCAAGAGACCATGATGTAGCCAACTGGATATAAACAAGCCTGTCTTTAGATAACGTGTCAACAAAAACAGAAGGCCAGTGACGGTGGATTATCAGAGACTGAGAGAGAGAGAGAGAGAGAGAGAGAGAGAGAGAGAGAGAGAGAGAGAGAGAGAGAGAGAGAGAGAGAGAATAGCACTATATATCATGGGTCATGGGTCATGGGGGACCCTGATGGAAACAAGACAAACGTCTTTCTCAGGTCTGCATCCCCTTAACAATTGTATGTATTGAGCCGTACTGTATTGTACCCATTCTGCAATCTGTTAAATAAAGTTTTCATTCATTCATTCATTCATACATTTAATGCTTTTATAATATAATGAGGAATTAGGGCATTTAGGTCTACATTATTTGTGCATTATCTGTAATGTATTTGTCTATGTTTTAGCAACACAGCTGTGGCCTATTTATTTATGTGGCATCATGTCACTAAAGCAAGTTGACATTTGAGAGACAGATGACATCTCAGAGTCGGTTAAACGTAGTAGGGCTGTTCTGCAAAACGCAATAGTTTGGGTCCATGAGCTGCAACATCATGGTTAAGAAGGTTATATTCCGCCGCCAGGGACATAGATACATAGCAGAGAACAATGAGGGTGCACTTTGACAATCCCACGGTCTGCCAGCGACAACGAACAATGTGGGACAACAATGTCGAACCACTATTCAAATATCATCATATGATCCTGTCGCCATGTGTTTCAGGCTAAATATTATGGTTTGTTTGTTGAACTGAAGCAGCTCGATACTTTACGTCTCATATTATTAAATGCGACAACGCCTTTGCCCCAGTTGGGAATATGAGATATGATGGTAAATAATAAATTAAATGTAATAATACACGACTTGGTGTTGCTGCTACTTACCAGAAGTTTGAGCTTGTTGTGAACAAGTTCCTAGAAGAACTGTCCTGTCCCACACAAGTAAGAAACAAAGGCAAAGTGTCGCTTTCCATCTTCTCGACATGGTCATGACAAGAGCTGTTTTGGATTCATAGAATATGTCCACCGGAGTCATTAGTTTAAGAATCTATGTTCCGTAAAGGAGCAGTTCAACTAGTCGTGTCGCCGTCCAGCTCATAGATATCTATATATCTATGGTCCAGCTCACACTGAGACGTCCTCCGTCGATAGGCGCACGTTTGTTATTGCAGGACAGCCCGATGTACAAATGTTTTCAAACGCATGACCCCACCCGCCCGGTCGGTAGTCTCCGTGTCTTAAAACGCCCAGTCACGCTGGGTCATTCGCCAGTTTGCAATCACGTAGTTCTATTCGGTTCGGTTCGGTTCTAACTAACAGTCTACAACAGACCCCACCCAGAGAAATATAAACCGTTACCTAGCATCATCACACTGTTATTTTTGGACTATATATTTTAGAATGTGTACATATCTTTGACCGTGTATTCTTATTTTTGACTAAATGTTTATTGTGAGCGAACTTCGCTCACAATGCTGAATTTCCATCGGGATTAATAATTATAAATAGTATAGTGCTATTCTATATCTATTATTTCGAAACTGAAACATACGCATTTTTTAAATGTTATATATTCGTGATGTTGCTTCTTGAATCTTGATGTCACATATTTCAGAGCTATACAGTATGAATGAAAACTTTATTTAGCAGATTGCAGAATGGGTACAATACAGTACGGCTCAATACACACAATTGTTAAGGGGATGCAGACCAGAGAAAGACTTTTGTCTTGTTTACATCAGGGTCCCCCATTTTCAATTCATAGAATTTATGACATACACACCATATGCACATCATGACATGTATGGCCTACAGCAATACTCTTAATTTGCCCATTCCAGTTGTTATGATTGAACTTGAGCCTGTTATCGGACATCATGGCCCTGGGGAAATGTCAAGACAAGTTTAATTTTAATGTTCCATTACACTATCTTGATATCATCCAAACAACGATAAATACAGGAGAATCATGTTAAACCTGCCTTATGACAAGTTTAATCTGTATAGCACAACACGCAGTAGTCTTCCAGGGCCATGTATTACAGTACAAAAACCTAGGGGACAATATCCCCTCCAAATTCCTCAGCAGCTGCCATCACCCACATAATAAACCTTACCTGACTCCTAAAACCCACCTCACCCCTGCCCATTTTGACAACCTAGGATGGCTTAGAAATAGAATAGACGACAGAGTACAGCAACTTGCAATGGGCCTGGTCTACAAGATACACTACACGACCAAGGACTAAGGTACTGTACCCATGTACATGTCAAGTCAAGTCAAGTCAAGTCAAGTCAAGTCAAGTCAAGTCAAGTCAAGAGTTTTATTTGTCACAGTGACAACCCAGATTCGGTACAAACAAGGGACTAAACACGTTTCGCAATTATGCCACAATCAATGTGGAACGTCCTACCCGGCCACAGCCGTGAAAAATGTGAATCCCTACCCACATTCAAAACCACTCTCAAAGAGCACCTACGGGAGGCTGCAATTAAAAACTGGCCACTGTAAATGTCCAATCCCACCCACCCACCCCCTCCTAATGTAGTTTCCTCCCCATCGTATGTATATATTTTCTGTTAGGATCTCTGTTTAACAGTAGTGTATATTTGCATATCTTCATGATCTTGTATGTCACAAATGTACCTACAGTATACCTGCTGTATCTGTATGTTGTGTATGTCATTATGAATTGAAAATGGGGGACCCTGATGTAAACAAGACGAAAGTCTTTCTCTGGTCTGCATCCCCCAATTGTGTGTATTGAGCCGTACTGTATTGTACCCATTCTGCAATCTGTTAATAAAGTTTTCAATCAATCAAAACAGTTTGAATGAGGTTTTCAAACAGTTCTTCTGTGTCTGTGGCGTCCAAACTCCAACCGGGCCGTACTGTAATAAATGGCTCTGCTGTCTTCAATACCCAGGAATGATATCGGCAGATAATATCAGGCAAATTCTTTAAGTTCACAAAGCCAGTCTCTTTCATCGTCAGTGGAGCCGATTGATTTGACTGTCCAATAGCACAACACAATCCCTTTTAATATGCATGATTCTGCTGTGGATTTTCAGAAATCTGCACGGTAAACCTCTTTACTATGTTTATGGAACAATTCTGGGATTGACAAAACGAAAGACACATTTAGGATGCTTTGCTTGTTGACAAGTGCTTTGATTGGTCTATTAGTGTGGTACAATTGCTGCGATTCATAAAAATAGATATGAAGGGTGAAAATAAATATGTTTGTGTTTGGGAAAATACAAAAAATGTCAAAGCCGTGCGTTATTTGAGAATTATTGCTTTTGAAAAGGAAATAAATATTATGCTCATGTAGCAGGTGCCACCTAGCACCTGCCACGAAACTTCGACCGTGCCTCGAGTGGGAGTCGAACCCCGGGCGTATGCACCGGGGCCAGCATAGCAAACCGCTGCGCCAAGAAGGGAATTCCCCTCTAAGCGCTCAGTTTGTATGCCTCTGGGGAGTGAGTTTTACACACTTCTATGTGCCGTAGTCACACTATCGCGGCACATATCCGTTACATTCACCCCCCCTAAACTCACACCACCCAAGGCATCCGGGTCACGGCACCACTGTAGCAGGTGCCACCTAGCACCTGCCACGAAACTTCGACCGTGCCTCGAGTGGGAGTCGAACCCCGGGCGTCTGCACCGGGGCCAGCATAGCAAACCGCTGCGCCAAGAAGGGAATTCCCCTCTAAGCGCTCAGTTTGTATGCCTCTGGGGAGTGAGTTTTACACACTTCTATGTGCCGTAGTCACACTATCGCGGCACATATCCGTTACACTCACTCAATCATGAATCCATTGACACTCTATCACTGGGAAAACCGTTTAACTTTACAGTTTTGGTATACCGGTATGTGTGAGATTATGTGCACAATAAATCAGTATTGTATTTAGGTGATTCGCCCCTTTAAACTGAATACTATGTACTACACAGATAGGACATCATTATGTTCCATTACATATGTAATTTACACAACAAAAGATACCATCTCTATATTGATATTTTAAAGAAATCATGGTAAAGAACAATATCTGTTTTTAGAACATCTGCTGACATTTTCTCCCTTAAAATAAATCAAGGTTAAACTGTAATATACTGTATAGGCCTACCTTCAATTTATTAACACCAAAAACAAGTGTGCAAAATATATCAATTACTTTGCTATGCACATCAGTAGAAAAAAGGAACAAACAGTAAACACTTTAAATTATGATGCCTCCTAGCATTGTTTACCTTACAATAATACAATACAAATAACTCTTGTATCAAATATACAGCATGTGTACTTTTGGAAACTTAACTACAAAAAGGTAATACTGAGCAAGATAACTGTACCTGAATGGACAGCTCATAAGATTCCTGAATCCAGATTCATAATTAAGCTACAATTATACATACCATATCCAATAAACATCAAGGTCATCATCATCAACAACAACATCATCATTTCTATTATGTCAACAGTTTGTTTCTTACATATCAGCATTTTGTGGACAATTACAAGTGAATGTGTTTTATAAAAAGGACAACATTTTCTCCTGACCAATATGACATAATAGACCATAGGTCTGGATCTCTTCATACATATGCCTTCTCTTTTCCTACAGTACAGAAATAATCTTTGCATCAATAGGTAAAAAAAAAAATTAAGAAATCTCATAAGGGGTTTGTTTCTGTGTGCGTAAACATCAATGTGAACATATATTCTTCCAATAAAAGTCATAAAATGCTTGATATAATCATCCTGATTGATCTAATAATCCCCATGAGAATTCTTCTTCAAGCCAATAACAAACATAACCCTTCCGGGTGTACCTATTCTTTTTCATAATAAAATGAAAATTTCTCAGACTTCTATCTTAGATTTATAAAACTCCATAGCTCCCAAATGGCCAGTAGACATTGTGACATCAATAGATTGTTCAGCTCTCAAAATTGCAACCAGACATGTGAGCTCGTACACCTGAGAGAGTTGAAGTCAATACCTCTTATCTCAGATTTAAAGCTTGCACAACATGTCCCTGATTGAACGTCTCCTTCCTGTGTAAACTATACTGGTTCACCCAATCCTCCATTATCATACCCCACTTTGCACAACATTCCCTTATTGTGGTTCCTCACTCCCATTACAACAGAAATAACCTTATAACACACAGTGAGTTTGGCTTATTTCAACCATTTGGAACAATTGTAATTCACACCATCATGGGTAGTAGGGGTGATACATCCTTCTAATGAAATGTATCTATTGTTATTGTTCTTTCAGTGGGTATCAGTGAGGTTTTAAAAAGACAAAAAGCGTTTCTAAATTCATGAAAGAATATCTGGCTTGTTGTCGTCAAACCGTTCTCAAGAGGAAGTGACGTCCTGGACCTGGACTGATACTGTAATGGTAAAACAGAGAGACAGAGACTGTAACACACACGCACACACACACACACACACACACACACACACACAGAAATAGAGAATGGTAGAGAGATCAAGACCGTACTACTCTCCTGAGTGAGCATCTAGGTCTGTGATCAGGACATTTCCATCAGACTCTGTGGCCTGTGAGCTGCTGTAGTAGGCGTTGCCAATAGTGGGCAGTCTGTGGAAACGGGTGGTGTTCCTCTTGTACACAAACCACACCACTCCAGCCAGCAAAGCAAAGATCACTATAGCCACCAGCACGGCAGCCGGGACAATCCCATGGTGCAACCCTGGAAGACAGAGAGAGACGAGATGAAGTGGAGAGACAGAACAGACGGAACAGGCAGAGCATTGCTTGTACGAGGTCATGTGGTTTTGTACATATTTCTATATTTCATATATCATAATAAAAGTAATATAAAACTGTGCTGTGCTTTTGATGAAGAAAATCATGCACGTTCAGAGAATGTAGCTGCACAGGTTATATTCAAACGCTATTCAAAGTTTATTATTATTATTATTATCGACTTCACACTCAACACTCCTTGGGTCCTCAGCGAAAAATGTAAAGTTTGTTGTTATAGCCACCATCTGGCCAAATGGCACCAAATCTGACATGGCACTCCCTTGGGTCCTCGGTAATAAGTGTGAAGTCGATCGGGCGACTGATTCTCAAGATACGACGCCGTCATCTGGCCAAATGGCACTAGATATGAGAACTACAGATACTGTATATTCAGCTCAGAGTACCGCATGACTTAAAACTCTAGATGAAAGTACATGGCAGTAGACATTAAAAATGTTCAATGTTCAATCAATTATATAGGCTAATATTAATATAAATCATAAAAAGTACACCATACTGTACCATTTAGTGGTTCCATTTCCACCTCAGTTATTACATCTGCAAAAGAACAGATACGACAAAATTCTCAAAAACATAATTTGCAATGTGTGTTGTTATTGTCTCAGTGACATTAGGCGTGTTCGAGATTGATTTCGGCTCGCCTCGAAAGTAGACAAGAGTAGCCGAGTGAAGCCGGGGGAGGAGTCAGAACGTCGGACACTTCAGATTTGACGACAGCCTGCTCGTCTCGCATGGCAGATATCGCGTTCACGTTCGCACACACGCATACACACCTGTCCAGCTCATTATAATGCGAAGGCCATGTGCAAAATTAGATTCAAATGTATTGTCATCACACATCACACTAGACTGTATTAATATACCATATTTATATACCATCTTGTTGCGCGCTCCTGCCTCCTGCCCACCGCAGCGCGCGTACGCACACACAACACACTGCTGAATAATTCTGTTTTGCATCAATATAATATATATACTGTATATTGAGGCAAAACAGAATTATATATACAGTATATATTGAGGCAAAACAGAATTATATATACAGTATATATTGAGGCAAAACAGAATTATTCAGCAGTGTGTGTGTGTGTGTGTGTGTGTATACAGTATCAGCTGCTGCATCGTTAATGAACTATAGATTTATATGGAATTCGTTAATCTATTATAGTCATGAGTCATGACAATAAATGCAAAACGTAATTGTTGTATTTATTATCATTATAATGATTTAATTCCGATGATAGAAACAGTCTGTCTGTAGAATCGACTTGAAGAAGCTCTTGGTACCCAAACTCCTGTATCCAATAATAATAATGATAAATCTATCTGATAGAGGGGATAGACGGGTAGACGGGACCCGTACTGTATTGTACCCATTCTGCAATCGGTTAATAAAGTTTTCAATCAATCAATCAAACGTCTCATACTTCCTCTTGTGGCTGGTGACTGACTTTTCTGAGCCAATAGGCGCTTTGCGCAACGATAGCAAGTCGTTTCCCATCATGGATTTGGGTGGAGCAGTCGGTGAGAGGTACTGTGGCGCCTCGCTCTGAAGGCTGCTCGTGGCTCGCTCCCGTGAGAGTTCCGCGGCTCGCCTCGTCAGATTTCGAGAGCAAGTCGGACAACATTCTAACCGTCATGCAACGCGCTTGGCAAGGCCGTAGTAAAACCTGCGCAGATCTGCGTCCGCCTAGCCAATCTCGAACACGCCTATTGTCTCAAGATTACCTGTGTCCAGAACATCAACACACTAGCTTGCTTAAAGACATAGGTCTGAAGACAACTGAAATCTACTCCAGTGCATGCCATGTAGATTTCAGTTGTCCTCAGTCAGCTTGTACAGACAGGAGCCTGATCCCATTGACTTTGCATTGGTTTGTTGTGCATAGGGCCAGAGTTCCAAAAATCAAAACTCTCCATTTAGGAATCACTTCATCAGCAGGAAAACGGTCCTATCCTACTCCTGGCAAACTGTAGTTATAATGTGTCCAACAATTCTGTCAACACTGTATCAGTGTCTGATTCACTAATGGGAGACACATGATACAAAGTTGGGTGCTAACTAGCGGTTGCTTGTCTACAGCACACGTGAGTTCTAACTAAGGAGTGATAAACAGCTTCAAGGCTGTGGATTATCATGCAATAGTGTCACTTAGTGTTGCCAGTCACCATCAGGCCCATCAGCACCTGTGACAATATTCAATGACAACCCACTGCCTCTGTCTTTAATGTTTAATTGACTGCATACTGCAACATAGTATATCATGGATGAACTAGACGTATGCCAAATTATTCTAAACTTAACAGGCCCTCCTTGCTGTAAAACAAAACATGTACCGGTATGTCAAGTTTGATACAAAATCAGACAAAGCGTTAACAACTAACGCATTTTCGAAATTCAATTGCACGATTGCACGGTTTGGCCTATCAATGACTTAAATGACACATTTTAAGGTGTTGTAGTTTGTTGAGAATACGGTGAACGTAGTAGGAGGAGTATGGGGACTGTTTATAAAAACAAAAAGAAATACATTGCGGAAAATCCAATACGGCAGACTTATAGGTCCTTATGGCAAATTTGATATATCTCTGGATATCTTGACTTGATCCTGACTGTACTCATTTTTAAAAGGGGACCGTTTGACCTGCTAGAGGAAAGGTCATGAGGTCACCAAAATCAGTAGGGTTCTTCCTCTACTTTTGATCACGTTCACATGAAGGATCTGCCACGACAGGGTGAATCCAGAACATCCACAACGTGGTCTTCCAGGGAGATAATAAACATGCTACTGACAGTATTATGTAACAGGCATAAATGCATACAAGACAGCCACCTTGAACATACAAGCAATGTACAGACATGTTGAGGAAGAGCCGGGGGTCATCATCGCAGGCACAGACTTCAGTAAAACACAGATATGGGCCATGCATAACAAGACAATTGAGGCCAGGGGTAAAACATACAGCGTTATGGTGTCGCAATATGAATAATTTCAGGGGTTAGGTCACAAAAAATCCATTCGAAGTCAAAGATGTGGCCGGCTATCTCTGTGATTGTAGCTACCTGAGCGTGTCTTGCAGACAAAGCCTAGGCGGTCGGTACACTGTGAGAGGTGCCACACCCCATCAGCTACCCTAGTAGACACACAGATGTCTTTGGTCAGGAGGCTGGTGTCTGGGGCCTTGAAGTGCCAGTTGGTGTACTCCATAGACGAGCCGTCCACCCACGCCATAGAATCAGCTACAATCAAAGGCCAAAAAATAAACAGAAACGATAAGCAGGTTTTCATTTTCAAGGCGGTAAAAACATGAAACAATAGCGTCACTATGCTCCCTGCACAGATCCTGAGATAATGACCGAGGTCATGAGAAAGAGTTGCTCTTACTGTCGCTGCTGAAGTGCATCCCGAGCCACACGGTCTGATGCGGGAGCCCCGACGACCACAGCTGTTCCAGGACAAAGCGGTTCTCCGTCTCGCTCTCGATGGTCAGGACATCAGAGGTGTTGACTGGAACGGCAACGCAACACATCACAGTCAAGGTCATGGAGTGGCAGATAAAGACGACACAAGTTGAATACAGTTTGAAAAGATGATGCACACTGCAAAAGTGCAAAGTCAACGTCAGCTTTCAGGTTTAGATGTTAAAGGTAGAATCTTTAATGTTGTCAAACAGCGACCTCTAGGCAAAATATCCCCGGATGGTACTGCCCTTTGTTTACATTTTCTTTTTGGTTTTGGGCACATGTTTGGGTTGGAGTTTAGTAACTTATTATACTTTGAATTTCTCCAGACCTCTCTTGGCAGTCATTGATTGAATTTATTTGATAACTTAACAGATACATTTGAAGCAAGCTTCTCATACACATTCTTAAAAAAGGTCATCAAGGATATAGACAATACAGCTAAGCTTATTTTCATTGTGTTCCATAATCGGGGGGGGGGGGGGGGTGGGGGGGGGGGCAGCTTAGAGCCTGTGGTGTGTTTGGCAGCAGCAACCCCTCCCCCTATCCCCACTCAACTCCAACTCACACATCAGACCAAAACGTACAAAAAAAAATATATACTTAAAGTGCAATGTCAATTGCAGATGAATTCATTCAGGTGTTATATCAGCACGGGGGAGGGGAGGTACAGAGGCAGGGTTATAGAAAAAACAATAAAATACAGGCAATAAATATAATGGAGTAGAGGTAAAGAACAAGATAAAATATGAATGAAATATGAATAAAAATGTCTGGGGCAGTGAACAGAAGTTTCCTAAGGGAACTGCATTATGACTCAGCTTCCAATAGGAAATGTACAGCAGTCAGTAGGGGTGTAGCAATAAAAAAAATTTAAATAAAAAAAACACAAGTTATGTGGAATGGATCCCCCTTTGAACGGCCCATCTAAGGTTTCTCTCCTCCACATCGCCTGTGGTGCTTTTGACCTATTGCTAGGTTTTTAGTGAGTTTTTCCTTACCTTCGCTGGGGAATGTCTGGGAGTATTGCATATTTGGATTTTATGGTGGATTTTGTTCTTGATTTATTGTGATGTTTCTTCTTGACTTGTTTAAAGAAGACATGTACAGCCCATGGGGGCATTGCAATTTCTGGCTTTACAAATACATTTGATTTGATTTAATACAATGTATTGAAATTTAGAACTGTATCAATGAATCTTCTCTTCTCTCTTCCTTAGGTCTCGCATTATTCTCTTAACTGGTGGTATGGTATGGCTACTGCAATTATCATGCTGTTTAAGGCTCCTTTTAACTCATTCAGCGCCATTCACGAGAAAGGTCGGGTTAACTCGCCATGCGTTGAGCACCAATCATGAGAAAAGTCGGGTTTTAATCGTTGTTTCTTTTATTCGCTATATCCATACATTTTTCATCCATCCAACCTGATGTTATCATTGGGAATGGGTCTGATAATCTAGCGTTATTTTCAGAACGATTCATAAATCAAGCGACAAATGGCACGATTTCTAAGGAAATGCATTGAAGCGCAGTTTGCTCAAGTTTCTTGAGATTAGACAGAATCGCTCTGGAACTATACTCATATTCACCACGGTATAAAATGGAAATGTATGTATGAAAAAAGTATGTTTTTTGCATGTTGACTGGAAGAAACTCACTGACAATCGACGTGTTTATTAGATTCATAGCTATAATATTTCATATAGTTTTAGCACTCGCAAACACGGCATTCTCCTCATTGCATTACAGCGATGCTGTTCTAACCAGAAGGTAAACAGCGCCCCCTTGGCGTCCATTGAGTTAATTGTTTATGACAAATAAAAAAAATTAAATCTTTCTGAGCCAAACCAAGCTGTGTAGTATAGGCCTAATCTTTTTTTTTTATCCACTTTTTTCTCCTCTTTTTTATTTTTCTCCCATCCCAATTCCACTGTGCCAATTCTCCCCTCCCCTGTCTTGAACGTTGCTCGCATATGCCCCCCACTGGCCGGTTGTAGGGAGGATAGAAGCCTTGCATCACGTGTCCCCTCCGATACACGAGGAGGCAGCCTGTCACATCTTTTCACCTGCCAGCGCAGACTCTCATTGGCGAGGTGTAACGTGTGGGAGGCTCACACCAACCCCGCCATTTCCTGTCTCTGCTGTGCAGGCGTCCCCAACCGACCTGTAGGAGTCGCTGTCCACAACGTCCAGATTACCACCCATCGACTTCCACCCGCTAACTCTGCCAATTGAGTTAGTATGACGGCTGGCCCAAGCTGGAGGTAACGCCGACAGCCAGAGTCGAACCCGGTGTCTCTTGCGTTGGTGACGAGCGCAATGTCCGCTGCGCCACCCAGCCGCACAGTATAGGCCTAATCTATAATTCATTCATTCATTCAATCTTTATTTATTCTCAAAATTACACTGAGGGGCAGCCCTCATCTTTAGTGTCATTGAGTATTTACATTCACATAATCATCAATGTTATACAAAGTAGAAAAGAAAACAATAATACAAATAAATAAACTGTACAAAAGAATTATGGAAATATATATATATCTTTTTAAGACTCAATTACAATTACATATTGTGGTGACATGCTTGGTCACCAGCGCTTTAAATTGACCCATGGACAGGACACTAGTGCACCTCATTTCAATGTCCCCTGCAGGGCCGTCCACAGTTCAGGAGCACAGAAGACAAAGGCAGATCTACCAAGTTCAGTATAAACTCTAGGCACTCTAGGTGAGCCGGTCATTGGTAGGTGTACCATAGGGTCCAGAGGTCCATTCCAATAATGAAGTAATGTCATTTGGACATTCTCCAATTATGTCATAATATAGAAACAGATGCCAGTGCAAATCTGGTCTCTCCACCCAACCCTATTGTACAGGACACAATGAGTATTATAACCATCACCGGTGATACATCTGATGGCTGAATGATATACACAGTCAAAGGGCTCTAATGGCCCTTAGAGATATGTAGTATGAACACATTTTAAACGCATAAAGAAATGAGAATCGAATCTTGACCTCAAAATTGATATTGAATTTGAAAATGAATTCCTCGTTACACCCCTAGGGCCCTAGCAGTCAGTGAGCATATCCTTTACATTTTGAAGTAACACTTCTCTTTGCAGGCCAGAAAATAATTTTGCTCCAATATAGATTGTTGCAAGTATACAGTCCAATAGAACCCAGGACTGCCTGATTGTTATGCATCACAGCAAAGTTCACAAACTGGCTCAATTGCATTTTAGGATAGCTTCCCCATCCCTCCTGTAGAGGGAACTCGCACACGATACTGTAGCTTACAAGCATAGCATGCATAGCATACAATAATGTGGTAACCTAAATAACAAACCTGTCTAACCTGTGGCTATGAATGATTACTGATCAATCTAGGATGTTCTCATATTGCTGAGGAATCTGCTGTAATGATGAAGATGCATCAAAAGAAGGGGGAGACATGACTGTCAACATTATAAAGAGCAGGCCCAATGATCTACTTTGTAGTTACATTTAGTGTCATTTGGGAATTCTCAGGCTTGTATTTATTTTGATTTGTCCTTTATTTAAACAGGTATGCACCTTGAGACTGAGATCTCTTTTTCAAGGGCGACCTGTTTACAATAGACATATAAAAACATATTGGACAATCAAGTTCAGTTCAGACAAAGATTCAGTCAAACATCAACCGAGATGTTTTCAAAATTCTAAATCTAACAGATCTTTTAACGGAATGTTCTAACTTCAAGGTTTTCTTGAATGGGGCATAATATTAAAATGTTTTACCAAGCTCAGTTTTTTCATGTGGTGTATCTAAAGTTAAGTAATCCTGTGCCCTAGTACAATATGTGCTCTATTAAAAAGCATTCAAAGCAAAGAGATAATATGAAGGTTTCATAAGCAGAGCCTCGTAGATAAATAAAATGCAAGGCCATCCCACTTAACTTTGTGTATCTCCAGTGATAAAACGCAGTGCGCTATGATACACAACATGGAGGGGTTTCAAGGTGGAGGGAGAGGCATGCATGTACAGAAAGTCACCATCTATAAGATTGAACCGAATGGGGCTTAAACAAGACTCTCTATGCTCCTTGTGTTCAAGGGGCGATATCGGTACATTTATACATATGTACTGGGAATGCCCCCCTGTTAAGATATTCTGGGAAGACAATTATCAGAATTTTTATATCTGAACATACCTGTACTGCCTTCTGTATTGCTGTTGAATGATGTTTCTCAAATAGCAGCCACTAAACAACTAAAGAGACTAATTTTGTCCGGTCTGACGACTGCTAAAAAGCTGATAGCATCACGCTGGATTCAACCGGATAAAATGTGCCTAAAGGTATGGGCTCTTACTTATCTCGATGTGATTTATCTAGAGATATCTACAGCAAGAATTTTAGGTGTCAATGAAGCCAGCATTGCAATCTGGTTAGAAATGGTGGAGAGAATAAAGGTTAGCATATAATTATAATCCTTGGTTAGAAGCGAAATAATGGATGGATTATCCAAGGGGGGTCCTGGGGGGGGGGGGGGGGGGGGGAGAAGAGCGAGTAAGAGCATATGTATGTATTGTATTGTATTGCAAGTATAATGTATATATCTCGTAAACTACATTTATATTGATTCAAATATTGGATTGTATAATCCCTTGATTTATTGTGATATTTACTGTTAATGCTTGTGTGTCTAGTTTTATGTCATGTCAAAAAAAAATTAAAAAAAATTATTTCACAAAAAAAGAAAGTCACCATAATACAATACAATAGTCTTCCTACTGGCAGTAGAAAATCAAGTTTATATACAGGGATACTGTACAATTTTTACTTTACTTTTTGTGTGCAAAGGTCTTTTTTCAAAGCAGGAAAGAAAATGTGATTTGAGAGACGTTTGTAAGTTTACTGTTCAAAAAGCTGAGAAAGGGATTAAAAGGAGATGTATTTTTATTGTTGAGGTTAACTTGTGGAACAATGCTCATATACATTTAAGAATAAGTAATTTGCTATGATAAATCATTACCTTTCAGTCTGCAGTGCTCCCTGGCCTCTTCCAGAGTAAGTCTCTGTACCACGGACTCAAAGTTGTAACAGCCACTTCCAGACTTCACCCAAGTGGAGGGGCACACCACCTCGTAGGTGGCAAATGCATTGCTTCCTGTGGGGGAAAGAGTTAGAGGAAAGTGGTGTGTTGTCATCCCTGCTTCAAGAACAACAAGTACCCCTACTGGCCTAGGTTCTAATCCCACCAGAACCTTCTCTCCTGCATCACCCCTACTGGCCTAGGTTCTAATCTCACAAGAACCTTCTCTCCTGCATCACCCCTACTGGCCTAGGTTCTAATCTCACAAGAACCTTTTCCCCTCCATCTCTCTTAGTTTGTCTCACTCTCATCCTCCCTGATGTCTCAATAAAGAACCTTCTCCCCTGCAGTCTCAATAAAGAACCTTCTCTCCTGTGTCTCTCCTATTTTCTCCCTCTCATCCTTCCTGCTGTCTCAATAAAGAACCTTCTCTCCTGTGTCTCTCCTACTTTCTCCCTCTCATCCTTCCTGCTGTCTCAATAAAGAACCTTCTCTCCTGTGTCTCCTACTTTCTCCCTCTCATCCTTCCTGCTGTCTCAATAAAGAACCTTCTCTCCTGTGTCTCTCCTACTTTCTCCCTCTCATCCTTCCTGCTGTCTCAATAAAGAACCTTCTCTCCTGTGTCTCTCCTACTTTCTCCCTCTCATCCTTCCTGCTGTCTCAATAAAGAACCTGCTCTCCTGTGTCTCCCCTACTCTGTCTGTCTCTTTCAGCCTTCACACACACACACACACACACAGACATACACACACCAGAGCCAGCTATTGAGCTGCTGCTGGCAGCTAAAAATACTGCCCACTCTCCTTAACTCATTGGACGCCACCGCTTAAGTGCGCCAGAGGGCGGTAGAGTGCCAGCGCTTTAATCAATGGGAGGAGTGGGAAATTTGCGAGTGCTTAAAATATATCTTAAATTATGGCTATGGGTCTAATACACCCGTCGCTTATCATAGAGTCCTTACCTCACATCTGATGTCCTGCAAAAAGATTAATCCAATTCCTGATCGCCATTCCAAATATTGATCGTGTTTATTGATCCAACGTTATATATCCAAAACACATAATCCACGCTGCTCAGAGTGTCCCCAGTCAATGTGGTATAAAGATATTGCATGCCCGAGAAGGAAAACCTGGACCGGATTTTTTTTTTTTTTATGCACAGTCCCAGCCAATCCAATCCAATGATGTGCAATACCATCCGGGAGACGATAGTCGGCGGTATTTGCCCTTTTGCAAGCTCAGACCCATTCCCAACGATAACATCAGGTTGGATGGATGAAAATGAATGGATATCGCTAATAAAATAAATAACGATTAAAACCAGACTATACTCGTGATTGACGCTCAAGCGTCGACGAGTTAACCCGACTATACTCGTGACTGGCGTCCAATGAGTTAAAAAAACACGCCAACATTATGGGAAATACGCTTACCGTCTTTTCAAGAGAAGATAGATAGCAATTTCCTCTCTGTTTAGAAAGCTATCCAGCCGCAAGCTAGCCTAGCTTAGCATATATGAATGGAAGTGGATACGGACCACTAGCCTAGCTTAAAACTCTGTAGACAGGCACAGCTAAGCTAGGCTAGCTTGCAGCCGGATAGCTTTCTACTGAACACACAGAGAGGAAATTGGTATCCATCTTCTTGTCTGACTCCGGGGGAGAGAGTAAGAACATTTCCCATAATATCGGTGTGTTCTTTTAATAAAAACAAACAACAAATACTGACTTGGTGGGGGTATGTGACACAGGGCTCCCGGTAGTGGCATCTCACAGTCGGCTCTCCGCCAGCCTCCGCTCACATCCATATACACACACTCTCCATATACAAAGTCCTCATCGTCCTCCGCGTCCCAGTGGGTGTACACTGTGTCACTGCTGTCTGACCACTGGTAGTTGATGCCATCCTGTGTGGGGGAACAGTGTCACAGGTCTGTGTCAGGGAAGCCCACTTGTGGTGGCACCGTCTGGGTTCCGTAACAGGGTGTCACCTTCACGCAAGGAACCGGGAGAGCGGGCAGCAGTTCGGCTAAGTCTGAACAGGTTGAGGTTGTATGTAAATGAGCTGCATTTATATGGCGCTTTTATCCAAAGTGCTTTACAACTTATGCCACACATTCACAGACCGACAGCGAAGGCAACCATGCAAGGTCTGCCGGCCTGCTCATCGGGAGAGGTTAGAGGGTTAAGTGTCTTGCTCAAGGACACTTCCACGCGCTGCCCTGGGAGGAGCCGGAATCCCTTTGCTCCCTATGTGTGTGAGATGATGCAGGGGAGGGAAAGATACAGGGGGAGGGAGAGAGAGAGACAGACATCCAGACAGACAGACAGACAGACAGACAGACAGACAGACAGACAGACAGACAGACAGACAGACAGACGGAGAGATTATCAATTTCCTTGCTTCCGGTGTTCGTTTGGACATTCCACTGGGGCTCAGGGATACTTGGATCCAAATGTTGAGATTCCATCTGACTGGCTGCTGGAAAAGTAAATCATGCTACAGTACAAGTGGACTTCATAGTTGGACATGGGCTGACAGCCGCCAGCAGAGAAGCCCTGAGGACAGACCAGGACAGGGCCTCTCAGAATGGTGTAGAATTATGTTTCTGTTTATCTGATCATTCAGACAGTTTCACTACCGCCCCCCTGAGACTAGACTTTTTGGACTTTTGAAAATGGACAATACCACCCTTTTGTACTTTTGACTTGATGGAAGTACGAACCTCAGAGCTTTTGTTTGTTTGTTTCCTTTTATATTTGATATTTGGTAGCAGAGATATTTTGTGTTCATAACTGCCATTGTAATTTAAACTATATTCATCTCAGAAAAAGCCACACTTCTAGTTTTGCATGGCTTTACTGTACTCATTATCTGTACATTATCAGATATACTAGAAGCCTATGAGTATGTCAGTAATGAAACGGCACAAATCTGCTACCAAATATCTCAATTATATGAAAGAATATGTCAACTCTCATCATAACTAGCATCCTGCTCTAAAAGGCTGGCAACAGAAGAGGAAGATTATGGTAGATTTGAAGGGTCTGTGATGCCTGCATGCTGTTAAAGAACAAACTACAGTATACTACAGTATATTATGATGAATTATTAAAGAATGAAAGCAACACACGAGGAGAGTTTAAAGAATCCATGAAGTAATGTCAGACTGTCTCACACATAAAAGACATGCACTGCCTGCAAGTCATGCTCCAGTACAAACTGTGTGAGGGAATACATACGTCTTGACTATACAATCCAATCCAGTGGGGGGCTGCCAATCTATTGACAAGGACAGTGAGGAAGGCCTGGAGGTAGGGGTCTGTCACGCTCACTAGGTCAGCATCCTTCTCTCTGCACATGTGCAGTGCATCATTCCAGCTCATGTTTCCGGTAACCACCCTGTAGCGACGGCTCTTGTACTCTATACTGTCAGGCAGCGGGTGGTGATAGGAGTGGGTAGGGGCTTTAGACGTGTCTGTCACAAAGGAGAAACAAAAAGAGCAAGACGAGAGGGATAGAATGAGCGAGAAGACTGGGTCAGAATGATGATCTCAAGGTGTTAATCAGTTACAGAGCGGTTCTGTTCCCAGGAGGCTTCATTCAGCCGCTCCCCCGAGCATTAGGTCCATTAGCTTGTTGCCGTAGGAACGGAATGGTACACGCCGGGCCTGTTCTGAGCATTCATTGGCTCTCGGGAAAATAGAAAAGCCATCGACGACACGCCAGATTCACAAACTCTACAACGCTACATGCAATTTAGTTGCAGTTGCGAGTTGCAGATGATGTCATTTTCAAGTTACAGACAATGTTGTTGTTAGCTACAACTCAGTTGCATGTAGGCTACCCAAGTTGCATGTAAAAAGTTGCAAGTCTAATGCAAGCCTTTTGGAATCAAACTTTAAGATGACTCACACTGTGTGTGATTGTTGTGCTGGCTTTACACTGTGAAACATTCACACACTTTGAGTTGCTTGAAACTTGCCCCGTGCAACACACTTGAAACTTCTTTGAAACTCAGCCGCAACAGTTGCAAACATCTCAACTTTGTGAAACTAGTTTCATGCAACAGCCAATCAAAGTGGCCATAACATGCCATGTGATGATGTCTTTCACCCACACTCTAGTTTCTTCCTCTAGCAGCATATCAACAAGCATTAATGCACTGATAGCTGTCTAAGAGGCAGCTTCAGTACTTTGTACCTAGTAATGAAAGATAACTGTAATCATTCCCCTTTGACAGTAATGATACACGGTCACAACATTACAATGTTTCCAAATAACTATTCACATCTGTTTGCATCAGCTGATCTAGCTAATGTTAGCAGGCAGTTGATGTGATGCAAATGTATCAATTGTGATTTTACGATCTCGTAAAATAAAGCTCATTTGCATATTTCAGAAGGGGCGGCTAAGTGGCGCAGTGGGCAAGGCGCTCGCCACTAATGCAGGAGACGCTGGGTTTGAGCCCAGCTCTCTGCATTGCTACCAGCTTGGCTGGTCGTTCATACTAATACAATTGGCAGTATTAGGGGGTGGGAAGCTGGTGGGTGGGGATCGGGCGTTGTGGACAGCGACTCCTACAGGTCGGTTGGTGCGCCTGCGCAGCAGAATCAGGAAGCGACGGGGGCGGCGTGTCCCTCCCACGCAGACCCCCGCCGCTGAGAGATCGCGCTGTACAGGTGAAAAGATGCGACGGCTGCTTCCTCGAGTACCGGAGGGGACACGTGATGTAAGGCTTCGTCCACATTGCAGCCGGCTTGTGGGAGGCATGGCCTAACAGCGTTCGAGACAGGGGAGGGTAGAATTGGACGATACGAAATTGGGATGGGAGAAAAATTTAAAATGGGAGAAAAAAGTAGATAAAAAAAAAAAACATTATTGACAGAAAGGCTTGCTAGCATGAAATTAGCTTGCAGGCAAATTTTTACTGGTACCAGTCAAGTGGTTGTCAAGCTGTTTTTATGGCGGCGACAAATAGCGTATTCCACGTAATGTTGACTCGCGGTCATGCACCTCCTGTAGGCCGGCCCTGGAGAGTCCAGTACAAATAATACCAATCTACCAATTTAACTAGCTACTAATGTTAGTGGAATAAACTACTAAATTGAGTGGAAATGTATTAAATTGATACTTTTTGTATTGCCTTTTGAATTGTGTAACTGTCTAGGTGCATGAATATTACGTTTCATGCAATTTTCAACCTGCAATTTTCACAGTGTAAAGCCAGTCTAATGAATCCCATATGTCCTGATGAATTGAAAATGGGGGACCCTGATGTAAACAAGACGTAAGTCTTTCTCTGGTCTGCATCCCCTTAACAATTGTGTGTATTGAGCCGTACTGTATTGTACCCATTCTGCAATATGTTAATAAAGTTTTCAATCAATCAATCATTAGGAATTTGACACAAAGACAGAGTTGAGGTGAGAGTGACAAGTGGATACATATATAGACAAAGGGACAGAACTACAACAAAGCAAGAAATCAAAGGTGAATCTTACCTTGGGGTTTCTGACAGACAAAGCCATACCCGCCCTCAGTACATTTCTCATCGTACCACTTCCCTGTCAGGTGAAAGTTGTGGTTGTTGGAGAGAACGGTACACAGTGGGTCGTCACCTGCCAAGTGCCCATTGAGCCATTCATCCTCCTAGAGGTACACACACACACACACACACACACACACACACACACTTGAAATACCTCATTTGAATCCGCAGAACAAATCACATGTAGCCTACATAGGATTCAAATATTTACAGAGGTTCAATATGGTTTTTAAAGGTTTTAAATCTTGCACGTTGTTTGGCCTTCCTCCTTGACAGGCTTAAAATCCTCAGGCCACTAATGGCAAGTGTATTGACATGCCATCAAATTAGCCTACAATCACAGTGTAACCAAGGCTTCTGATCTGTGTGGCCAAGGGCTGATCCTTCTAACAAGGCATGTTCCATAATATAAAGGTTGAATGCACAGCCTATCTCAAGGGGGAGCACTTCTTTGTGATCTTCATTGACAAATGTGATGTCTGGGGTATTTGGAATACTGTAGAAAACATCACAAGTAACATTAAACCATTCAGGCATCATCATTTATACATACACGCACTTCTTGGTAGCACCTCTCCGACGGCAACCAAATCCACACAATGCAATCATGTCTAGCGGTATACAGGCCTTTATATGCAGTACAGCCATACACAGCATGTGCAACATATTCAAGACACACACACACACACACAATGGATAATCCCGTTAGGATACTTCAGGAGCAGTTGCCACCACACTGCATAGCAACACCTCACGTTAACCCTTTCACTGCCACACGACAGAACGTTAACCCTTTACTATCACACAACCGACGGCGATGCTCCATCATTAGCATCATTAGCTCCGCGGATGCTAATGATGGAGCATCGCCGTCAGTTGTGTGATAGTAAAGGGTTATTAACCTTCTGTCGTGTGGCAGTGAAAGGGTTAAGCTAGCCCACTGTAACGGGAGCTTACAGTGAGAGAGCTCTTGGGCTCGATGGGGGACCAGTTGGTGTAGCCGAGTGACTTCCCGCTGATCCATTTCATGGTGTCCTCGTCCCGCAGGCCAATCCAAACACCCACAGCGCTGCCCTGTAGCAACATGGTGACGTAGGCTGTGATGGAGAGACAACGTGAGAACAGGAGACACAATGAAACAGAAGACAGGAGGAATGGGTAGGTGGCACATGGGGGTTGGGGTAGGTTGGGTATGGGTAGGTTGCCAGGTACCCAGGTGGGGGTATCTCCCCCGGGGCCCCTTTCTGTGTGGAGTTTGCATGTTCTCCCCGTGCTCGCAAGGGTCCCCCTCCCCCCCCCCCCAAAAAGAGATGAACCCAATGGGAAAAAATCATGCGACAAGAGCACTTGGCTTGGTCCCCGGGCGTGGCCCACGGTGTAGCCGGATGACGGGATGGGTCAAGCGCAGAAAGGCATTTCATTGGTGACCCGATGCATGTGTGTGTTCCTGTGTGTCACCCATCTTACATGTGTGTTGCTGCATGACAAATAAAGACTTCTTCTTCTTCTCGAATGTTGACTAAGGAGAATAAAATAAAAGTTATCCGATAGAATTTGTCTGGATTTTTTTAATTTCTTTTAATCTCTATTTATCATCGAGTATGTTCGCTGTTCAAGGATGCTCTTTCAGCAACGCCCTGCTTCACATTCACACAGTTACATACATTACACACCTGGGAGACGCCCAGTACAACCACAGTCTGACACTGTTGTGCCACTGAGCAGTTTGGGATTAAGTGCCTTGCTCAGGAGCAATGGTATTATTCATCTTTCCCCACACAGATTTGTCCAAATCCAGAGCCTGCAGGATAATGAAAGACCCTCACCACCCCAATAACAGCCTGTTTCAGCTGCTGAGGTCAGGCAGACGCCTGCGAACCCCAGCTACTAGGACAGAGCGGCTTAGGCTCAGCTTCTTCCCCCAGGCCATCAGAGCCATGAACAATGAACATTGAGTGCTCAGAACATTGAACTATCCACACACAAGCACACATGAACACACACACGACACGCACACTGTGCACGCTCACACACGAGCAGCCACTTAACACTTTAACATGAGCGGGCACACACTCATGTCGCACACACGCACACTTATGGCCAAAGGAAAGGACACTTTAAATTAGAATAACAGGAACAGTGTATTGCACTACCAAAGCTAACTAGCATGTCCCATATGCTCTGTAAATAACTATGTACAGATACCGAGATGTCACTCCATGTTACCTGTTACCTGTTTACTGCACAATGTTGTTTTTTCATTTTGATTCTATTATATGTACCACTGTATTGCACATCGTTGCGGGCAAGACCACCCGCATTTCATTGTATACCTGTATGCCGTGACAATTAAAACTCTTGACTTGACTTGCCGCTCCGGGGGATCAAACCGGCGACCTTACAGTCACAAGCCCACTTCTCTAACCTTTAGGCCCCCGCTGTCACATTTTGTATCTGCTGTGGGGAATGTGCCCTTTTCACAGCAGCCATTCTGAGGAGTATTTTTTATTTTTTTTACGAGCATGACTATCTATATCTATTAGGGGTGGAACGGTACCAGGGGCGTAACTTGCGGGGGGGTCCCCGGAAAATGTCCCCCGCATGATTTCAGAATGCAGTATTTGTCCCCCCCATGTTTTTACCCCCAAACCGCTGCAACTGCGCGGCCTGGCGGCCAGCACTGTGACTCGCTAGTCGCTACTACACAGTGCCGGCACTGCAGATTTACCCTACTCTTGGAATTCATTGCCAGATCCTCAAAGTCATACATAGGGGCGCTGTCTCGATAATGCAGTGTTATTAAAGCAGCGTGTAGCCGACGCATGAACCAGTTGGAAGCGTCAACGCGGAACTGGAAATCCGTTGGTAAAGAAATAGCGGCCTGGAATCATTTTTGGGACGCTCTCAATTCGCAGTAAAGGAATATATATCTGCGGTTTCCCTGGCGGATGGCGAACAAGCCAGCCGATTCTACTATGAGTCATGACATTTGACATAGTCTATGACATCATACTTAACTTAAACTTGAACACGGAGGCAGTTACAAGAACTATCCGAGCCCCCGGGAGGGTGGTCGAATACCTTTTGCGATGTATGCAGGGAGAGAGCTGCCTGTTGCCCATTCTAACGCAGGAGTCCTGGACCCCCGACAGGTAAGGTAAGCGATTTTAGATGTATCACTTTAAGTGTGCGGCTGTTGTCCGAATACTAGTGAATATTGAAAAATAAAGGCATGACATTTAGAGACGTCCCCGTCGTAGCGTTCTGGTGCGGGGATATGGGTCTCTCTGTGCGGGGGCGCAACAGGTGGGGTAGGCTGGGCAGAGATGTATGCATCAAAACGATTACATTGTTTGTCTCGCATACATTCGATTTATAATGCGAGCACCTGCATTACAATCAAATGACTGATCTGTTATGTGTTATGGACCCGAGTCTCAAGAGGCACTTTATAATAGAAAAAAGACAGTGCAAACATGTATATGTCGCTTACAGTTTATTATGCCTATGCAGCTCGTTTATTTTGACAGAGTTAAAAAAATTTCACTAGTATCATTATATTAAATTAGCGGACGTGCAGCTGGACAAGCCCTGGCTCCACGATGACCACTTCTTACAAGAGGCGCCACCGCCTGGGAAAATGCGTATTGCACACCTGGTATTCGAAAAAAAAAATTGGAAGGGGGGGCGCCCCCCCCTGCGACGTCACTGACCACGCCCCCCCACCGCTAGGAACAAAGTTCCGCGCCTGAACGGTACGCATTCGAACCGTACACCGTTCGATACGACCTCCACGGTTCGGAGCATGTGTGTATTGTTCGGTTATAATGTTGGCCGCAAGCTAACTAGCGTTAGCGCAAGCTAACCGTGGAGTCACTTCGCTGTGTTAGTGGGGAAGGGGGGGTATATTGATGAGGCTTGACAACAGAGGTTCAAAGATAACTTCACATTTATTGGCTGTTGGTTTATAGTATATCATCAGGGCTTCTCCTTCCAACGCAGTGTGTTACTGTTGACTATTTACTTCCTCGTGTGACGTCACTTCAAATACGGCTACCAGGACACTCAAATAGCAGAAGCGAGTCGAGTCGATTAGGTACCATGCAGTGAAAAGCGGCATAAGAGAATACTTCATAATGTTTCATGCAATTAAAAAGTTAATATATATTTAGTACACATGATTTATTTATTTTAAATAACAGTGACTTTTCCTTTTTGATAAGAAAGTCTAGTGCTGGTTGAGCATATTCATACTTTATGTTGATGGCCGTTGTCTATAATGTGGCCACAAAAATAGAAAAGGTTTAATTATTTTGTTTGTTTGCACTAAGTTAATACTTTGACAAATGTTGCCTATATTTTTCAGTTAGTTTGGTCTTTGTGTGCCAAACATTATTAAAAAGGTAAATCTTTTTTTTTACCAAATAAATGAGAAGCATGTTTAAATCAGCAATGCCTCCCCTCTCTCTCCTAGCTCTAACCGTCACTGTCAAAATAATGTGCCTGATGTCAATCTGCCTCATTCTTTCAGTTTTTGCATGACTACGTCCTTGAGAATAACTGAAAAGTTGGATTATTTTTAGGCTATATATCTTATGCTGATGTATGGTATTTTTGGAGTGTTACATTTTCTTTGAATAAAAAACAACATATCGAACCGAACCGAAAACCGAGACACCAAAACCGTGATACGAATCGAACTGTAGATTTTGTGAACCGTTCCACCCCTAATATCTATGGTTATACACCTTTGTTTATCCATCTATGACGGGTCAAAATGGCTGCTGTGAAAAGGACCCATCGTCTCCTGGGAGGATACGCTTCTCCTGTTGCCATTACCTTGTTCGATCTCATCCTCTATGGCGACCAGTGAGCCTTGGAAGGAGGAACAGATTGACTGGGCATCAGTCCAGGTCTTCCCTTCTGTAGGACTGTCAGGGAGGTGCAGCAGAAGACACTGCCAACACACACACACACACACACACATGCAAGCCTTCGTGAGAATGGAGAAATGGTGCCCTACTTGAATAATCTATTGGTCAGGTGGCTTGGCTAGAGTTCTTCTTGAGTGGACAGTGTGACTCTGGCGCTGAGGAGGCAATAACCTCCCTGTGGTTCTCTGAGAGAGTAACTGGAAACTAGCATGGAGCTAGCTCTGTGTGTGTGTGTCTGTGTGTGTGTGTGTGTGTGCGTGCGTGCGTGCGTGTGTGTGTGTGTAGGTGTGTGTGTGTGTGTAGTATATATATATGTGTGTGTGTGTACCTTGTGTCTGAAGTACAGCCATGTCTCTGGACAGCGTCCGATATAGTGTGGCTCCCTGGGGGTCTCCACCACTGACACAGTTCTTCTCTTACACACGTAACCATGGAGACCGCCACACTCCGCCATCGACCACTTCCCTGCAACACACAAATACATCAATACTTGCCAGTGTGTGTATGTATGTATGAATACATATGTATGTATGTGTTTGTAAGTATCTATGTGTGTGTATGTATGTATGTATTTTTGTATGTATGTATGTATGTATGTATGTATGTATGTATGTATGTATTTAATTTCATACCTTTATTTATACTCGTGAAAGCACAGTATGACAGATAGTATATATGTATGTATGTATGTATGTATGTATGTATGTATGTATGTATGTATGTATGTATGTATGTATGTATGTATGTATGTATGTATGTATGTATGTATGTAGTATATGTATGTGTGTGTGTGTGTGTATGTATGTATGTATGTGTATGTGTGTGTACAGTATGTAGTATATGTGTGTGTGTGTGTGTGTGTGTGTGTGTGTGTGTGTGTGTGTGTATGTATACCTGTTACAGAGGACATGGTAACACATAACTTATGTTTCACAGGGCCACCATAGGCACTCCCTTCTGACCAGTTCTGATAATCTAGCTCAGTCTTGTCACTCCAACTGCAAACACACACACACACACACACACACACACACACACACACACACACACACACACACAAATACTTACGTAAATAATCATTCAACGGAGTGATGGAAAGGAACAATTAGTAAAGTCAAAATGAACATACCTGACCTCCTCCTTGGGCAGATCCAGATACAAGCCAATCCACCAGTTAGTAGGGCCCAAGGAGAGCTGGGTAGAGGGGAGAACAGAACAGCTTACTCACTCTCCAGGGCCAATTAGCCAAACCCTCCTCCCCTGCGATCCTGTCCTCTTTTGTTTTCAGACGCTCTCTCCCTGACCCATGCCTTTCATCTTCTCCTTCATTCCTCAAAAGCCTCTCCAACACAAGTGATCCCTTCAGTCAGTCTGGACCAAAAGAGTCCGTCAGAACACAGGCCTTTCTTCCTTCCTTTTCTGTGGGTGCCCTCATGCATGAATGGATATACATGGTGTGTGCGGGACCTGCGGTACGTGTGTATTTGAAGAGTACACTTGTGTAAACATTTCACACTAGCAGGGAAGGGGGGTAATTGACTACTATCCACTTCCCTGACTAAGAAAAGCAAAGTTGTGATTGGGAGGGTCAGGAAAAGAGAGCTTAGGATAGGTCAATTGTGTTGACAAGATTTGTGTGTGTGTGTGTGTGTGTGTGTGCGTGCGTGCGTATGTGCGCGCATGTGTCTGTGAACTGTTTTATCCATACCGTGTTTGTCTAAATGTGTATGCGACGTACAGGTATAATGTGTTTGTCTAGGTATTAAGTGAATACAGACCCTCGCTGTGCGCTCTTTAACAAAGTGAAGCTCCTCTCTGGAGTGAACAGACAGAAGCTGGGCTCCCATCATCTGACAGGCCAGAGAGACCACCTCCCAGTCGAAGAGCTGCTTGGCCACCAGGTACTCTGCTCCACGGTAGAAGACCCAGGGCTCGCTCTCTGGGTAAAAAGAAGGAAAGGAAAGAAACTCTTTTATTGGCAGAGTACATTTGGAAAGTATCCTCCGCATTCAACCCATCTGGCGAAGTTCAGCGGTGGTTCAGTCCAAAGACAAGCTCGAGGGGACACGTCCTATCTACGCCGTAGGCTACAGCTAAAGGATTCCCTACTGCTACTGCTTTGTTCACAAAGATCCAGGACACACACACACTGGCCTGTGAACCCTTGGCGGGAGGTTGAGAACAAGTGGGGTGGAGGTCAGAGATGCCCGAGGTTCCTGGGGAGACCATGCGTTTCAAACAGCTAGTCTCCAGGGCTCTGTCCCGATCGGTCCGGGTCCGGGTCCCCTACAGCTAGTCTCCAGGGCTCTGTCCCGATTGGTCCGGGTCCCCTACAGCTAGTCTCCAGGGCTCTGTCCCGACCGGTCCGGGTCCCCTACAGCTAGTCTCCAGGGCTCTGTCCCGACCGGTCCGGGTCCCCTACAGCTAGTCTCCAGGGCTCTGTCCCGACCGGTCCGGGTCCCCTACAGCTAGTCTCCAGGGCTCTGTCCCGATCGGTCCGGGTCCTGGTCCCCTACAGCTAGTCTCCAGGGCTCTGTCCCGACCGGTCCGGGTCCCCTACAGCTAGTCTCCAGGGCTCTGTCCCGACCGGTCCGGGTCCCCTACAGCTAGTCTCCAGGGCTCTGTCCCGATTGGTCCGGGTCCCCTACAGCTAGTCTCCAGGGCTCTGTCCCGATCGGTCCGGGTCCCGGTCCCCTACAGCTAGTCTCCAGGGCTCTGTCCCGATCGGTCCGGGTCCTGGTCCCCTACAGCTAGTCTCCAGGGCTCTGTCCCGACCGGTCCGGGTCCCCTACAGCTAGTCTCCAGGGCTCTGTCCCGATCGGTCCGGGTCCGGGTCCCCTACAGCTGGTCTCCAGGGCTCTGTCCTGATCGGTCCTGGTCCCCTACAGATAGTCTCCAGGGCTCTTTCCCGATCGGTCCTGGTCCCGGTCCCCTACAGCTAGTCTCCAGGGCTCTGTCCCGACCGGTCCGGGTCCCCTACAGCTAGTCTCCAGGGCTCTTTCCCGATCGGTCCTGGTCCCCTACAGCTGGTCTCCAGGGCTCTTTCCCGATCTGTCCTGGTCCCGGTCCCCTACAGCTAGTCTCCAGGGCTCTTTCCCGATCTGTCCTGGTCCCGGTCCCCTACAGCTAGTCTCCAGGGCTCTGTCCCGATTGGTCCGGGTCCCCTACAGCTGGTCTCCAGGGCTCTGTCCCGATCGGTCCGGGTCCCCTACAGCTTTCCGGCCGCAGCCGCCATGCGCTCTGTGGGCAGACAGTCGGGTTCCAAACACGCACCAGTGGCACGTGCAGGGATCCCAGTCCCTGGCGGGTTTTTTTAACCAAAAGATGTTTTGTTATCATTATTTTCAAATACAAATATTTTCTTTTTAAAAACAAGATTTGGTCTTCCAAAAATAAATTTTCCAAAGATTAGTCTTAAAAAAGAGTCTTATATTCGGACCAATGCGGTGATAAGAAATGTAGCTAATCATGCTAAGAAATGTAGCTAATCATGCTAAGAAGTGTAGCTAATCATGCTAAGAGAAGTGTAGCTAATCATGCTAAGAAGTGTAGCTAATCATGCTAAGAAGGTAACTTACGCTCAGTGTACCAGTACGGCTTGTTCAGCTCATCACCTACAGGACAAATAGAAAATTATTCCAATAGAGAATGATAAAACCATATGTTTTTGAGGAGTGAGAGTTGGTGAGGGAGACGTGTGGGGTTGGTAGGGTGGGGGAGACGTATGGTGTAGGGTAGAGGTGTGGGTGTAGGATAGGGTGAGGTGTGGGGGAGAGGTGTGGGTGTAGGGTGGTGTGTGGTTGGTAGGGTAGGGGAGAGGAGAGGTGTGGGGTTGGTAGGGTAGGGGAGAGGTGTGGGGTTGGTAGGGTAGGGGAGAGGTGTAGGGTAGGGTAGGGGAGAGGTGTGGGTGTAGGGTAGGGTAGGGGAGAGGTGTGGGGTTGGTAGGGTAGGGGAGAGGCTTAGGGTAGGATGGGGTTTATTCATCACATACATACACAAGACATATAGTGAAATGAAGGTGGTCGCTTCAATTGTGCAAAAAATACAAATAATAATAGAATAAAATAGAAATAAAATAGACATGATAAAAGTACTATAAAATACAAAAGGTAATGAGTCCTATGTACACTATTATACAATATACAGTTATACTCTATGTCACTATGCTATCCTAACTATACTATACAAAAACATCCAGTTATGTTTTTATTTTCCTTTAAAGTGACCTTTTTTCTTTCCTTTAAAGTGACCTTTCCTTGTGTGTTTAAAGTGACCTGTGGTGTGTTTGTGTGTGAGAGAGTGCAGAATGTGTGGTGTGTGTGTGTGTGTGTGTGTGTGTGTGTGTATGTGTGTGTGTTCTTGTGTGCTTGTGTGTGGAGAGATCAGTGTTCAATGTTCTGATGGCCTGGGGGAAGAAGCTGAGCCTGAGTCTCTCTGTTCTTGCTGCGTGTATGCGGAGGCGTTTGCCTGACCGCAGCAGCTTGAACAGGCTATTGTTGGGGTGGTGAGGGTCCTTCATTATTCTGCAGGCTCTGGATTTGCACCTCCTATTGTATAAGTCCTGCAGGGGTGGTAGTTCAATACCCGTAGTACGCTCTGCTGAGCGCACCACTCTCTGTAGGGCCTTCCTGTCCTGGGCAGTGCAGTTTCCAAACCAGGCAGTGATGTGCCCAGTCTGGATGCTCTCCACAGCCCCGGAGTAGAAGGAGTGGAGTATCTTCCCCGATACTCTGTACTTCCTTAATTGTCTCATGTGATAGAGGCGCTGCTTTGCCTTTTTGTGTGTGTTGTCCATGTCAGGTCCTCTTTGATGCGGACTCCCAGGTACTTAAAACTGCTCACCCTGTCCACGATAGCCGCATTTATCCACAGTGGCGTGTGTCCCCTTCTGTATTCTCCTAAAATCCACGATCAGCTCCTTGGTCTTACCAATGTTCAGCATGCCAGGACATCAACCTCCTCCCGGTAGGCCTTCTCGTCGTTGTCAGAGATCAGACCCACCACCACTGTGTCATCCGCAAACTTCACTATAGAGTTGGAGCTGAACCTGGCCACACAGTCATGTGTGTACACCGAATACAGCAGGGGGCTGAGGGCACAGCCCTGGGGGGACCCGATGCTCAGGGTGATTGAGTTGGGGGTATGTCCACCCCCCCTGACCGCCTGGGGCCTGTCGGTCAGAAGGTCCAGGCGCTCAGGGTGGGGTTCAGACCCAGATCGATCAACTTGGACTATTGTATTGAAAGCTGAACTATAGTCAATGAACAGCAATCTCACATAGCCCCCCTTCTGACTGTCAAGGTGAGAAAGGGTGTTGTGCAGTACCTGGGAGACCGCGTTGTCACTCAGTGGACCGGTTTGTCCTGTATGCAAACTGCAATGGGTCCATGTTACTAGGGAGGGAGGCACAGATGTAATCCTTGACCAGCCTCTCAAAGCATTTCATGACCACAGAGGTGAGTGCCACCGGTCTGTAGTCATTTAGGCCTGCTGGGGAGGAGTCTTTTTGGTACAGGGATTATAGTGGACACCTTGAAGCAGGCAGGGACCACAGACTCTGCCAGGGATAGTTTGAATATAGTGGTGAACACTGGGGATAGCTGGTTACCCACCTGCCTGAAGAAGTCCACTATTATCCCTGTACCCAAAAAATCCAAGCCTGCTTGCCTCAACGACTACCGCCCTGTAGCTCTCACCTCCATAGCCATGAAGTGCTTTGAGAAGCTAGTAAAGGGCTACATCTGCTCCTCCCTCCCCATCAACATGGACCCCCTGCAATTTGCATACCGCCCCAACAGGTCCACGGAGGACGCCATAGCCCATGTGCTGCACACAGCAGCATCACACATGGACAAGAGGCAGGGGAACTATGTGAGAATGCTATTCATCGACTACAGCTCGGCATTCAATACCATAGTCCCCTCCATACTCATAGCCAAGCTCAGAGACCTGGGCTTGAACTATGACCTCTGCCAGTGGGTCTTGGACTTCCTGACTGGCAGACCCCAGGTGGTGAGAGCAGGCAACTGCACCTCCTCATCCATCACCCTCAACATAGGGGCCCCCCAGGGCTGTGTTCTGAGTCCCCTCCTCTACTCCCTGTACACACACGACTGTGTGGCTCAGCGGAGTAGCAATACAATCATCAAATTTGCTGACGACACAGTGGTGGTGGGCCTGATCTCTGCCAACGACGAGAGGGCCTACCTGGAAGAGGTCAAGGTCCTGGCGGGATGGTGCCAGGATAACAGCCTCTCCCTGAACGTCAGCAAAACAAAGGAGATGATTGTGGACTTCAGGAGGTCGGGGGTCAAGGACTACAGCCCCCTCAGCATCGACGGGGCACCGGTTGAGAGAGTCAACAGCTTTAAGTACCTCGGAGCCTACATATCCGAGGACTTGACATGGACCACACACATTGACAGTGTTGTGAAGAAGGCACGACAACGCCTCTACTTCCTCAGGCGCCTAAGGAAGTTCCAAGTCAGTCAGAAGATCCTTAAGAACTTCTACTCATGTACAATAGAGAGCATCTTGACTGGCAACATCACCTCCTGGTTTGGGAATAGCACTGCACAAGACCGAAGCAGACTACAAAGAGTGACACGTTCAGCCGAACGCACAATTGGAGGGGGGGCTCCCCACCCTCCAGAACATTTACAACAAGCGTTGCAAGGGCAAGGCTAAGAGAATCATTAAAGACTCCAGTCACCCGAACAACTGCCTCTTTGAACTGCTGCGGTCAGGCAAGCGATACCGGAGTCTCAAGGCGAGCACAGAAAGACTCAGAAGAAGCTTCTATCCCCAGGCCATCAGACTGCTAAACGAACAATGAACACTACACAACAACAACCACCAAACGCACATAGCACACACATCCACACGCACTTTAAACAGACACACTGTAGCACCCACTCCACACACTTTATAGCACACACCCACTTTAAACAAACACACTGTAGCACCCACTCCCCACACTTTATATTTATTGATGAAGGATTGCACTACAACTCGTACACCTTACTGTAAATTGTACCTAAATTGTACCTCATCCCATTTCTGCTTTGCACTATATAGTACTGTACATTAGTACACTGCATAGTATTGTATATTATATGGTAACTCAGAACATTGTACATATGTCTATACCGAACACTGTGACCTCATTTTCTTCTTCTAAATTACATGCTATACTATGTTATTTGATACTATCTTGTCTAGCACAGTCTCTGGAGCGTAACAGTAAGAAGCATTTTGTATGAAAGTATTCTGTACTTCTGTATGACAACTATTAAAGAAACTTGAAACTAAAGAAACTTGAAACTTAAAACAGGACTTAAGTATTCGTGCTGTTATCCCATCTGGGCCTGCAGCTTTCCTAGTGTTCACCCCATAAACGCTCTCCTCGTGCTGTGTTCCGTAGGGTTGATGGTTGAGGAGAGGCTTAGGGTAGGATGGGAGAGGTGTGGGGTTGGTAGGGTAGGGGAGAGGCTTAGGGTAGGATGGGAGAGGTGTGGGGTTGGTAGGGTAGGGGAGAGGCTTAGGGTAGGATGGGAGAGGTGTGGGGTTGGTAGGGTAGGGCAGGGGTGTGGGCGTAGGGTAGGGTTGAGGAGAGGCTCAGAGTAGGATGGGAGGTGTGGGTGTAGGGTAGGGTTGAGGAGAGGCTCAGGGTAGGATGGGAGGTGTGGGTATAGGGTACTATGCAGAATAGATCGACCCGGTGGTTCAAGCACCTCTGTACATCTTGCAGATCCACTCGTGTTTGGCATCACAGGGCTGAGGCAGGAGTGCATTGGTCAGGTCGCTGTACACGACACAGTTCCTCCTGTCATCCTCCTCGTTCTTATCCTCTATGAAGGAAGACACCACCTGGACACACAGGCAGACAAGAGGCAGAACAGCAAACAGCCATTCATCCCCTAATACTTGTTGAAGGTGAAGAGTGTGCTCTGATGTGGATACATGGATCGACTTACAAGATGAACAAGTGTAATACACATGAAAAGGTTTATGAACATGTATGTGTGTGTATTAGGAGGGGGAAATATAGAAACAATCCATTTCAAATAGTTACATTTGTATAAAATCAAATCGATTCTTAAAATCTAGAGATCAATTATTTAATCCATACCATTTCTAAGTGGATTTTCGCTAAATGTTATTTATATTTCCTTGCGCTGATTTTCTGCGGAATGACTATGGAAACTCAGTTCATCTTAAATCTTTTAAAACAATGGCATGTGCTGGTCCCCTGAAACCAGCGCCATCAAGCCTAATTGAATCGATATAGAATCAAACGGATCGGGACCTTGTGAACCGAAATTGAATTGGGTAATGAGCAAGTGAGCTTGTGTGTGTGTGTGTGTGTGTGTGTGTGTGTGTGTGTGTGTGTGTGTGTGTGTGTGTGTGTGTGTGTGTGTGTGTGTGTGTGTGTGTGTGTGTGTGTGTGTGTGTGTGTGCGTGTGTGTGTGTGTGAGCTTGTGTGCACGTGTACTTACAGGAGTCCCATCGGACCATTCCCAAGCCCCTGGCTGCTCAGGGTCTCTCTTATTCAAGCCTACCCAGAACCAGCGCCCCTCTGTTCTGGAGAGGAGAAACCGCATACATGTATACAGGATTTACAGTCTACCTAAATCACATCTTACGTTAATAAACTACTGCACTTAATACATGTTAGACTCAAACAAATACACACCTCACCGTAACCTTTATATTATATATATACTCTTTATTTTATCCTCACATTAACCTAGATATTAATGTGCCGACTAGATATTAATGTGCTGCTGACTAGTATTATTGTGCTGACTAGGCCCACAAGGCTGTACTAACCCTTCAAACATGGTGCTGAGGAGCCCTTTAACGAACACCTGCTCCTCATAGTGGTGGAAGCTGGCCAGCTGGGCCCCAAGGGCCTGACAGAAGAAGTCAGCCTCGGCCCAGGAGCGCTTCATCAGAACCTTCTCGTCGTGGAACACCTAGAAGAAAACACTGTCAACTGTCAACACTGTGGGAGGCCCAAAAATTACGGAAGTAGCCGCAACACTTGTAGTTCTAATACAGGTGTGCATTTCACCTACTTTGACATGGCAACACTGTAGGAGCCAATAGTATTAAGCTACTACTCACTAGAGGCCATATAAACTCAGTTGTTACAAGGATGACTTAGTAGCAGTGTGTGATCCGGTAATTAGGACAAGCTGTAAGATGCCAGGGAGATATCAGATGGCTCTTTTCTCTTTGAACCTACTGTATGTTGGGGCGGCTAAGTGGCGCAGTGGGCAAGGCGCTCGCCACTAATGCAGGAGATGCTGGGTTCGAGCCCAGCTCTCGGCATTGCTACCAGCTTGGCTGGTCCTTCATACTAACACAATTGGCAGTGTTAGGAGTGGGAAGCTGGTGGGTGGGGATCGGACGTTGTGGACAGCGACTCCTACAGGTCGGTTGGTGCGCCTGCGCGGCAGAATCAGGAAGCAATGGGGGCGGCGTGTCCCTCCCACGCAGACCCTCGCCGCTGAGAGATTGCGCTGTACAGGTGAAAAAGATGCGACGGCTGCCTCCTCATGTACCGGAGGGGACACGTGATGCAAGGCTTCGTCCACATTGCAGCCGGCCTGTGGGAGGCATGGCCTAACAGCGTTCGAGACAGGGGAGGGTAGAATTGGACAATACGAAATTGGGGATGGGAGAAAAATAGAAAATGGGAGAAAAAGTAGATAAAAAATAAAAAATAAACTACTGTATGTTTTATTTTGTTTGTCAATGGCGCTGCAGGGGTCACAAAAAGGCTATCTGAAGGACATTGTATTGTTTTTTTTTTTAATCCACTTTTTCTCCCATTTTCTATATTTTTCTCCCATCCCAATTTCGTATCATCCAATTCAACCCTCCCCTGTCACGGACGCTGTTTCTTGCCTCCCACAAGCCGGCTGCAATGTGGACTAAGTCATACATAGCACAAGTCCCCTCCGGTACTTGAGGTAACAGCAGTCGCATCTTTTCACCTGCGCAGCTCGATCTCTCAGTGGCGAGGAGTAACGCGTGGGAGGCTCATGCTGCCCCCGACACTTCCTGATTCTACTGCGCAGGCGCACCAACCGACCTGTAGGAGTCGCTGTCCACAACGCCCGATCCCCACCCATCAGTTCCCCACCCCCTAATACGGCCAATGTGTATTAGTACGGACGACCAGCTAAACTGAAAGCAAATGTGGAGCGCTGGGCTCGAACAGGCAAGCCCAGCGTCTCCGTCATTTCGTGGCGAGCACCTTGCCCACTACGCCACGTAGCCGCCCCTGGACATTGTATTGTTTAGAGTAGAAATACATTCATCGGGTCATATCTGGCGCCTGACCAGAACAGTCTGTTCTTTACTATCAGCGTTTAGGCTGCATCTAATCTACTTGTCTCATTAGAAAATGTCAAACATAACGTAGGGTTCTGTTTAGAATCTCACTACTCTCAGCTACCATCATGTACTAGATAGGAGATGAAGTCAAACTTGCTCTGTGTGACGTGACCAGTGTCTCGACAGAATTAAACCCCAGTCTCTTTGACTGGCGTCCCACTAATTGGGTTTTCATCTAATTTGGCTGCAAGGCCTTTTCATTGACTGGGTTCCCACCTCAAAAGAATCTAATGATCAGACCACATGCACATCGACATTCATTCATCCATATGCACTAATACACATCAACACACCGATATGAACTTGTGCAGAAAGTTTGTGGATCGAAAGTGTGTTGGAAACGGCATTGTAGATGGCGTCAGGTCTTGCTCGAAAAAGAGATATTTGATCTCAAGTGACTACCTGGTAAAATAAAGGTTTTAAATAATAATAACAGTGGCTTAATTTGCCTCAATTTGTTGAAAGCCTTAAAAGGGATATTTCACTTTGGTATAACCTGTCAAAATTCAGCAGTCTTCTTACCTCTATCTAAAGTCATCTACAAGTAAGCTAGTGACCACTGATGTCCCTGATGGAAGTGGAATGGGAGGAATGGTGGTGTTGACAGCGGATGACAGGGACAGCCGTGGTTGCTAGCTTGCTTGTAGATACACTTACTAGGTGCACTCTAGATGAGGTAAGACTGCTAAAACTAGTTATACTGAAGTGAAATATCCCTTTAAGAAACACATTGTCACAATTGGCCCTTCAGACTAAACAAACCACAAACAGTGTCAAAACAACACTGTCTCCCATCTTCATTTAATGTCTGTATTTTACATAGAGTAGCCGACATGGGGTGAAGGTAGACAGTAACTACAGAAAATGTGTATATGTAAATGATTATGAATAATAAATAGAGCACAAAAGCTAGAGGGGCAGGGTAGAAAAAAGGTGGATGGAATAGTCAGAGAATGTTAGGTCTGACCTTGAAACAGTAGAGCAGCCCAGAGTGTGATTCCCAGCCTGGTGGACAGGGGGCGTTGGCGTCAATGTGGTGCTCTGGAAGCTGCACAACCTGGTACATGCTGACACTCTGCTTGCATACAGAGAAGGCCTTCTGGGAGTTGCAGTCTTTCACCTCCCAGTGGCCAAGGGCCAGGCCACCTGTCATAGCAACACAGCCACCAGAGCTGACTGGGGGGGGGGGGGGGGGGTGAAGGGGATGAGGGAAGCCAGGAAACACAATGAGCATTAAAGGGACGTGTCTTTTAAGCACTAAACCCAGATGTTTGAAGAAAATGAACAGAAGCGCTGGTTGTAGCTTTTGTGGTTATGCGACTATTGGAAACCTGTTTGAAGTGCAGCACTCTTGCAGTGTATTAACTGCCGCTTTGAATGTTAAAAACACAAGAAAGAAGCCAGTGCTGAAAAGTTACAGTCCCTGGTGGAACAGTAAGAGCAGGGTTCATTAAAGTGAGCAGCTAAATTCAATCACAGTGCATGTGTTCCGGGGTAAAGCCCTAGCTCCTACCAGGCTGGTGTTTGTTCCAGTTGCTGTAGGTGAGAGGCAGAGAGGAACCGTTGTGCCCCAACCAGCGGTACTCTCCTGTCCTCCCCTGGTCCTGGAGGGAGATCCAGTAGAGAGCACTGCCGTTCACCCCACTGTCACTCAACAGACTGTTCACAAACGCCTGCTCAAACCTGACACGGAGAGGAGAGGAGAGGAGGGATGAAGAGAGGAGAGAGGATAGGTGAGGAGAGATGAAGAGAGGAGAGGTGAGGAGAAGAGAGGAGTGGAGTGGAGAGGAGAGGAGAAAGGAGAGGAGTGGAGAAAGGAGAGGAGTGGAGAAAGGAGAGGAGTGGAGAGGGCGGGGGGCAGATGCAGAATTAAATTTAACCAAATCTAGTATGTAAGAGAAGAGACGGAAATTCTGCCGCTAACTGAAGCAGTGATTTATTTTTTAGAACAATTCAATCAATCAGTAACAATCAAACAGCCAACCTGTTTTCCACAGTGAGGAGAGGAGCCTTGCAGTAATATCCCATCACTGCATCCTCGTAGGTCTGCTCATGGTTGGTCACCATGTAGCAGGAGTGACCCTGTCGCTTCCAGCCCTACAGGAAGCAGAGAAAAATAATTAAATACCAAGCAATTTGGATGTTGTTGAATAAAATAAATATATATATATATATAAATAAATACTGTGACGAGCCTAGTGGGGTTCAGACTCGCCACGGTTCAAATACAAACAAATTCGAATGTCCACACAAGAGCAATATCAATCAATGAGAATATTTATTGAATAAGGGAAGAATTCAGTTCGATAGGCAAGAGAATGGTCGTAATACAGTCCGATGGTCAAAAACAAAACACAAAAAAGGCTCTCGTACACAAAAAAGGGATTGTTCAATACTCAGGGTAGTCGTCCGGTCCAGGGTCAGGACACAAGGGGGTTTCTCAGCCAGTCTAGGGTCCAGTACACAATGAACACCTTCTCGCCTTCACCTCTCCTCTCACTACCTCTCACCTTGCAAAACTCCGTACACAACAATCTCTCTCTCTATGTCACAACTCCAACCTCACCTCCACTCAACTTACTTCTGACTAACTTAGTGTCTTTGTAGTGTGTGTGTCTGGGGTGTGTGCACGTGAGATGTGGGTGGACTAATGATGCGCAGGTGTGTTCTATCAGTACTAATCAGCTACCTAATTGTTTCTACTCCTTCCGTGGCAATAATATCTCCCGTCCTTCACATATCCATGAGAGGGGGGGGGGGGATATCTGCCACAATACATACAATCATAAATTAATTTATCCTGAATTGTATGTTAAACTAGTAATTTATTCAAAAAGAGCTTACAAAATTGGCCTTAAATTACTAGCAGCAACTCAGTATTGCTTTACACTGATATCATTTTATTGTAAAAAGATATAACGTGGCAAAAAATTAAAGCAGACAAAAGTTATTACAATAAGCTTTATTCAGTGCTTCAGTTCAAACACATGAACACACACACCTGAAATGACTTATAGCGATTAAGGAAGCTGAATAGAGTTACAGAGTCACATTCTAACGGCAAAGTGCAGGGAGGGAGTGAGAGAGAGAGAGAGAGAGAGAGAGAGAGAGAGAGAGAGAGAGAGAGAGAGAGAGAGAGAGAGAGAGAGAGAGAGAGAGAGAGAGAGAAGCAGTCAAAAGTGAGTTGGGGGGGGGGCATTAATCTCTAACTAAGTAAGCCCATCTGTGATGCAGAGTGTGTGTGTGTGTGCGTGTGTGCGTGTGTGTGTGTGCGTGCGTGCGTGCGTGCGTGCGTGCGTGTGTGTGTGTGTGTGTTTTCACAAGTGGTGTCCATTTGGCCCCCAAGACCCCCGACTCCCCTCCACGCACCGGGGGACGAAAGGCCTACAAAGCCAAAACTCACACGAGGAAGGAATGTGACAGCAGAATGGATTCTGTTCTCTGTTGAATTCATTCAGAAACGCCATGACAGCGAGACTACTGTACTGTAGCTTAAGCCATCGTGGAATTCTCAAAACCGTAGAACAGAGAAACTACAGAAACTAGGGATGCACCAATATCGATAATGGCATTTGATATCGGACAAATACCGGGCTAAAATAAGATATTGGTATCGGAGAACCAAGAACCATTGGTAAGTAACATGGTAGAAATGTAGAAAAGTGACGTGATTTGCTGCACCTTTGACACATAGAAGCATGTTAGATCTCTCTAATGGGGGACATTTCATTATCTCTCATTCATTGTCCAATGATCCCAAACTGATGATCTATACCTAATATGTATCAAATCAGTACTCTATATCGGCTAATACTGAAAGTTTAGGCCTAGGAATTGATATCGGTATCAGATATTGGTCGTCTGCCTCGTGCGCTATTTTCTGGCTCGATGCTCTGGAGAATGATCAAGCAGCCCTATGAGTCAGGCGTTTGATATTCCCGTAAACACAAGTCAGGGGTGTGACACGAATGCCAGACAATACGTCATCAAGTGGTCTGAATCAGATCATTGTGCTTCTGCTGAAGGCAGAACACGCCAGCTCACCCAGGACTTGAACCAGCCGCCTGCCTCTCCTCTCGGTGACGCGTTCCCGATAATGTAGGCCTACTGTGGAGCTATTCTAACCACAATGCCTGACTTGTATCAGCGCTTCACATCTCCGCAGAAAGCGCTGGCAAACAGGACACATCACATTATACACTTAGTGGTGTCAGATTAGATCACAGTTAGGCCTTTCACACCGGCCGGAGCCGGTTCCCGAACGTAATCTCGAACCGGCCGGTGCGTTCACACTGGGAATAATTGGTTCGGCACATGATGGAGGCTTTAGTTCGGCCCTCTAAGAAAACACTGAGCACCGATTTCTCCCCGGTGTGAACGCGCCGGCCGGTTCGAGATTACGTTCGGGAACCGGCCGGTGTGAAAGGCCTAACTGTGAGATGGAATGCCTGTTGGAGTGCTGAGACACACTCCAAGTTGTTAGGTGATTATCCAGCAGACAAGGTGCAATTATGTTGATCATGCTCTAGGTTTTGTTTCTATTTTGGTGTGTGTTTGTGTGACATGCCCTGATTTGGGGACAAAATTATGTTTGACAAGCTATTATAGGGTTAGAGGTGCGTGTGTGTGTGTGTGTGTGTGTGTGTGTGTGTGTGTGTGTGTGTGTGTGTGTGTGTGTGTGTGTGTGTGTGTGTGTGTGTGTGTGTGTGTGTGTGTGTGTGTGTGTGTGTGTGTGTGTGTGCGTGCGTGCGTGCGTGCGTGCGTGCGTGCGTGCGTGCGTGTGTGCGTGCGTGCGTGTGCGTGTGTGTACCTCAGGACAACCTTCGTCCCATGCTCCAGCCTGATGAAGAGGAGTCTGGCTTTCTCTCCTACACACTGCAGCCAGGCTCTCATCACAGGATGCTAACAGCCAGTTACCTTTCTGTAGACAACCAGACCATTTATTTAATAATATACATTACATGCACAGTATACATAAGATATCATGGGATCAATTCAATAGAGGAGCCAAACAATTCTCCTGAAAACATTAAAGATCTATGGAAACATCATCTCCAGGGATTTGACGGGACGTGTTTGCAGTCAAGTGCAGATCAGAGTGACACTCATGGATTAGCACTTTTTTCAGGAAGAGAAAACATTGGATTTCTTTAGATGAAAATTGTCTATTTTTTTGTAAAAAACGTCACTGAAAAAAAAGCACATAGTAATAAATGTAATAAATAGATGATAACTATTTGCAGAACAAAAGCGGTACAATTTCTTTAACAAGATCCCCAAACTTAATGACTGAACTAAAGTGTTGTAAGGTGTTCCTAACCGTTTATAATGATTATTAACATATGCAATAGCTCATAATGTCCCATATGAATACAAACTCATTTTATAGCCACAATAGTGCTTTATAGATGACTTCATGACATGTTATAATATAACATGTTATAAGCCTGATATGAGAACATTTTACATCTACGCATTAATTTCTTGCTTGTAAATACGTTTTTAGATACACCTCTCGGCAATGTCACTGACTCAGTCAACTTGACATCACAACAACAACAAATTATACAACCAATTGCACTACAATTATCTCAAGACCGTGGTGTGAAAGCTGCTAGTAGAAAATCATTACAATTACATTTGACTGATATTCTGTACCGTGTTTATCCGTTAGCTAAGTATTTCCGTTCACCATTGTCTATTTGGATAGATAGGGATATCAGGGTTGATACGTGATGACCGTTTCATCATGTGTGTGTGTGTGTGTTAACCCTTTCACTACCACACTATCAAAGGGTTAACCCTTTCACTGCGACAATACAGAAGGTTAACCCTTTCACTGCCACACGACAAAGGGTTAACCCTTTCACTACCACACTACATAAGGTTAACCCTTTCACTACCACACTACAGACAGTTAACCCTTTCACTGCCACATGGTAGTGAAAGGTTAACCTTCTGTAGAGTGGTAGTGAAAGGGTTAAAGCCTGCGATGCTTCTCATCTTTGACCGATTTATCACCGGTGATAGTTATGGTACTCACCATTGTATCCTATATAATAAGGTCGGGTGGGCCTCTCTGGCAGAGAGACGTAAGTTGCATTGGAATCTTTTTATTCATAAAGCCATAATTAGAGATTCTCCAAATTATATTAGTTCTTTATTGGAATGGACCACTGAACCCTGTCGTACACAATCCAGTTTTTGGCTTACACTTAGAGTGCCTAGAGTTTGTACTGAACTTAGTAGATCTGCTTTTGGCTTTTCTGCCCCTACATCATGGAATACCCTGCAGGAAACACTGAAACTGGACACTCTAGGTCTATGGGTCGGTTTAGAACCTTAATGACCAATCTCAGGTCACCACAATATGTAATTGTTTTTAAATTATTACCTCTGTTTTAATTGTTTGCTATTTTATTCTTTTAAAAATATTTATTTTAAATGTATTTAAAAATGTGCTCTTGGGGGAGCTCCAGTAGCTCACCACGTACCGCGAGTGCTATTTCAGCGCCGTGGACAACCGTGCTCGTCACGGATCTGGGGCTGAGCGCGTTCGAATCCCGGACGGCAGCCGTGCCTTTCCCAGAGTGTCTTCCCCCCCATCTGAACCCTTTCAGCCTGCTTCTGTCGGTCGAACTTGACCAAGTATGAATGCGAAGAAAAAAGCGATAAACGCTAAAAAGAACCAGCTGACTGGTCAAAGTTTAAAAAAATAAATAAAAATTTGCTCTTAATTATTCTGATTGTCTGATGTCTTTATATTTATGAACGCACTGTGACACTTGTGACTGTAACATCTCGACGGCACTGTAAATTAGTTTAATTACTCATTTTTTGTGAGTATTACAAAAAAATCACTTTTACATGCCAATATGTGTATTATATGACATAAAAGTATAAATAATGATTGAATGAATCTTTGACACCATGTGTCCTTGTTATGTCATCATATCACAAGCCAAAGTAAAGTCTCACGCCACTGAAACATACGTTTAGTTTAGTTTATTTATTCGCATGATAAAAGAACACAAGACAAGATTTCCTGTGAGCATTTAAAGGTCCCATGCATTATAAATGGCCTTTTCCAGTGTTTAGCATTGTTTCCTAGCAATTGGGGATTATATCAATGTGGTCTGTGTCGTTAATGATCATATTGACTCATCAGTCTAGTCTCGAGTTCACGAGATCTTCCCTCACTCAACTAAGCTGTTCTGATTTGACGGTATTGCTGACATGAATATAGCACTGATTTGCAGTAACGCCCCCTCTATGGTTGTAGCGCATAGTGTAACCCGACACTTCCTCAAACAGGTTTTGACAGAGAGGCAGAGAACGAGCGAGCAAGAGAGAGGGAGAGAGAGAGATAGAGAGGGAGAGAGAGAGGGAGAGAGAGAGAGGGAGTCCTCACCTTTGCGTCAGCCTTGGCACAGAGGGGGCCGTCCACCAGGTAGGGAGGAGGGTGGTACTGGTGCCAGAGGGTCAGAGTAACTGGGGAGCTGTCAGACCACTCCACAGCCGTCCTCCATGTCCTCGTCCTCAGTCCAATCCACACCTCTGCACTCTCCCCAGAGACTATGGATACACACACACACACACACACACACACACACACACACACACACACACACACACACACACACACACACACACACACACACACACACACACACACACACACACACACACACACACACACACACACACACACACACACACACACACACACACACACACACACACACACACACACACACACACACACACACACACACACACACACACACACACACACACACACACACAAGCCTGTAAGTTTCTCTATGGGACATCCCTGTATAAATGTGCAATATTAAATTCACACCTCCATGGTGAAGCTTACAGTTAGCCAGCAGGTTGAGTAGCAGCTCCACCTCAGAGAGCGAGTGCAGGCTGGTGAGGTTGGCCCCCTGAGAGACACAGGCCCTGGATGACTCCTCCCAGCTGCCTGCCTCCGCCTCCGACAGAACCCGGTAGCAGAACCCATTATGGGCCAGCCAGCCCTCTGCACACTCTGTACGGCAATACTGCCAGTTCTCTATAAGAGAGAGGAGATGAGATGAGAAGAGAAGAGAAGATGAAAGGAGAGGAGAGAAGAGAGAAGAGATAAGAGAAGAGAAGAGAAGAGAAGAGAAGAGAAGAGAAGAGAAGAGAAGAGAAGAGAAGAGAAGAGAAGAGAAGAGAAGAGGAAAGGAGAGGATGAGAAGAGATGAGAGAAGAGAGAAGAGAGAAGAGAAGAGAAGAGAAGAGAAGAGAAGAGAAGAGAAGAGAAGAGAAGAGGAAAGGAGAGGATGAGAAGAGATGAGATGAGAAGAGAAGATGAAAGGAGAGGAGAGAAGAGGAAAGGAAAGGAAAGGAAAGAAGAGGAAAGGAGAGAAGAGAAGAGAAGAGAAGAGAAGAGAAGAGAAGAGAAGAGAAGAGAAGAGAAGAGAAGAGGAAAGGAAAGGAGAGGAGAGAAGATGAAAGGAGGAGAGAATATATAATATATTGCTCCGCTATATCTAGAGCAACTGAGTTCTAGTAGGATACCCCATGTGTGTGTGTGAGTGAGTAAGTGAGTGAGTGAGTGAGTGAGTGAGTGAGTGAGTGAGTGAGTGAGTGAGTGAGTGAGTGAGTGAGTGAGTGAGTGAGTGAGTGAGTGAGTGAGTGAGTGGGTGGGTGGGTGAGTGAGTGAGTGAGTGAGTGAGTGAGTGAGTGAGTGAGTGAGTGAGTGAGTGAGTGAGTGAGTGAGTGAGTGAGTGAGTGAGTGAGTGAGTGAGTGAGTGAGTGAGTGAGTGAGTGAGTGAGTGAGTGTTATGTGTAAATAGGGGTCATGTGGGGTCATGGAAATCATGCAGAACAGATCGCTAACGCTGTCGCATCCCTGATGAGGATGGACAGGAGCACTTGGATTGGTCCCCAGGCTTGGCCCCACACCGCAGCCCATGTCTGCTCCCGGCTGCCCTTGGGGGGTGGGGTCAAGTGCAGAGACGAAATTTCACCGGCAACCCAAACACAAAAATTGCATGCGTGTGTTCCTGTGTGTGCTGCCCATCGCATGTGTGTGATTGATGACATTGTCAATGTGTGCAATAAATAAAGACTTCTTCAAAGTCCAGTTTAGTTGAATGTGTGTGTGTTTGCATATGCATGTGTGTGTGTGTGTGTGTGTGTGTGTGTGTGTGTGTGTGTGTGTGTGTGTGTGTGTGTGTGTGTGTGTGTGTGTGTGTGTGTGTGTGTGTGTGTGTGTGTGTGTGTGTGTGTGTGTGTGTGTGTGTGTGTGTGTGTGTGCACCTAGTGGCTCAGCTTTCCTGGTGTCGTTAGGCGTCTTCTTGCAGATGTAAGGCAGAGCTGACTCACAGGACAGGCTCTGCCAATGGCCGTCGGCTGCAGAGCTGTAAACCGCACACTGTTTGTTGTCCTGTAGAGGGCTGGGAGACAGGCCTGGAGGCACCAGGAGGCATAATCATACTTTCAGAACCTAACGTTATAGAACTATATCAATCGGACATCTGGGTAGTGTTCAATCCCCAGTAGCGGTACTACCGGCTTGGTCAGAAGTTCCTACGAACACAATTGGCAGTGTTCGCGGGTGGGGAGCCGGTGTGAGGGAAGGTATGAGTCCTGGTTGTTGCATTAGCGACTCCGACTCGTCGGTCGCGGGGCGCCTGTTCAGCAGGGAGGCGATCTGGGGGAGAGAGTGTGAACCTCTGCACACGTTACGCTCTCCCAGTGAAACTCCTCGCTGTCAGGTGAAATAAGTGGCTGGCGACTCCACATGTGTTGGAGGAGACATGTGGCAGTCTACACCCTCCCCAGACCGACAGAGAGTAAACTCAACGACCAGGACTATGCGGGGAATTGGCATAATAACGACTAAATTGGGGATAAAATGGTAACAATAGTAATAATAAAAAGAAGGAAAAAAGATATAATCACACACATGAGCTAGTGCATTGAACTTTGATCATTATTTTAAATGAACATCAATGAAACTATATTATCAGATATAATACCATCTTACGCCTTCCCTCATAAGTAGGCTACTCTTGTCCCCATCACAAACGTCACTGATTTGGGTAATGAGGCCATACATACTGCAACAGGACTAAGAGACACAGGACTAAGACACATTCAATCTCTTTATTTCTGCCCTTCCTCTCTTCTCTTCATTTCCTCTCTTCTTCTTTTAAATATCTATCACTTTAAATATCCTCTTCTTTAAGCCCTGTTGCTTTCTTTTATTTTTCTGCAGGACAGGAACCCTTTGAAAACCAGCATTCTTGCTGGGTAGGGCCCAAAGTTATTTGTTGCATCATGTTGTGTTGTTTTTGTTATCAATTTATCTGGTAGGGCAGGGGTTCCCAAACTGTGGGGTGCGCCCCCCTCCGGGGGCCCGGGGCAAACAGGGGGATGGGGTGGAGGGAGAAAAAAAGACCTTGTTCCGTTATAGTTCCATGGTTGTTCCACTAGTCTAGTGGAATGCTGGCACAGCGCTAACACGGTGTGGAGAGAGGTCTGGCTATGAGAGCCTAGCAGTGGAACAAACAAATCAGAGTGGAACTAAATGTATTCAGATTTAAATACAATGTGTTGCATACATAAGAGCTGTAAATAAACACTGTTGCTAGGTTGCCAACACACAAAGAGCTAGCTTGCTGATGCAACGTTAGCTATCCAACCGGGGAGAGAAAATAAATCTGAAAACTAAATGGAAACCTTTTTTGACACAGTCAGGAACTAAAAGAAGAGCCGGTGCACTCATAACAAGCGTTCCAGGTAACGCTAACGTCACAAAGCCAAGAACAAGAACGCGTGATGAAGCACAGCTCTCCCCTCAGAGTCCTCTGCTTTCCCAATACATCAAAACACTAAGAGGAACCTAAAGTTTAATCTTCGCATGAAAAGAGACCCATCGAAGGAAATACAAAATAGATGGTGTGGTGTTCTTTTAATATGCTTTCCTGACTACAATGATACATTTGGCCCAAATAAATATAAATATATTGTTGGGGGAAGGGGGTGGCCTAAATGTTTCCAACTACACAAGGGGGGGCCTAACTGATAAAGGTTTGGGAACCGCTGTGGTCATCATCATCATCACCACCACCACCACCAGTGGACTTTGTCTCGTTTAATTCTACAGTTCAAGCCAGTGAAGATAAAAGCACTCTTCAAATCAGTCCATCCTGTAAATTCAGTCAATTTAAACCAGTTTTTCAACGGCCCGGCCCCTCTTTAGGACGATTTGCCCACCGACGCGACACGACACTTTGTGAGCGTCTGGCAGCTCGGGCCTGCAATTTCTTTATACAATATATATATACAATTAAAGCCCTATTTGTTGCCGTTCGAATGCCACCTCACTCGACCAACTCCGTTCAGCGGTTCTCGAGTTACATGCCAATATGTGAGGCGTGCGCCATTGTACACGTCAGTCAGATTACCACCCCAGACTCCCAGGGCTTTAGCTCCGTCAATCATTTGCCGATCTCGAAAATTATTGGACAGGGATGTAGCCAATGGGTGTGGCTTTCCAATGATACCCCACGTGGGCGATACAGTCACGAGTGAAAACAGGAAGAGAAAAAAAACGCAGAATGAATTGAAGTCAATGAGGAAATGGAATCCTGGAGAGCCTTTTTTTTTTTTACACAGTTTACCAAAATCACTCCTTTTTTTTATCCACTTTTTCTCCCATTTTCTATATTTTCTCCCATCCCAATTCGTATCATCCAATTCAACCCTCCCCTGTCACGAACGCTGTTTCTTGCCTCCCACAAGCCGGCTGCAATGTGGACTAAGTCATACATAGCACAAGTCCCCTCCGGTACTTGAGGTAACAGCAGTCGCATCTTTTCACCTGCGCAGCTCGATCTCTCAGTGGCGAGGAGTAACGCGTGGGAGGCTCACGCTGCCCCCGACACTTCCTGATTCTACTGCGCAGGCGCACCAACCGACCTGTAGGAGTCGCTGTCCACAACGCCCGATCCCCACCCATCAGTTTCCCACCCCCTAATACGGCCAATGTGTATTAGTATGAACGACCAGCTAAACTGAAAGCAATGTGGAGCGCTGGGCTCGAACAGGCGAGCCCAGCGTCTCCGCATTCGTGGCGAGCGCCTTGCCCACTACGCCACGTAGCCGCCCACCCAAAATCACTCCTAATCACTAATTTCTGAACAGATTTTTATGAGATTTGGAAAGAAAATTGGATATACTATTTTTGGATACTCAAGTTCAGACCTATGTTACTTTCATTAGCACTAAAAGTGATCCTTCTTTATTGTATCAGAAACTTCAGAATGTTATCTTTCAAAAGAGACCAGGCTTATTCATGTGCTATAAGTACAAAGTATAGTATTTTGGTTTGCAAAAAGAGTATGCAGTCCTCAAAAACAAAAACAAAAATGGTCACTTTTCGGGGTGCTTGTTAACACTTTCAGTGCCACCAGGGGGCGCACGACTTAGTGCTTGAATGCCACCATCGGCGCCAATGTTAACGTTAATATCGCCTAATCTATGTTTTAAATTATGGCTATGTGTCTAATCTGCCCGTCGCTTATCAAAGAATAATTTTCCAGTCAGTGTTGTCAAGGCAGATGGTTTTTTATCGCTTCATTTCCGTTTGAGAGCATTTTGAAAAGCACTCGTTTTCAGGTGAAAAACAGCCCATTCTGTGATAATCGCCTTTTACTGGAATATTCCAGAACGTTGATATTTGTCTGCCTATTTATGAATAGTTTTCAAATAAACGCTAGATGATCAATAGTATACGTGCATGCACGCACGTTCGAGCCGCGCGCTGATAATAGCTGATTTCATTTCCTCATGGATTTTACAGTGAAACAGATAGAGCACATATCACAAAAAAGCTTATTATCTCCTCGAAAACGAATCTGATTATCCTAACACTGATAACATAGATTCCTTACCTGACATCAGATGGTATCCAAATGGTATATTCCAATTCCTGATCACCATTCGAAAAAATCGATAAGTGTATAGATCTAACGTGTATACAGTAGAACTCATGATCCGCGGGGCTCAGAGGATCCAGAATGAACTATGGTAACCCTGGCTGCATCAGTGGACTGGAAAATGTGGACTGGAATATTTTTTTTCCCCCATCCATTTTCATTGAGTCCATTCCAAAAGGGTGATTTACCATCTGTGAGACGATAGGGGGCGCTTTTTTCACATCTGATCGCCGGCGGCCCTTGGGTAGGCTAGGGTAGGCTCGCGTGATGCAATATGATTTCAGATCGCTAAAAAAATATTATAATAATAATTCAGAGAAATCTCGTGAGTGGCTTTCAACGTAACTATCGTAAACACGAGATTAGCCGTGAGTGGCTCTCAAAGTGTTAAGAGATTAATGTCTAAAATGTCCAATATGCTTTAATGGAAACTAAACCTTTTATTTTATTGCCTTACTCCATACTAGGGATGGGCGGGAGTAATCAATTAACCGAGTACTCCCGACTTTCTAAGTGACAGGCCCCAGGCGGTCAGGGTGGGGGGTCATACCTCCAGCAAAATCACCCTGAGTCTAATTTAAAATACAGTTTGAAACCGTCTGTACACAGTAGGATTTGTGTGCTAGCAGAGCTAGACTCCAGTCACGAGTCACGGTGCACATGTGCGGTGGTTTGTCCACCAAAAAAGCGCCAAAAGATAGAAAAGAAACTAGCAGGGCGGCTAGGTGGTGTAGTGGGCAAGGCACTCGCCACCAATGTGGAGACGCTGGGTTCGCATGTTCGAATCCAGCTCTCCACATTGTTTTCAGTTTAGCTGGTCGTCCGTACTAATACAATTGGCAGTATTAGAGGGTGGGAAACTGATGGGTGGGGATCGGGCGTTGTGGACAGCGACTCCTACAGGTCGGTTGGTGCGCCTGCGCAGTAGAATCAGGAAGTGTCGGGGGCAGCGTGAGCCTCCCACGCGTTACTCCTCGCCACTGAGAGATAGAGCTGCGCAGGTGAAAAGATGCGACTGCTGTTACCTCAAGTACCGGAGGGGACTTGTGCTATGTATGACTTAGTCCACATTGCAGCCGGCTTGTGGGAGGCAAGAAACAGCGTTCGTGACAGGGGAGGGTTGAATTGGATGATACGAAATTGGGATGGGAGAAAAATATAGAAAAAATGGGAGAAAAAGTGGATCAAAAAAAGAAAAGAAACTAGCAGAGCCAGAACTATTCAACTACCCTGGAGCCACAGCCAGCAGAGAAGCCGGTTTACTTTCGCTGCAGCCTGAGAACTGGAGTGTGAGGGGATGTAACACTAAAGATGGTGGCAACGACAAAGAATTGCTGCAAAATAAACATATGTTGGTAAAAAAAATTATATATATATATATTTTTTTTTAGATTTTTTTTTACTTATAACTATTTCGATAATTATCGATATCGAATGATATAACATTATCATATCGTTATCGCGATATGATTTTTTGCCATATCGCCCAGCCCTAGTCTATTCTACTATTTGTATTACTATTTACTATTATTACTATTGTATTCTTGCACAATCGTAGCGGGCATGGCCAACCACATTTCACTGTCTGTCCTGGTATGTATGTGATAAATAAACTCTTGAATCTTGAATCTATTCATTCCTACACCAAACATATATGAAAAGCTGTATAAAGTGTTGCCTTTGTGTAGAAATTCTACAGGCATTTACCATGTATATACACCCCAGGCCTGTTTTCTGTACATACCCACACATACGTATCCACCACACTATTAAAATAGGTACATCCAAACATACACACATAAGACACATGCAGACATTATGTAATGTAGATGTATGTGCACAGCGGCAAGTCTATATATACATCACCCTCGGAAACCCATCTTGTTTTAAGTTTTTTTTGGAATGTAAATGGATATAAAAAAGAAAACAAGGTGGGTTTCTGAGATTGTATATACATAAATACATACATATCCATGTTGAATATAATCATATGGGAGACACAGTACCTGCGGTGAAGTTGACCAAGGCTAGCGGTGCTCCGTCAGACCACTGCCACCCTCTGCCGTCCTTCAGATGGTTCAGTCCGATCCACACCATCACCCCTACGTCAGCCAGCCGATCTGCAGAGGACACATGGTGCGGCTGAGTTTAACCCTTTCACTACCAAATGGTTAACCCTTTCACTGCGACAATACAGAATGTTAACCCTTTCACTACCACACAACAAAGGGTTGACCCTTTCATTACCACACTACAGAAGGTTAACCCTTTCACACCACACTAGACGGTTAACCGTCTGTAGTGTGGTAGTGAAAGGGTTAAGCCATCAACAAGGACACACTGCTTCATTGTATCTACTACATACATAAAGTTTGTACATCATACTTCATACTGTTGGGAGATTACTGTGTAGTGCATGGAGTGCTGTATGTGCAACATACTACATACTTGGGAGGACCTACACACCCAGGTGGACGTGGGCGTTCGTAATAGCAGAAAAAGAGAAAAAACAGTCACAGCTGTTTCCACTCGCTAGCTAAACAATCAGGAGGATATTCAGTGTTGCCAAAAAACACAGACATTATGCTTCAGTGGCTTGTATCAGTATGTTGTTGTGTTTTGTGTTTGTTTGGAACATTTTCACTGACCTGGAAAGAAAAATTACACTGGAAATGACCTGCTGCAAAGAATCGTGTAGCAACCATGCACTACATTCTCCAAATGTTGGTGATTTTGGTATGCATACAAATCTCAGTCGCATAGATTATTTGCATACTACTAACCGATCACATGCTGAAAATTGCATACAATATAGTATGTAGCATGTAGAAATCTGAAACAGTGAAAGTGAAAGTGAAACGCATTTCCTGTGAGCTGCCACTAGGGGCAGAGTGGCTAACTAGTGGTGGGAAGACCGATTATTTTAACAGATTTGATTCTTTCAGTGCATGAACAAGAACTGCTGTTTTTACCTTTTAGATAAAGCTAAGCTAGCTTTCAACGCAGCAAAGTTTCCGCGCTCCACTCCCACGCTCCACAGCTGACCAGTGTTGTCTTCCTGCAACAACTCACACCAACTGTTTCAGTGGCACAAACAAGCACTTTGTAAAAAAAAATTTAATAAAAAAACAAGTTCAGTTGAAACAGCGAGTACTTGAGTAATCGATTACTCACGCCCATCCCTAGGTGATTCGGGAATTCAGTTTAGATTCTCCGTTGAATGAAGTGAAGAGACTCACTGGACCCCGCCTACCCGAATCACCTGTCCACTCGCTGACTCCTGCACCCCTCCCTCTCAACACGGCTCAGTAGAAAACAATGGTGCATGGTCGCTGAACGAGTTGCTAATCCCAACAATTTGTTAGCAAATTGCACATGACTACTAACAACGAGCGAGTGAGTGAGTTACTGTTGAGTGAGTTAGTGATATCGCTGGTCATATACATGTACTTCACATCTAAAAACCAACTGAGGATGGAACCCCAGGCATTTCTAATCTTGATCATCATCTTTGTTTCTTTTATATTCATAAATAACAATTTATTAAACATGTATTACAATTTGTAGACGTTTTTGCAGCCCCTAATAGTTTTGTTTTATTTGTCCTTTTCTCCCATTTTCTAACCAATTTAGTCGCTAAGAGCCTGAGGGTGTAGCCACATGTCTCTCTGCAATACATGTACAGTAGTCGCCAGCAGCTTCTTTTCACCCGACAGCGAGGAGTTTCACTGAGAGAGCGTAACGCGTGTGGAGGTTAGGGCTGCACGATTTTTTTTTTTTTTTTTTTTTACTTTGACCAGTCAGCTGGTTCTTTTTAGCGTTTATCGCTTTTTCTGGTCAAGCATGACCGACAGAAACAGGTTGAATAGGATATAGATCGGGGGAAAGACACTCTGAGAAAATACGGCGAGTCCGGGAGTCGAACTCGTGTACCCCAGATCCGTGACGCGCACGGTTGTCCCCGACGCCGAAATAGCGCCGAGATACGCGGTGAGCTACTGGAGCTCCCCGGGCTGCACGATTCTTGCTAAAATGTGAATCATGATTTTTCTCTCTAAGAATTAAGATCACGATTCGCTCACACGATTCTTATTTTGTCATCATTTAAAAAATGTCAGTAAAAAGTAAAAAAAATATAAAAAATTGACATTTCTTTAAAGTAAAAGAATTATTTAAAAAATCGTCATAATTTAGAAATGAGATTGCATAGGTCTATGAATTGAGATCCCGATTTTTTTTTCCGATTAATTGTGCAGCCCTAGTGGAGGTTCACACTATCTCCCTCAGATCCCCTCCCTGCTCTAACCCACCAGTAGGAGTCACCAATGCAATGACCAGGACTCGTATCCCATCGGCTTCCCACCCGCGAACACTACAGGAACGTCTGACCAGGCCAGAAGTAACAGCAACCCCTAATCTGAAGTGTAAAGTACTCACCATTTACAAATGCCACTTTAAGTTTATAAGTGATTTGTGGGTGTATGAGTATGTGAGTGTTTTTTGCCTCTTTCAATCAATTGTTAACTACATAGAGTTAAATGACTAGTTTAATAAAAACGTTGCTGTATTTGTATAGAATGTAGTAGAATTCAAATCTTTGTTTTCTGGTAAACAGCTCACTTTTGTTTATATTTACATGTCCACCCATCTTCATCATCTACCTCGTATAACCTCTGCAAAGTCCATCTTCATCATCTACCTCGTATAACCTCTGCAAAGTCCATCTTCATCATCTACCTCATATAACCTCTGCAAAGTCCATATTCATCATCTACCTCATATAACCTCTGCAAAGTCCATCTTCATCATCTACCTCGTATAACCTCTGCAAAGTCCATCTTCATCATCTACCTCGTATAACCTCTGCAAAGTCCATCTTCATCATCTACCTCATATAACCTCTGCAAAGTCCATCTTCATCATCTACCTCATATAACCTCTGCAAAGTCCATCTTCATCATCTACCTCATATAACCTCTGCAAAGTCCATCTTCATCATCTACCTCATATAACCTCTGCAAAGTCCATCTTCATCATCTTCTTTGCTCTCGCATTATTTATATCCCATCCTTGTTAACTTTTGGTTTCGGCAAAGTTGTAATGAGTCTGACCTCCTTTGATTGACAGGAGCTATTACAAAACTACATATATCCCCAAATAAATAAGTATTTTCAAGTTAACCCTTTCACTACCAAATGGTTAACCCTTTCACTGTAACAATACAGAAGGTTAACCCTTTCACTGCCACACAACAAATGTTTAACCCTTTCACAACCACACTACATAAGGTTAACCCTTTCACTACCACACTACAGATGGTTAACCGTCTGTAGTGTGGTAGTGAAAGCGTTAAACTGCTCCCTTTCCTCTCCTTACACACATCTTTAGTCACGCCTATGTGAGGTTTTGCCTGCCCTGGTCACTAATTCCAACACAACCACACTTAACTCTGTGTCACTTAAGTTGTTGCTCCATGTACTGTATGACATCCCAGACACATTATGAGATGACTCATAAGAAGCTGCTCATGTGGGGCTATTTCTGACTGTAATGGCTTGTGACAGATTTTGAGTCGGATTCAGAGTTTTGTAGCTGTATCTAAGGCTATGGTTAGACTAGTGTATTCCTGGCGTTTTTTTATACGTTTTGACGACGTTTCATGTCCTATCTACACAGAAATGCGTTTTTTGGCGTTTTTTTGTGGATACGGCTGAAACGCAAAATTGTGTTTGCGTTTGGAGATACGCAAAAAAAACGAGTCGACAACAGCGTGTAGTCAGCACGGAGCAGTTGTTGCGAAAACGCCCATGCGCAGTAGATACCATCTGCGTGCCTTTCCGGTGACAACAGTGTGTGTGTTTGGGACAGAGCTCCGTGTCCCAAATAGCTTCAGCTACCATGTGTTGTCAAGTTATTGTTATAAGGACCCCAGTCCAAGCTACAACAGTCTGCATTCCCTTAACAATTGTTTGTATTGAGCCGTATTGTATTGTACCCATATGCAATATGTTAAATAAAGTTTACATCCATTCATTCTGCTAGCATTACCGATTGCATGAGCAGCTGGCTAACGTGAGCTATCAGGATTCAGACCCTGTTAGCTCAGAGTTCCTCTTTCAACTTAACAAGCATTAAACAAAATGGCCCAGTCATCTATTCACCTTTGTTTAATACACACAGCGTTGTCTCTAATGTTATCTAACTACTGATAGCTCGCGATATCATCAGTTTCATGCTGGCTAAGTAGCGTGAGCTAATGTTAGCTTCTAGCCACAATGCTATATTGTTATAATGGCATACTCCATTGACGTTAGCATGCAGCTAACAATGCTACCGATCGTTTTTTAGACTAAACTATCCGCTCTTGGTGGTCACTTGTGTTGATGTTAGTTTTGTTTCATCAACAAATGACAGGCAGAACACACAGTGAATGTATCCGTTTTGTTTATTGCACTTTTATTAGGCTTTGCTGAAAAAAGAATTGCTGCATTGAGTGAGCAAGCAAGATGGTGGCGCGGCATAGGCGCCTGCCTTATTGACATTTTCTTTGCTGGAGCTTCCACCAGGAAGTGTATTGGCACATTCGTTCTGATTGGTTGAAATTGCCTTCATGTTTGCCACCTACTGCCACCTACTGCTTTGGCAGTGTACTACATCAGTGTGCTCGGCTGACAAAAACGCGCACGACGTCGCGGCGATACGCATAAGAAAACAATACGAAGATGATACGAAAGGTGTAACCTCTGCCTAGTGTATTCGTTTTCCAATACGCATCGGTTAATCTTTTCACCCCTAATTGTAACAGGTTTGAAACAGTTTGAAAAAGGCAGACCAGAAATAACATATGAACTTCAATACACATTTGGACATGGTGAACAGGTTTACACTTTAGATTAGACTAGAGACTACAAAAATTATCTAAATTACTAGAAAACAATTCATTAGAGATCCCCTCCAGATGGATCCCCTCTCATGTTCCACATATTGGACTATGAGAGGTTCAACCTATTAGTGACATCACACATGCAACTCAGATTTCAGGGAAGTACAGATAAGCTCTCCCTCTCCAGGGGAAGAATGTGAAAAAGGCTCTCTGGTGATACGTTTTGCACAAATAACAATCTGTAGAGTCAAAGCCATGCCGCCAAGAGGAGTTAACCGTAAAAAGAAACATTTATGAATAGAGGGCATCTTTAATACATGTACAGATAGAATAGAATAGAAATCCTTTAATAATCCTGAGGGGGAAATTCGGCACTACAGATCGCTCACAGTGAACAACAATAAACAATAAATAAAGATAATTTATAAGAGATGAGAAAAGGGTAGTCTGGAAATAACCTATAAACTTGAAGAGACATTTGTACATGGTACACTTTAGGCTGCAAAAACCTCAACAAATGATTAATATACTTGCAATAAATGTTTTATAAATCATTTGTTATACATAAAAGGAAGAAAGAAATAATTTATCATATTAATATTTGGTGTTGATTGTTTTGCACAAAGTTGTGTTCTTAAAAACATTAACAAACATATTATTTTAACAATTGTATCTGACTTCCTTGAATCTGTGGAACATGTTTGTTACTTTTCTTTTCAAAATAACTAGTCTAAATCTAATTTTAATTATATTAAAATATAATTATTATAATTTTTTCAGCATGTATTTCTTCCCTTGTATTGAACACAAGGTTTCTTGGTAGGTGCAGCAGACACCATATTCTAAATTAATTATGTCTTACCCTGCCTGGCTACCCCACACCCAAGAATAAAAAAACATTTTACGAAACACAGTAGATAGATGTACTGTACAGTAAGCAGTGTTCCTGGCTCCAAAAAAAGCAAATGAATCAAAGCTAATTCATCCCATTGTGACATCATTGAGGACAAGCAATTCTTCAAAGAGACCAAAGACAAACCCCGGCCAATCGGCAAGGAGTATCTATGTAATTTCCCCCAGAACCTAAATAACCAGAACCAGAACCTAAATCCATACAAAGATTTAGCAAAACCCATTTTGCATAATATGTCCCCTTTAATGCTGAACAAATGCTTGTAGCCTATTGCTTCCTCAAATGTGTGCCCTTGCCTATTGGCTAGCTGCTTAAAGTTGTGCTTCCTTTGTGTGATAATAATTCACAATGATTATTATTATAAATTCATCATTGCATTGATGAACAGGGACATTATACTTTTTCCTGAAATTACTTTATGAAGTGACAGCAATTGCTTTGGAAGTAGTTGTGGTTCAGGCAGACTCGAAGCAATCACTGTCACCACATAAACTAGTTCCTGTAAAAAAAGAAAAGAAAAGTGCAATACCCCCATTCATCACAATGATGAATTATACTAACCAAAGCAAACGGTACATCTGACTCATCTGACTCAAATGGTGTCGAACCGGATACTTCATGAGAACCAAAAAAAAATACATAAATAAATAAATAAAACATGATAAAACCAACAAATGAAAAATATTAGCCTCCCAGGTAAGATGCCTACCTCTGATGTACCTGTGCTCTGCCAGGCTGGTGATACTGAGCAGATTGCCACCCTGGGCCTGGCACGACGACAAGGCTTGACTCCAGGTAAGGATGGTGTACAGGTTGAACTGGTAACATGCACGCAGCTCCTGGTTAGAGTCCCAGAACGTCTCGCAACTGGAATCTAAAGTGCCGGGTTTGAGAAGGAAAGTTTAGTAGAGGATCACTCCGGTTGACTGTGTGTATAAACGGGCATATTTCGGGGGTTAAAAGACGGTTGGGAACTTGTGTGAAAAGATGACACCACCTTCTTTTTCTCAGTTTTTGTACATTTTGTAGGTTTTAACTATTTCCCTATGCAATATAATAGACTTGATTGAAGGTGTGTCTGAAAACACGTTTCATTTCAAACCTTTATTTAAACTCTAAAGGCAACCAATGTTTCCCTCATTTACAGTCACGTCGAGTATACATACAGAAATAAGCAAAAAAAAAAAAGGCATATAAAATCACACAGCATATAAAATCATAACAATAAGACAACAAGGCAAGGCAAAAGTAAGGATAACAAATCAATTAAAACACGTACAACTTGATTGACAAAGGTTGGAGATCAAGGTTTAAAATTTTGCAACAGAGGGGAGAATCTCAAGCTTTAAAGGGGAACTCCAACATTTTGGGAAATTAGCTTATTTAACATCTTCCCTGGAGTTAGACAAGAAGATACATACCTTTTTTGTCTCTGTGCGTGCATTTTAGCTTTGGGAATAGACGCTCCGTTAGCATAGCTTAGCTTCATCACTGGAAGTGAGGCAGGACAGTAGCCTTACAGTGCCTTACAGTGTATTGCAAGGTCTGACATTGACCAAATTTGATATGCATGACCTTGGTGGGCTCTAGGTCAACTCCTGAAAAGGGAGTCAATGTCAGACCTTGCAATCAAAAGTTAGGGGGCGCACTGAAATTATGGCAAGGGTTATTAGCCCCCTAACTTTTGATTGCAAAGTCTGACATTGACCCCCTTTTCAGGAGTTGACCTAGAGCCCACCAAGGTCATGCATATCAAGTTTGGTCAATGTCAGACCTTGCAATACACTGTAAGGCACTGTAAGGCTACTGTCCTGCCTCACTTCCAGTGATGAAGCTAAGCTATGCTAACGGAGCGTCTATTCCCAAAGCTGAAATGCACGCACAGAGACAAAAAAGGTATGTATCTTCTTGTCTAACTCCAGGGAAGATGTTAAATAAGCTAATTTCCCAAAATGTTGGAGTTCCCCTTTAAGGACTGTTCTATTCCATTCAAAAAATGATGTAGTATAAGGAGGTAGCTTACCAATAAGGGCCTTACAAATTAACCAATACCAGTGTTTGTTGCGCCTTTCCATCAAAGAGGACCAATCAACCTTCTCATGAAGGACACATGTAACGTTATCTGTGTAGCATGCTGTACCTTGAATTGGACAGAAGCCCCATCTTTCAGCTTCATCGTAGCGGGTGGTGGTGGCACACCAGCGGTGGTGGTCCTCACGCCCCTCTGCCGTGCACTCAGAGTACCACTTGTTGTTGTACTTAAAGGGCAGGGCGCAGGGCATGCCGTGTCCATTTCCCAACAAAGTGTGGATATCTGCAGATAAAACATAAGAGACGGTGTGATTTGAATTTTACTGATTTTGCGAACCGATTAGTTGACAAAATCTCATGACTAGTACTAGTCAACTGGGGGCGACAGTGGCTCAGGAGGTAAAGTGATCGTCTGGTAATCGAAAGGTTCCCGGTTCGATTCCGGCTCCTCCCGGGCAGTATGTCGAAGTGTCCTTGAGCAAGACACTTCACACCTAATTGCTCCTGTTGAGCAGGTTTGCACCTTGTATGGTTGCCTCTGCCATCAGTATGTGAATGTGAGTGTGACATAGGTAGGTTCATCATCCTCCTTATTATTGTAGTTGTGTATTTGTATATGGTGTAGTGTTTACCTGTAATGAATTCCCTCTTGTGTTTCCCCTTCTCTGGTGCCGCCCGCCCCTTCCTGTAGAATGTGCCGATTACCCGATGATGATGGCAGCTGAGGGCAATCACTCATTAGGGGGCAGGTGGATAAAACCTGAGATCCTGCACACACTCATGGCCTTTTGCCATTATCACCAAACTGTGTATTGTGGGTTGTGTGTTGGCCTTTTTGCCATTGCCACGATGATTGTATTCGTCTGTGCTGAACTGTGGGTCAGCTTGATGCCCCTGAGATGTGAGCTTGTGTGAAGTTCGCTCGTGTCCTGTGACACTTTGATTACTTGTGTTTGTTAGTGTGTACCCCTTTACCTAGTGTTGTTCATCATATTGTATATTCCTGTTTTGTTCTCCCTTCCCTTGTCCTAAATTGTGTTTGTGGGTTTCATTCCCCTTATGGTAATAAATATCGTTTACTTTTGAGAACGCTTTATTATTTCCTCCTACCGGGACCTGTGCTAAATGCACTCCCTGAACGGGTTGGAGGTTCACAACAACCCGGTTCAGGTACACTTATATTATTTATAGACCATTGTATGTGACAGTGAGGAACTAAATTGTAAAGCGCTTTGGATAAAAGAGCTACAGTATGTAAATGCCCATTTACCATTTAATAGACCTCTCACGGGTGACATATTCACGGCTGCTCATCTCCCTTTAGTGTTAGCAATTTGTCTTTGGTGAAACACAATTTCCCCATTAACCCCACGTGTAGTATCAAGGACAACATTACTGGTAAACAGGAAAGGAAAACGCAGCTCATTTTCACCATAGGCGTAAAAAAAAAAAGGCACCGGGGCTTGTCAAAATGAGGTGGTTGGCACTGTCAGGGCTGGGCGATACGGCCTCTAAATGATATCACGATATGTTTTTGCTCCATCACGATACACGATATATATTGCGATATTTTGATATTTCCTCTAAAGCACTTAAAAATGCTTGATTTAACCCTTTGATGGATACAGTCACGCCAATATGATGATTATATAAACCTCTGTTGTCAAGCCTCGTCAATATAACCCCCCCACCCCCCCTTTCCTCACTAATGGAACTGGTGTCGTGGATCACTCCCCTGTGAGCATTTCCAGGGTTAGCGGCTAACGTTAGTTAGCTTAGCTTAGTTAACGGCTAACTTAGTTACCACCTCTCTAGGTGTGTGTGCGTGTACATGATATAAATTGGGCAAGTGTGTGCGTCTGTGTGAGGGAGAGAGGAAAGTGCTGCGCTAAAGTAAGTCTCATCTCAGCCACGGCGGCTTAGAAACTGACGTGACGTTTTGTGCAAAACATCACAATGTCCACGATATGTTTAAAAAGTGTATCGTTAATGAATTGTACCCAATATTTATTTAATATCGTCATATTGCCCACCCCTAGCAGACACGTGCCTACCTTCATACAGATACGAGCAGGGCCCTTCACCGGGGGTCTGACACGTGCCTACCTTCATAGGGATACGAGCAGGGCCCCTCACCGGGGGTCTGACACGTGCCTACCTTCATAGGGATACGAGCAGGGCCCCTCACCGGGGGTCTCGTACCTCCTCCACTCGTGGTAGGAGGTTTTCTTCACCACCACCAGGCGTCCGGCCACGGACAGCTTCATCTGGGACGCCCCGTACAGACTGTTCCCGTTGCAGCGCCACCACAGGGTGCGCAGGGTGGTGTCGCACTCGAACGTGCCGAGCGGGTGCGTGGCGTCGCTGGCGTTGAGGCCCAGGCACATGCTGGTGCCCAGGTTGAAGAGCCGGTGACGGGACACCCACTTCCACAGCATGCGGCGCGTGGGGCGCTCGCAGTTCTCCAGCACCAGGTTGGTGCGGTCCACGGTGATGCAGCGCTTCAGCTGGGAACTCTCCAGGATAAACAGACCCTTCTCTGGGTTGAACAGATGCAAGGGGGGTAGGGGTGAGAGACATGGGGAGCACAAGGAGGGGGGGGGGGGGGTTAAAAGAAGAAAGAAGGGAGGATTTATACATGGTAAGCAGAGGAGGAGGAATGGATAGAGCGATTAAACGAGGAGGGGGTGAATGGAAAAGGTTGTGTGAGCAGGGAGGGATAGATGAAAACTTCACAACAGGCCAAACACAGCATGATAAAGGTCCTTTATGTTAGAAAGTATAGGTTCAGGTCACCACGAGTAAAGTGAGAATATCTGTGATATCAGTTATCACATAACCAGCCCCATTTAGAGTCATTCAGAACTAGTGGACACTGGACAGAGAGATAAGAGAGATATGGCCCTGCTTTAGATACTGCTCCAAAAATGGAGTAATATTGCATCCAGAGAGATGAAAGCCTGGGGGAGAGTGAGGCCGGCTTTGTTATTGTGATGTGAAAAGGGGTTCCAATGTAACTGGAGATGGTATCAAAACAAAGGATGTATATTATTATGCCAGAAAACATGGCTGATTGGACAGACTGGTGAATACCTCAAAGGCTTTCATATCACTCATATATTAAAGGAGGAAAAACTGGCTCCATATCTGACTGTATGACTTAAAAAGAGGGGGGGGATATATATATATATAGGCTACTATTTATATTGGAAATGAACAACTTTGCCAAGTTACCTTAAGTATGTAAAGTAGTAGTGTGTGTGAGAGAGTGTGTGTGTGTGTGTGTGTGTGTGTGTGTGTGTGTGTGTGTGTGTGTGTGCGTGTGTGTGTGTGTGTGTAAGCAAGCCCATGTGTGGTCTAATTATTGCATCCTATTATGCCAGCCTCAGTATCATAATGTCAGACAAAATGATAAATTCCAAGAGGATCCAAGGAAGCATCACATGAAATCGTTATTATTAGGCTACTTTGCATCTTGGAATTAGATGTATTTAATGGAGAGGCGTGAGGTAAGAAACTTCAGACACGTTAGCTACAGTATTTATTAATAGACAGACAGGCCTATTATTGCGACTTATTTTTTCACAGTAAGAGATATCGGATAGTAATTTGTCCACATTTTCACAACAATCAAATAATCTATAGGAATCGCGCGTAGGCTGTAACAGTGAAGGCAGGATAACTTACTGTAAAATGCGGTGAGCTGGTTTTTGTCCAGGACTTCATCTTCCTCGTTCACACAGACGCAGCTATTCACGAACAATACGGCACAAATAGTTGCAACAACTGCCACGGATTCGATGCAACGATGCAACTGTATTATCATTTCGACGACAAGATGCAAGATTAAAGTAATATTCGTACATTCCGAGATCCTCAAAGTTTCTTTCGGTTTGTTTTTCATAGAAACTTTCCGCAAGTTTTTAAGGGATCGCGACGTCACGACTGGCGGTTCTCCCCCGTCCGCACCTCCGCAGGGTAACGTTATAGACGGTTATAGACACCAGACAAATTCCTTCCAGACAATGTTCGCTGGCCAGCGGCCTTACCAGAGATTTCTATTTAGGGGCTCACATGCTGTTTGAGAAAACATCACAATGCATGTTGCTCTGTGTTGAAATGATGCACAAATAAATTTGAAGGCACAATGTCACAATAAATCAAAGTTCAACTTTATTCATTTGTCACACAACTGAAAACGAACTTTTGAATAATAAAAAACATCCATGTTCAAGGCTCAGCCTCGATTTACAAAATAAAACAAAGAAACATTTTAAAAACATTAACATCCTATATTTACAACAACCATCAAAAACAATTCAGTAGTAGACCACTCATAGCTACTGCGTGCAGCTGACCTCTGCCAGCTGAATCATACAGTAGCCTACAATATGTTGTTATGTCCAAATTTGCCATTTCATTCAACTTGAAAATACAGTGTTCAACTGAGCATTTGCACCAGATCATAACAGGCAAACAGTACACATTTACAGCAGCGAAATCACCAAGGGTATGAGCCTGTGTGGACATTCAGTGTTGTCTACTCTACCATAACATCCCTGAATAATACAGAGATATGGAGTTGTACAATGTTCATTTATCTCTCTCTCTCTCACACTCACACACACACACACACACACACACACACACACACACACACACACACACACACACACACACACACACACACACACACACACACACACACACACACACACACACACACACACACACACATCCAGTGCACTCAGTTGTTATTACTTTGCATTGAATCCATAACATGTTATGATTCTGCATCAGTAGTGATCCATGGTGATCGTCTTCTCTCTGCCGGTGTTCTTATACGTCACATTTCGGAAGGTTGACGTTGAGCTCCTGAACAGAGGGTTGGTTCCCTGAGGAGAGACAACAGAGTTCAGAGAATCACCGACTTCCAACAACAGAGCATTCAAAATTGTGTGTGGTAAGCAAATAACACCAAGGACACTAGTACTAGGAGTTGGCAATATGGCCTAAATGTCATATTATTATATATTTAGAATTTCGTAATGGAACAATATACTGATATATCGTCATATATAGCCATACATAAAAATAGGGAGTGCTGTATTGGGTCAAAAATTATAATGATGGTAATGTCCAAATCTTCAAGGATAGGGCAAATCATTATAGGATTAAATACAGTGACTGTCCAGCTTACATTTAAATTAAGTCCACTCTGATTGTAAATTAAAAGCCTTATTTATGCAGTGATCACCGACGTGTTTCGACTCAAAGGAGTCTTCATCTGGGTGAAAAATCAAAAGAGGGCAGGTGTCCTCAATGTGAGTCTAGCTGTTTCTACAGTGGCCGCACTAAACGCAAGCTGCAGGAGAGAGTGGCTGAATACAGATACGCCATCAGAACCCGTAGCACCAACTATCCCATGGCACATGACACAACATTACAAAAAAGAATGCAAGGGGTGGCGACAGACTCAACAGTCTCCTACAACGGGGGACTTTTTGGACAGACACCCCCAGGGCCACAAAGGAAATTGACATCTCCATTCTCCCCCTTTCTACAACTCCCCTGTGAGTTTTCTAATCTGTGTTTGATGAGGAACACTGTCTCTATACTGTACTGTGATGTTATACTGAACTGTGTTTGATGAGAAAAACTGTCTCTACACTACAGTACTGAGATGTTATACTGAACTTAGAAGCATTGTGTTTCTTTCTACACTATACAGGGATGCTACATTACACGTCGGTGATCACTGCATAAATAAAGGACTTTTAATTTACAATCAGAGTGCCTCGGATTTGTTATGTACCAGGAGCCTGATCACTCCTGTGTCACTGTGCATGCAGGTTGAGGGCTGCCAATTAGGTAATTAGTGCTGATTGGTTACCTGCTGGGAGCTTTAAAACCAGCCCTGGTAACACACATGCAGTGTCTGTGCTTAGAGGAAGAGCTGTCACGTTCTTCCAGTCCTTGTCCTTTGGTTTACACTAATAGTTCCTTGATATAGTAGCATTTTGAGTTAGAGCACGGGGGTTTTGGTGTTGGTTTGCACATAGGTTGCGTGCCTTTGAGCCAGGGTCGTAACACAGACTGACAAGTGACAACCTCTGCAACCTGACTGACAACCTCTGCATATATTGCATAATATATATTATACCATCTAAAAGAATTGCAAGCTCTATGGGAACACTGTTCTTTTGCCATGGGTCTCAACATTTCAATGATTATAGTCTATAATATTTATATTCTGAAACACATATTCAACTTTTTCACAACACAGTGACATGCTCAACGTTAAGTCTGTAGTCAAAGCTAATAGTCAACAGCTTTCTCAGTACTCGTCTGGTAGAAATGATATGGGGAAAATGTATACCTCAGCACAAATGTACTAAATCCATTACCAGTATCGTTTCTACCCCTGAGTGACTCTTAAGTGCTCCAAGAAGATCTTACCGACTGCCATTTTGCCTTTGCCCTCTCGGCCTCAAACTTGGCCACCTCTTTCCGGTCATGGACTGACACCAGCAGCTTCCAGACCCCCAGCAGGATCAGACCGATGCACATGACGGAGAGGGAGACCCCCAGCACGATCATGAGGATGTCAGGGGGTTCAGGGCAGTCTAGGGAGAGAGGGAGGCCATGAGAGAGAGGGAGACCCCCAGCACGATCATGAGGATGTCAGGGGGTTCAGGGCAGTCTAGGGAGAGAGGGAGGCCATGAAAGAGAGGGAGACCCCCAGCACGATCATGAGGATGTCAGGGGGTTCAGGGCAGTCTAGGGAGAGAGGGAGGCCATGAGAGAGAGGGAGACCCCCAGCACGATCATGAGGATGTCAGGGGGCATGGGGCAGTCTAGGGAGAGAGGGAGGCCATGAGAGAGAGGGAGACCCCCAGCACGATCATGAGGATGTCAGGGGGCATGGGGCAGTCTAGGGAGAGAGGGAGGCAATGAAAGAGAGGGAGACCCCCAGCACGATCATGAGGATGTTAGGGGGCATGGGGCAGTCTAGGGAGAGAGGGAGGCCATGAGAGAGAGGGAGACCCCCAGCACGATCATGAGGATGTTAGGGGGCATGGGGCAGTCTAGGGAGAGAGGGAGGCCATGAGAGAGAGGGAGACCCCCAGCACGATCATGAGGATGTTAGGGGGTTCGGGGCAGTCTAGGGAGAGAGGGAGGCCATGAGAGAGAGGGAGACCCCCAGCACGATCATGAGGATTTTAGGGGGTTCGGGGCAGTCTAGGGAGAGAGGGAGGCCATGAGAGAGAGGGAGACCCCCAGCACGATCATGAGGATGTTAGGGGGCATGGGGCAGTCTAGGGAGAGAGGGAGGCCATGAGAGAGAGGGAGACCCCCAGCACGATCATGAGGATGTTAGGGGGCATGGGGCAGTCTAGGGAGAGAGGGAGGCCATGAGAGGTGGTGCAAATGTGTAGTGTACTAAACCTAAAAAGTCGGTAGAACCGACTCTTTCAGCTAAGTAACAATGTTCGTCAAACAGTGTTGAAACTTGGGTGACATAATTATTAGCATAGTCTTGGTAGTAATATAGGCAAGGAAGATTATTTAGTGGCAAAGTGCATAATAGTAAAAGATTATGGTTATTATAAAAAAATACGTAATTTCCGATATTGATTGAAGAAGTGTGTTTTCGTCGACGGCAGAAGATTGGTCGGGTTTCGGCTATCCTATCTGGTGGGATGTTGGGAAGTTCATTCCACCATTGTTCCAGAGAGCTATTCTATTTGGTCTATTTTGATGTTATTTAGTTTGAGGAATGATTGATTTCTATAAGGAACCAACGTATTGACACACAATCTAAAACATAATCCATGTCCAGTTGCATTCTTTGGCCCATGGCCCACCACCCATGTTGAAGGGAAATTACATCGCAAAGCAACATTCAACAAATGTACCAGATTGAGGCATAACTGATTGATTCTCTCTATGTGGCTGTGCCAAATCAAGCTCTGCTTGGGAACATCGTGATAAAGGTGCTATGACATGGCATAATGACACGTACCTCTACCATCACTCAATCTTGAAGAACTACATGGGGCGGGTAATTAGAATTTCTTGATACCTCGATTGTCTCTCTCAATCAGCTTCCTACTGTCTCTCACCAGGTAACGGAGTAAGCGGAAGTAAACGCCTGTCCTTTTTTGTCATGTAGTCCTTTGTAAAGCAGGAAGCTATAGTTTAGGGCTCTATCTCTGACCTGACAATTATGTACAGAACTGGCTGATTTTACTCTGTTTTAATTAAAGCAAGTTTTCTACAAATACAACAGAGCCCTGGGTCCTCATTTATCAATAATGCGTAGAAAGTGTTCTATTTTCGTTTCGGGATTCATCAAACGTGCCGTGCACTGTGTACACAGGTCCTACGCACACCTGCAAGTACTCTGTGTTGATAAATACCACTTGTTCTACGCTCCGCGCTCGTGCACGATTTTAAGTATTTGCATACAGAACCGCCCCTAATTAACCATATATGGTAATGAAACACCCCCATGGAATGTGGAAATTGGGCAAAAGCTAACTATGAGAAACTTCACTGAAAGAGCGAGATTGATCACGGAGGTCTAACCAACAAATTGAACGTATACAGCATTTTCCGTTGTGAACAATCTTATTTGGAAACATGACACACAGAATAATAGTATTTAGCTTTTTATTTTAAACAATATTTAATAGTATGATTATAGATATTTTTTGAGAATAGATAAATCCAATGAAGTTGTCAATTTCACAGACAACTCCGCTGAGGAGGGAGTGTGCAGACTATCTTCGGTGCGCCGGGAGCCAAGGATGTTGACTGACCCAGTCCTACAGAACCAGCACATTGACAGAAATAAATGACAAGCTGACCCGACACTGTAATGACTGAAATGAAAGAGTCGCTGAAGCACACTGCTATATCTGTGCAACCCAATGGAGAATACAAACTCGTAACCACTATTTTGCACTTGCATTTGCCATATACCATATACATATACTGCAAAATAAATGCCTTTTTCATTGAGGTTTTTTCAAGTTAGATTAAGACCTTGCAAGGGTAGACTTACAAACTGCTGTATGATCCTCTTGACTGAATTGCTGCTTTCAGCAGGCCAACTGCGCTCTACAATCCCTATTGTGCGTGCGTGAGCCCGTTATAATTGCACTCCTGTTGGGTCGTTGGTTTTGGTCAGAGTCATTATGGCTTCAGTGGATAACCCCGATCTGCATTTAAGTGATATTTTAATTACAGATACCCCAGTAATAACATTACAATAGAATTAAATACAATTAGGCCTGAATGAGTCGTGTTCCTCCCGGCCACCGGCAAGGACATTATCAGCCAAATGCGCATCGCAGATTATCTGTACATTGACCGAGTGGAATCCCGTTCTATTCACATAACTGGATTTGTTTATTGATGGAGCTTTGAAAGCTACACGGGTACAGTCTATTGATCCGATGATGTTGGGTAACCTGGTGTAAAATCCTCTCTTGGCCTAGGCTAGGCCTGCTGTTATTATTGATATATGGGTATTGTATGTAGTTGGGGGTTGGGGAAATTATGACATCCAACACTGCATTTTGTTCCACGCTCCAATTTGGGTCCCAAATTGTGGTACAAATCAAGGAGAATGTGTCTCGGGTAGCAGACTCTACTTAATATTATGTTCTCTCCGCAAATAGACTGCCTATCTCTGAAAACAGCTCCCCGCGGAGCGCACCCGTGAGAAGTATTCCTATAACGCTATAAACCATGTTGCATTCATTCGGAAAGACCTATTCCAAATGCTATTTATAGTGTTTGACAATAATTAGACTAATCGCTATTTTACAATTAACTATAATTAATTACGCCGAGTCATGCCGAAGACGTCGGTGTTTAAACTAATGCATGAAAGCTTATTTCCGTCTTGCAGTTTTCCTATTCTACTGCTTGGTAACAGGTACGCACGGTCTGAGCTGTGCGTATATATACACGCACAATCTCAAGCACACGTTCATGTTGATAAATCCCACACTTTGCTTAGAAATGATCGTACGCACGGTTTATGCACAAATCTGTGCGTACGCAGCATTGATAAATGAGGGCCCTGGAGTGGAATTGGCTGCTGGCCCTCGCGGTCGAAAGGTTTGAGCACCTCTACCCTAAATCACAGGGGCCCCTTTCCTTTCCTTTCTATGGTGTGTTATCCTAAGACTTACCGTAGATCTGAAGATCATAGACGGTATTCCCTGTGTCACCTGCTACCACGCTGAAAGAGATCAGGCAATCTTTGTCACTCTTCAGGGTGCACTGCATGGACTGGCTCTGGTCGTATTCTGAAAGCAAAATGTGGAAGTGCATGTGTGTATAATGAAAGAAAAAAGGGGGTGAATTTAAATGTCACGCTCCTCTCTCTGCATTGTCAAAAGAAGGTAAGAGGATATGCTTGCCTCTGACTTTCTGCCATTGTGATTTCCATATCAAAGAAAATCTGGTGTGTGTGCGTGTGTTTATGTTAGTGAGTGTAAGTTGCACACACATGTGTGTCTGTCTCTTTCTCTGTGTGTACCTGTGTGTGGGGGTATGTGTGTGTTAGTGAGTGCAAGTGTGTCTGTCTCTTTCTGTGTGTGTGTGTGTGTGTGTGTGTGTGTGTGTGTGTGTGTGTGTGTGTGTGTGTGTGTGTGTGTGTGTGTGTGTGTGTGTGTGTGTGTGTGTGTGTGTGTGTGTGTGTGTGTGTGTGTGTGTCTGTCTGTCTCTTTCTCTGTGTGTGTGCATGTGTGTGTGTGTATGTCTGTGTGTGCCCCACACCATTGTATTGTGTGTGCCTTACACTGTAAACATAGTAATCATAATAATCATAACTACCTACCTCAAAATATAGTCTACCCATATAACTCTGTATGGTAGTATGTACAATATTGCTGTATACCATATACATTCAAATATTTATATTTACCACATATATATATACACATCTGTCTGTACATACTTGCATATAACCCTTGTTACATATTTGTAGACACTATATAAACCATATATACCATAAAACAATTACCACCAACCATCGTTGTGTGGCATTAAAGTATCTTGTATATCTTGTATCTATCTATATTATCCCTTACCTACTCTTTACTACTAGTTTTTAATACTAGTTACGCTGCTGGCCAGTATGACTTACTACCATAGTGTCTTTATACCTGTATAACTGTACATAATAATTCTACAACTCTGTACATACATCTGATTAGCACAATTACTCAGTAGTAGCCTACTAATTTATATATTTTATACCCAGTTTAATCACCTGTACATTCTTGTATATTACTTATATTTTCACTCTGGTTGGATGCCAAACTTGTTTCCGTTGTACTATACCTGTGCCGTATAATGACAATAAATCTGAATCTAATCTAATCTAATCTATTCCACATCTGAGGCCTGAAGATCTTACCTCTCAGTTTGCACTAGTGTGACCAAGTTCAAAATAATCTCCCCCAAATAGGAACCTGAGTTGCTGGGCTATTCACGCACACCACAATAGCACTGTCTGTACGACAAGGTAAATAATATGTTCAGCATTGTCTGGTGTTGGCTGAATGGACGTGGACAATGTCCTGTGTGAGAGGGACACCCGATTCGCCATGCAGGACGGCATTCCTCCAAATCTCTGACCCATGTGGAAGCTTAGCATGTCACCTTATTAAGACCCTCTATAAGAAGAACACGGAAAATAAACTCCACATACTGTATTAGGCATGTACAGTGTAATTGTAGTGTGGCTGTACATTATGTGATGATAATAGGCTGGGTTGCTGGTCCAGGCTGTACATTATGTGATGATAATAGGCTGGGTTGCTGGTCCAGGCTGTACATTATGTGATGATAATAGGCTGGGTTGCTGGTCCAGGCTGTACATTATGTGATGATAATAGGCTGGGTTGCTGGTCCAGGCTGTACATTATGTGATGATAATAGGCTGGGTTGCTGGTCCATGGCTGTACGCGTATTGCTATGTTATGCTAGCTACTTATCACAGCCGGGCATGATAAACACAGAATGAGATTAATTTAAGATCCCTCGGCAGCGACGGTATATCATATCATTTCATTTGACTTACTCTGACGCAGTCTATATTACCTGAACTACCTAAAATCCCAGGGACTTATTTGTCAAAATGAAGTTGTTGAAATGGTCCAATATGTGAAAACCGCCAACAGAGAGTGTCTGCTTTCTGGGGGCTGAAAAGAACAAATCTTTACATTCTAATCAAGATGTCGGCGCCCAGAAAACAGACAAGTTGGACCATTTCAACAACTTCAGTTAATAAGTGGCCCAGTTTTTATGTTTAGGTAATATAGACCGTTTCAAAGTGACAACAATAACTTTGTAAAAGGACCCACGTTTATTTCCCATTACAGTGTTCGCTAATGCAATAACCGACAGGAAATACATTTGGGTCCAAACCAACGGCATTCCAGTGAAACCGTCTACAGAAGAATGCTTCTGAGTTCTTCTTATCTACGTCTGTGTATCTGTGTATTATTTTGTATTGCCAGAACAGAACAGAACAGATGAGATTAGAGAGAACATAATTGCATGAGGCTGGGGAGATATTCACCTGCAGATTTATTGATAGAAACTTTAGGTATGCTACACTTCGGGGTACACTCTTCAGAACTCTCCTCTGCTTGTAGATGACATTCCACACAGGTCCTGAGGAGAAACACACACACGCGCACACACACACACACACACACAGACACACACACACACGCACAATGTTACCTTATAGTGCAAGGTCAATGTTGTATTTTAAAAAGATAAATAAATAAAAGGAAATTAGAAATTGTCACTTGCCATATTATGCACAGTGTAACTTGGACTTTATATAATCACATATTACAGGGTCAGCTACTTGTGGAGCAGGCAGGGCCTCAGTGTTGTGTTCCAGGCTGCTGGTCCCTGGTTGTAACATGTAATGCTACACTTCGCTAGCTGCACATCACAGCTGGTCAAATCAATGTATAGAGAGATGAAATTAAAGGGATAGTTCTGATTTTAGCTATTGCCTATTTGCTACTTACCGATTATGATGTTAGGACAGTAGAGTCCTTTCTCAGCACAATCCATGCTGTTCCTCATACTAGCTCCGGCTAGTTGGCCACAAACCAATGCAAAGTCAATGGGGTCAAGCTCCTGTCTGTACAGGCTGACTGAAGCTAGCTGAAATCTACTTTGTGTGCACTGTGGGGTAGATTTAAATTGTCTTCAGTCAGCCTGTACAGACAGGAGCTTGACCCTATTGACTTTGCATTGGTTTGTGGCCAACTAATCTCTTGAAGATCCGTCTGGCGACGGTATATCATATGATAACATGGTTCTTACTCAACATTACATTTGGCAGCATATTTGTCAAACACTCACCTCGAAGATGTTGAAATGGTGCAATTTGTCAACTTAAATTGGAGAGTCCATCTGCTTTCTGACACCATGATTCAAACTTTCAAATCATTATTTTTGACTCAAAGGCGTTTCAATTCAATGTGTCCGTGTCCAGAAGGCAGACGGACTGAAGTTGGACCATTTCAACAACTTCAAGAGTGTTTTTGACAGAATTTAAGTTAATCTCCTCCATCCATGGACACTGGCTGTGGTGAGGATTGAACCCATGCCCTTCTAGTTACAGGATGGTCTCTCTGTGGTGAGGATTGAACCCATGCCCTTCTAGTTACAGGATGGTCTCTCTGTGGTGAGGATTGAACCCATGCCCTTCTAGTTACAGGATGTGGTGAGGCTTGAACCCATGCCCTTCTAGTTACAGGATGTGGTGAGGATTGAACCCATGCCCTTCTAGTTACAGGATGGTCTCTCTAACCACTGAGCCATGCACCTTACCACCTCAAGTGGGGTTTTTTGTGTGTTTTATTTTGTTCTTCCTTGAGTGTTTAATCAGTGATACAGTGTTTGATCAGAGGAATCTGATTCTTGGCCCGTTATCTGAGGGTTCCCAAGGCTGCGCTCGCACCCCCCCCCCTCCCCTTCCCCTGTCTCTAACAATAGTGTCAAATAGTCTAGACCTGACAGCTCCTTTACAATGGAGAAAGGAACTCCGTTAGCCCCGCGTGGGGAACATGGGTTCTCCTTTTGATGTCACATGTAACAAGTAGACACACACAGACAAGAGAGCCAGAACACGATACGCCTGTACTCTAAAGAGTGGACAGACAACACACTATGCCTTTTTATCTAGTGATAAAACAAGGATAGCTGAGGTAGAGCCGACTGTCACCTCCACGTTATCCCACTCTCAGAGTCGCTGGGCACGAGTGTGTCCTCATACCTCGACGAGCTACAGGTGTCTCCGCACGTTGGACACCTCTCGCACAGGTCCCCGGAAGCCCCCGGTACGGAGCACACGCACCGGCCGCACTCGCAGCGCCCCCGCCCGCTGCACGGAGCCCCGTCCTCCTCCGACACACACGCCTCGGTGCTGGTGCTGCAGTTGCAGTACTCCCCCGTCCAGCCGGGCCGACACGCGCACTCTCCGCAGTCGCACTGTCCGTTGCCTACAGATACACACACACACACACACACACGCAGACAGAGACACACACACACACAGACACACACGCACGCACACACAGACACACACACACACACAAGCATGCACAATTACACATTCACACACATTTTAGTCAGTAAAGGTAACTACACGTATCGTTAGAGCGATACCCCATAGATACACACATTACAGTCTTAACCCTTTCACTGCCACACTACAGAATGTTAGCCCTTTCATTGCCACACTACAGCAGGTTAACCATTTCACTGCCACACTACATAAGGTTAACCCTTTCACTGCCACACTACAGAAGGTTAACCCTTTCACTACCACACTACAGACGGTTAACTTTATGTAGTGTGGTAGTGAAAGGGTAAACCTTCTGTATGAGTTGGGAAGGGAGGAAGTGGTCATCTGTGTTAAATCAGGGATTTCTGTGTTCATTTTAGATGCTGTTACTAGACATAAATGTTTTGAATTTCTTGCACTGAGAGTTCAGTTGGTTGTAATAGGGGTCCACAGACCACCATCAGCTGATCTAAATTCTATCGATTCTTTAGCAGGTCTAATCTCTAAATATTATCTAAATAAATTGTAGACACTTTAGTGAACAAACTTTCTTAACTGATCTTCACCATAGTGATATACACCTCGCAGTTGAGTTCTCTGACTTACAAATGGCTCTGGATTTATTTTGTGAAGACTTTTACCTCAATCGTTGATAGGCATTTTGATAGGCAATCGTTGATACAGTGCTCTGACTGTTGATGATAGTATGTACTCAATGGATTGGATCTTTCATTCCCTTCACCCCTAGTGTTGTATTAGAAGCATTGCAAGCCATTGATACCAGGAGTTCAACTGGGGAGGATAAATTGGATTCCTTTTTTATAAAAAAAAAAAATAAATATCTCTGCTCCAATTATTGTGGAACAATTAACTCATATATGTAATCTTTCCATTTTAGGAAGTAGTTTCCTTAGTGCCTAGTGTTTGGTAAACAGCACATTATATAAAGTTGGTGACAAAGAGAACCTAAACATCTATCGATTTCTAAATTATGTATCTTATCTGACTTGCTCAAATGATTGGCTTACACTTAACTCATTCATGGCCAACCACGTTATCTCTCCAACCGTTGAGCGCCAAAACCAGAGTATAGTCGGGTTTTCGATCGTTTTCATCGTTTTTTCTTTTATTCGATTTTTTTATTCTATACAGTCTCACGGACCTCGGTGTTACCATTGGAACTCATTCTGAGACCCCGAGAGTGCAATACCGGCCGAATCCTGCTAAGTGGCAGTATCGCCTACCCTTTGAAACCTTATTTCACACTGTGTGCTACATTGTATATGGTCCGGGAGGAGAATTTAGACCAAGCCAAGTGAATCACTTCATCCGAGCACCTTGAAACGCGTTCAGCACACTCCATGCATATTTTGTGCCAGTTCATGTCAGGGACCCGATGGACATCAATACTGGAAATCGGAAAAATAAATTGGAATATTCTTTTTGGGATACCTCCTAGTAAAGGTAAGGACTATATGACATCAATCCTACTTTTATCCAACATTGATTTCACATCGATCGCAACGATCAACGTACATGTATGTAGTATTAAAAAAGAATGCAGTTGCTGACGATCAGAGCATCAAAAAACAACACCCCCCTTTGATGGCTTCATGATGAAACATAATACCGATTATATACCTTTGATTTGGAAATAGTAACATGTCTAGGCGAGCAACGCAAACGCCTTTAGCAAAATTCACATATCGCTCCATAACGCAGCTTCCAGGAATAAGCCAGGATCACTCTGAAACTATACAATATTCACCACGGGATAACACGCGAACGTATACATGAAGAAATTAACTATTTTTTACATGTTGGACGAGGGATAGTGACTGTCAAATGAGCCATAGTATTGTCTCCATAGCTATAATATAGAATATAAATATAGCCCTGTGAAATCCCTATCTTTTAAAGCGTGGCCCATTGACTACAAGGATGGATAAAACGGGTGGCAACTACGTGGCGCAGTGGGCAAGGCGCTCGCAACGAATGCTGGAGACTAGGCTCAAACAGGATGCCTCCTGTTCGAGGATGCCTCCTGTTCGAGCCCCGCTCTCCACATTGCTTTCAGTTTAGCTGGTCGTCCACAGTAATACACATTGGCCGTATTACGGGGAGGGAAACTGAAGGGTGGGGATCGGGCGTTGTGGACAGCGACTCCTACAGGTCGGTTGGTGCGCCTGTGCAGTAGAATCAAGAAGCGACGGGGGCGGGGCCCCTCCAAAGCCCAGACCCCCGACGCTGAAAGATCGAGCCGCGCAGGTGAAAAGATGCGACGGCTGTTACCTCGAGTATCGGAGGGGACTCGTGCTATGTATGACTTAGTCCACATTGCAGCCGGCTTGTGGGAGGCAAGAAACAACGTTCGAAGACAGGGGAGGGTTGAATTGGACGATATGAAAATTGGGATGGGAGAAAAATAGAAAATGGGAGAAAAAGTGGATAAAAAAAAAAGGATGGATAAAACGGCTGCCGCTGAAAGTGTTATGGGCCCACGAGTTCAGTCGAACTTGGTATGTCTACCTTTTGTTGATGTACCAGCTTCCTGGAATGATCTTCAACTAACTTTAAAGATCAATACCCCACTATCCTATGGACAATTTTAAAACATAATCACAAACCTCCCTACCTTTTAATCTATCTTTGTTCTTTCTCTTTTCACCTGTGTTTTGTCCTATTTATGCAAATGTACTTTTGTCCTTTTATATGTACTTGAACTGTTTGAACTTCTCGATGGCATTGCAAATGACGGTAAAACCTCAATGTTTATTTCGAGAATAAATAAAGGTTTCAATAAAAAATAAACTACCATCAGTAAATCTGTAACTGAGCACGCACCTCCACAGAGCTCTCCGCGGAAGCGAACGCACGAGTAATCATTACACTCGCAGTAGGTTCCATAGACACGTCCAAAGTTGGACTTGTGACACACGCACTGTCCGCAGTAGCACTCCCCCTGACCGCCACACGACTCCGCCTGGCCCTCCGCTCGGCAGTTGCTGTTCAGCGCGCTCTCCTCCCTGCACTCGCACTGCGGTCCCATGTAACCGGGCTGACACACGCACATGCCGCACTCCAGAGCCCCCTGGCCCGGCGTGCAGAGGCTGCTGTTGGTGTCGGATGAACGGTGGCAGTCACAGGAGCACAGCGCCTCCAGCTCCACCTCCAGAGTGTCCTGAAAGCCCACCGGCTTGAGGAGGAAGTGCCGCGGGCCTGGTAAGCATCCCGTCAGCTCCACCGACACGTTGAACGCTACCTGCGGAGTGGAGAGATAAAAGACCTGTCGTTTAGTCATTTGGTATCGTAATAGTGTAATAGTGCAATAGTGTTCTAATCTAGTGTAGTAGTGTGCAATAGTGTAATAGGAATAATGCAGGGTGATCTGTGTTCATTGGTCTATGTTTGCCCCACCCCCGGCCTACACTTAAGCCCCACCTAATGTGTAGGCTACTAAAGAAGAGATGGATGGCTGCCGTCCAGGTGGAGATTTGTGCTCTACTGAGTGCACCTTTCTAGTTGAAAATGTTTAGAACACAGATCCAGGCTGGTAATAAGGTGCAGGACAAATCACTGTGTCTCTCACTGTCTCTCACTGTGTGTTCATGAAGATCCTTATGTGATCAGAAATGTTGATCTCTCAATGAACACGGAGTGGGAGCAAGTTCAACAGCGTGCAGACATTTTGATACAACCTAATTATTAGACTATTAGAGAGTCTAATCCCTCATATAGATTAAAAAAAATGTAGTGTGAGTAGTGAGAGAACCGACCGTGTCTCCAGCTTTGACTTTAGAGCAGCGTTTGAGGCCAGGCAGGACTGTCCCATCCTGGCAGGTGGCTGTAAAGGACAACTGAAGCTCCTCTGTGTCTCCAAGGACCTCCAGCTCAATCTCCGAACGGAGTTCCTAGAGAACAGCACACGTCAAAATAGTATAAGAACATATATTCCTAGCACTGGGTTGGGTTTCATCCCAGTTTCCATCCAAGGTAAAAAAAGATCTATCATTACTACCAAAAAGATCACTACCATCATCGAATGACATGATAAATGTTTTGGTATAAGGGTAACTTTGTATCAATATCATGTCTTCCCCTACATCTCCCCTTCGTGATTCTATTGGGTTTAATAGGTCAAAATCAATTAAGGGATTGTCTTTTTGAAATACCAGTCAGTGTATTTCATCTGGTATTTCTTTCTTCTGTTTTGATCTGAAGTGTGGGTTTAAAGTTTAGTAACTTATTATACAGTGAATTTGTCCAGGCGTCTCTTTTGGCGGAGCCTGAGGTGTAGCCAGCAGTAGCAACCCCTCCCCTGTCCCCACTGAAATCCAATCCACACATCAGACAAAAACAAAAACTGTAAACAAAACGCTGTCATGTTGTCATCTTTTGCCTTGAGGTTGCTGTTTGACCACATTACAGATTCTACCTTTACAGTATCCTTCCTCAACCCTTTCACTGCCACACGACAAAGGGTTAACCCTTTCACAACCACACTACAGAGGGTTAACCCTTTCACTACCACTGCAGACGGTTAACCGTATGTAGTGTGGTAGTGAAAGGTTAACCGTCTGTAGTGTGGTAGTGAAAGGTTAACCTTCTGTAGTGTGGTAGTGAAAGGTTAACCTTCTGTAGTGTGGTAGTGAAAGGTTAACCGTCTGTAGTGTGGTAGTGAAAGGTTAACCTTCTGTAGTGTGGTAGTGAAAGGTTAACCTTCTGTAGTGTGGTAGTGAAGGGGTTTTAAGGGATGATGGAGCAGCCAGCCATCAGAAATGTTTGCTTTTGTCATGAAAAGAGCAGGTATAGCTAATGCTTTGTATACTCAGCATACTACTGTGGGTGACCAGAGTTTGTAAGTGACTGACTGAGAAGTATTTTCTTCTCCATAACACACTATCCTACATGATAAATTCAACCATAACACAGGTGTCACATTAACGTATCGACTTCTATTATCATGAAGTTAACCCCTGCTTAGATCTATGGGCACATGACCTAACCTGTAGCATGGTGGGACCTTTTGAAACATCCCCTTCTAGCTCTGTCTGTGTGCAGTGTGAGTCAGGATCCCAGGTGTTCCAGGTGTACACAGCATTACAGGGTGTAACACACAGCTGACTGTGTGACTGACTGTGTGACTGACTGACTGACTGACTGACTGACTGACTGACTGACTGACTGACTGACTGACTGACTGACTGACTGACTGACTGACTGACTGACTGACTGACTGACTGACTGACTGACTGACTGACTGACTGAGACTGACTGACTGACTGACTGACTGACTGGCTGGCTGACTGACTGACTGACTGACTGACTGACTGACTGACTGACTGACTGACTGACTGACTGACTGACTGACTGACTGACTGACAGACTGATTGGGAGCTAACAGAGGGTTAGTCATGTGTTCCCCTCAGGCCTCTTGCTGTGATGTGGCCGGTGAAGACAGTCGGGAAATCAAGGGAAAGACTCAACCTCAGAGGCTCAAAGCACAAAGCCTAACCCCAGGATGATTGTTCCCCTGTCCTTCCACTGGCCTAACCCCAGGACGATTGTTCCCCTGTTCTTCCACTGGCCTAACCCCAGGACAATTGTTCCCCTGTCCTTCCACTGTCCTAACCCCAGGACGATTGTTCCCCTGTCCTTCCACTGTCCTAACCCCAGGACGACTGTTCCCCTGTTCTTCCACTGTCCTAACCCCAGGATGATTGTTCCCCTGTCCTTCCACTGTCCTAACCCCAGGATGATTGTTCCCCTGTTCTTCCACTGTCCTAACCCCAGGATGATTGTTCCCCTGTCCTTCACACAGTAAGTGGCAGAGTAGTTCAAACGAGATACCTACACTATTTGATCAGTACATAAAGGTAGGCTATGTAATGTCGCCAAACAGCGACCTCTAGGCAAAAGATGACAACGTGGTACAGCGCTTTGTTTACAGTTTTTGATTTAGTCAAAATGACGTGGGCTCTTTTGCCTAGAGGTTGCCGCTTGACAACATTAAGGACGCAAGCGGTGAACCCAGAGTTGCATTTAACACACTGACTGTATTCAACTGTATGACAGTGTCTCTATCTCTTTTGCTTGTTAAGAGGCACTGGCCCAAGTGCATTCACAGTGTGTGCAGTGTTTTGTACTGAAGGGCTCTTCTAAAGTGCAGCTAACCCTAGAAGTGGGTGTAGAGGATGTGTCTGATGAAGTGATTAGAGGACTGCAGGCCTGCCACTACTCACTGCCGCCAAGAGGGATTTAGACAGGGGGGGAGGGGGGGGGGGGGGATCAACGGAGAGGGGGGGGGGGGATCAAACAGCAGGGGACGAGTGTAGACTTGCAGCTAAAAGAACGGGCCCAGGGAAAGGAAAGAAAACAGAGTCAGGTAGGGAGAGTGAGAGCGACAGAGGAAAAGTTTGATGGCTGAGTCACGGGAGGCTGTTTGAAACAAAGGATAGTGAACAGCTATCAAATTGTTGATGACAGAGGAAATAACTCAAAGGCCTTATTGATATGATAACGCTCAGTCACATTTTTAACACGTCTTAGCTACTAGCTAAACCTACAACAACCCCTCCCCCTTCCTCCCATATCTACAGTAGCAAGAATGTGTCTCCTTACTTTATATGCAGTTACAATCAGTTCCAGGATGTTCCGCGAATCCGTTGCCAAGATCCCCACTGTGGCGCCAGGTATGAGGTTTGCATAGTTCTATATGAGAAAGACACACAGCGACAGCGCTCTTATAAATGCGGGCCTGCTGGCTCAACCTCATACATATTCCTATGGAATGGAAAGGGGGAGACACAAGGGCTTGTTCCGACAGGTTCAGTGAGCGTGCCGCTCAATATCAAATATGTCGACCTCGATGACTGTGCACAGTGAAATAAGGTAGTACACTATTCTCCCTTGTGATACTTCTCCGCTTGTTTCAGCCCTGGGTTTCCCCCGAGCAAATGTCAACTCGCTGGGATAGAAAAGGTAGGAGGAAGCACTCGGGTGACATGGGAGAGGAAATCTCACCTCGTAGTTATGTTTCTGGTTCTCTGTCACGGCGAATATGAGGAGGATGTTGTTCTCCACCAACTTATCAATAAGCTGGCCGAGAGTCGGGTATTCCTGTGAAGGTCGTGCAAAAGGTCAACAATAAAGAAAACACTAAAACAGCTGCAAGTAGACAAATAAAACAACACTCTGAGAAACGTAGCGAGGTGTCATAGTGGTTCCGTGTACTTATGATGACTCACTGTTATCTAAAGATTGGCGATAAAAACACACAGAGCCCTAAACTGATCCTCAACACTGAATTGGATACAAAAGATGAATCATGATATACACTCTTAAAAGGGATAGTTAACAATCTTTTAACCCTAGCCCTATTTCCTACTTACCAATGATTGTTGATCGGTAGAGTCCTTTTACAGCACAATCCTCCACGCTTCATACTGGATACCCACAGCTCCAGTTAGCTACAAACAGTCAGTGGGGTCAAGCTGTACACGTTGACTGAATGTAGCTGAAATCTACTTTAGTGTGCACTGTGTGGAGTCGATCTTGGTTACGTCCAGTCAGCCTGTACAGACAGGAGCTTGACCCCATTGACTTTTCATTAATTTGCAGACAATTAGATGCAGGTGTCCAGTATGAAGAAAAGCATGGATTGTGCAGAGAAAAGACTGTACCGATCGACATCATTGGTAGGTAGCTAATAGGGCTAAAGGGTTCAAGAATAGTGAACTATCGCTTTAATACGCATTGTATGCATAAGCAAAACCATGAGCATCAGCTTACCAACGTGGTGGACATGGCATATTCATTGTTGCTGTCCAGATGGCACTGCCCATCGTTGGGAATCACAATGCCAGCCATCTTACTATCCATACCAAAGTGTGAGTCTGCATCACTGGCAAACACCAGCAAGCGCATCGAGTCATTCCTCCAGCCTATCTTGTCCTGTTAAGACACACAACACATCTTGTAAAGGAAGAGTAGATATTGGTAGGAGTAAATACAGCATTACGCAACTCAAATTCCATGTGGTATGAGACTACGGGCATCCTTTGTCGATAAACACCAACATAAACAAACATGGACGACGTTAATCGCTCCATATCTTACCCCACAAACGGCAGCCTGCATGATGGCATCAAAGCCACACTCTGGGACATCTATATTAGCAGATACTTGCTGTTTGGCAATTATCTGGTTGAACTTCTCAGTGCTGCTCGTCAGGGACAAGACATGCTTGTACCCGAAAGTTGGTAGGCAGTCAAAATCCACACTCCTGGGATACATCAGAAAGCAGACTTACTGTAAGCATTCACAAAACAATGCATTACTTCAACAACTAGTGATGCAACCGGCAACTCTTTTTTTTAAAGTTTGTAAGTCAGAGAAACCTCCATAGACAATAGGTTGAAAGGTCTAAACTCAGGAATGTGGAGACTGGAGGATGTGGTGGGAGACTGAACCACTGGTTCTGTTTTCATTTGCACAACTCAGCTGCACCTGCAGGGGTTAGCTAGCTCCTCCTCTGTGATCTTGATGAAGGGCATGACAGGTTTCTCCACGAAGGAGCCGAAACCGAGCCGGAACTTGCTGGTGAGGTTGGCCATCTCCTTGGACAGCGTGGAACCCAGGTCCTTGATCATCTGCAAGTCATCGTACATGGACGCTGAGAGGTCCATCAGGTAGTAGATGTCCACGGGATAGTCCTCCATCTGCTGTACTTTTACCTGGAAGGTCATCTCACTACCTGCGCAAATGTTAAAAAGAAACAGGTAAAAGTTGTTAAAAAAAAAGAAAAGCTTGGCGGCTACGTGGTGCAGTGGGCAAGGCGCTCACCACGACTACGAGGCTCGAACAGGTTTGCCTCCCTGTTCGAGCCCAGCGCTCCACATTGCTTTCAGTTTAGCTGGTCGTCCACACTAATACACATTGGCAGTATTAGGGGGAGGGAAACTGATGGGTGGGGATCGGGCGTTGTGGACAGCGACTCCTACAGGTCGGTTGGTGCGCCTGCGCAGTAGAATCAGGAAGCGACGGGGGCGGGGCCCCTCCAAAGCCCAGACCCCTGACGTTGAAAGATCGAGCCGCGCAGGTGGAAAGATGCTACTGCTGTTACCTCGAGTACCGGAGGGGACTCGTGCTATGTATGACTTAGTCCACATTGCAGCCGGCTTGTGGGAGGCAAGAAACAGCGTTCAAAGACAGGGGAGGGTTGAATTGGATGATACGAAAATTGGGATGGGAGAAAAAATAGAAAAAATGGGAGAAAAAGTGGATACAAATAAATTAATAAATAAAGCTTTGCAGAAACAAATGGTCAAAATGTCTTTGCATTGGATGCGTACCAGGTCGTAGCTTGAGGGACATTCTCTGTGGGGAGATCTGGGTGCTGTTGCTGTGCCCAGTCTTCCTGCCCAGCAGACGGTCCTGGAGGATCTGCACGTTGGAAACCGGGAACTCCAGGTGGTCGCCGGCACATCCCTTCTCCCGCAGGGTGTCCGGTGTGTCACATCGCTCACTGATCAGAAACCAGTCTGTGAAATTCTGAATGATAAAAAAAATATTTAAACACACCAAAGGTTTAGCTTACTACATATTTGACAAGTTATTAAATGGAGTGGTTAAGTGATTAATTGATCCCAAGTGATTAACTGATTAATTGACTGTGCAGTGCACATGCTATCAATGTTTAGTTAGTTAGTTATAGTGTGAAATTGTATTATCATTAAATGTACATAGAAATGTGATTGAAACGTACTACTAACAGGTTATGGCACACTCCAATTCAGATTGGTTGTATATGTATGAATTAATATAGTCAAGTTAGACCGCGCTCACTAATTCTCACACTGGGTGCTGTAATCCCATAAAGTTCAGTATATCAAAAAGCAGGGTAGCCGGACCAGCACTCACAGGTTCAATATTTTTTAATGGCAGCTTAAATAAATAGCAGACATGTTTTCGGACAATGTCCTTCTTCAGTGATATGGCTATTTAGGCTGCCATTAAAAAATATTGAACCAGTGAGTGCTGGTCCGGCTACCCTGCTTTTTGATATATGTATGAATTAACAACAGATTAGAACAAATATTTTCACACAGACAATCCTGGCTACATACCTCTTGCGTGCACCATGCACAGTGAGGGCTAAGCTGCAGACAGTCATCACAGTTCAAGACACTGCCAACTGAACATGATCCTATAGGGATTATCAGATGGTCAGCCTTCAGTGAAATGTCTTTAGGGTAATTCTTTTATAATTATAATGCTGAATGCTTCATTCAGTAATCATTTATTTACATATATATATATATATATATATATATATATATATATATATATATATATATATATATATATATATATATATATATTTTTAAACCTTTCAACTTTTATGATAAAGTTCAGGGGGAAATTAGAACAATCTACAGTCTATAGCCGTTTGCCTCTGACTAATAAGTTATAACCTAATAATGTACGTGAATTGCTGACCAACAAACAGAAACAATCCATCAGAATTGCTCAAACAGAGGCAAGATAGGCTACAGACAGTGTGAAGACGAAACGGTGGTTAATCTTTTACAGTTTATCTACTGCCCTTGAACTCTAACGAGTCTCCAAACTCTCCTTACCCGCCACCACGCTGTTGATCCAATACCGGAGGAGAATTAGGCTCAGCAGTGCAACAAGCCCCATTAGTCCGCGCGATTACTGCTTGTGAGGAAAGAAAAATAGATTCCAGGTTGTATCATATTCACAGTTGTCTGAGCACAAGTCATCTATAATATTTAGCGCTATATGCGGCCCCGATCAGAAGAGTCTCTCCAGTCTCTCTTACCCAGGGGAGGAACGATGCCTGCCTTGTTCAGACATTCTTACCTGCCCAACCTTGTATGTGTACTTCCGTACAGGTGAGAACAGAAGTGGGAATCGCAAACAAGGCGGGTTCGAGCGTGCAGGAGAATATAGGAGCAAGACCACAGCAGACTACAATTGCTGGAATTGGAAACAAGACGAAAGTCTTTCTCAGGTCTGCATCCTCTTAACAATTGTATGTATTGAGCTGTACTGTACTGTACCCATTCTGCAATCTGTTAATAAACTTTTCAATCAATCAATCAATCAATCAATCAATCAATTCAATCAAACAATAACTTGGACGTTGGTGGGAAATAATTTACTACGGGGAAATGTTTTCTGATTTGCTTGTGTATTCGTTATTATATCCTACGTTATTTGTTAGGCCTATTAAAAAAAAATACTATCCAATATATTTACCGATCCAAACAAAAGTGAAAGCTATTCCACTATTATTAAAAAGGAATATTATGTAATAATTCTACGTTAAAACAGATGGAAAAAACGGTTAATGAATTGTTAATTGTTCGGCAAACAATTTCAAACGATATGAATAGGACAGCTGAAAGAAATTGCACAACATCCCTACCTCATTCTTGCATAAAAAAACACTTGCATTTGCACTTTATTGTTTGCATTTTGTACTTCACTTTGTACTTTAGGTTTGTATGTTGTATATTTTGTGTATAGTATTTGGCCTTTATATTCTATTTACTTTTTACTGTATGAAGCACAATCTCAGGGAGGGGGCTCATATACAGAACCAAGCATTTCACTGCAATGTACATTATATGTGACAAATAAAACAAAACTTGAAACTTGAACTTGAAGACAATACAGCCTCTGATTGTGTCTTTATATGCTAACGGTCATACTCTTCACAATAGCCTACAGTAGGCCTACCGGCAGTAACAGTTTGTTTGAAATAAATGCCACCAGCCAGCATTGAGCGATAATAAGGTAACATGAGTCCATCATCTGTCGACAGCCCAGCAGAATGTATCAGCAGCCAGCGGAATTAAAAGCGTGACATGACTATTGTTACTGATGTGTCCCATTTCACCCACTGAAAAAATAAAACAATGCATCAATGTTGAAGGCCAAGGGTGAATATATAATGTGTCGTATCATATTGTAGGTCAACAAGTCTCCGCATCCTCCCTATGCATATATACTGTGTTCAGAGCCATGTCGCACAATACGCCTTGAATGTAGCCATACTGTATAATAGAGTATCCAAAATAGAGACCTGTTGAAGAAGGAGACAAATACAATACAGACAGACCACGCCATGAGTAAATATGCCCACATTACCCGCAGACACCATAACAGAAACAAGTGTTAATGTTTAACTTGACCAACCATAGTTCATTGTTGTTTTATTATACGTCAAGATTGTTTCAGCTTGATGATTAACACCATGCAGGCAAAACATCAGTGTATCACCCTGTAGGAAAAACAAGCTTGTAGTTGATTCCCCTTAAAGAATATATAATACTTCCTTATTTACATGTTATAAGATGTTTTATGGACTACTGTGTGTGTGTGTGTGTGTGTGTGTGTGTGTGCATGTATATGTGTGCGTGCATGTGTGTGTGCGTAGGTGTTGAACCATTGACAGCTGCAGTGCAAAGTTCCCCGCGTGTCCCGACGGAATGGAATCAGCACCGCACCCCGTGAATCTGGGTAAGTCCCATCTGTTACCCCTAAACCCCCTCCTCCTACTCTGCACCTCTTCTCCCTCACATCCCCCTCTCATTTCCCCTCTTCTCTCCTTTGTCATCCTCAATAGCTATTATAGTATAGTCATCCCTGTCACCCCTCGCTAGTGTCTCTTCAGTTTCATTCATCTGATCTGCTATAATCAGGTTCCCCCTTTCATGGTCTACCTGTCCCTCCCTCCACCCCTCTATCTTCTTCATTTTCACACTGACCCTCCCCAAAGTATTTTCTTCTCTTCTCTTCTCTTCTCTTCTCTTCTCTTCTCTTCTCTTCTCTTCTCTTCTCTTCTCTTCTCTACTCCTCCCTCATCTTCTCTTCTATTTTCTTCTCTTCTCTTCTCTTCTCTTCTCTTCTCTTCTCTTCTCTTCTCTTCTCTTCTCTTCTCTTCTCTTCTCTTCTCTTCTCTTCTCTTCTCTTCTCTTCTCTTCTCTTCTCTTCTCTTCTCTCCTCTCCTCTCCTCTCCTCTCCTCTCCTCTTCTCCTTTCCTCTCTTCTTTCCTCTTCTCTTCTATTTTCTCCTCTCCTTTCCTCTTCTCTCCTCTTCTCTTCTATCTCCTCCTCTTCTCTCCTCTTCTCTTCTCAGCAGACACACTTGCCTCCACCTATTTCTACCATTATATTTTATGAATGAAAGGGACTGTCATGTCACTCAGCATGACTACCTACCATCTGAGCACCTGGTCTCTCCTTCACATGTCCCAATATCAGGTCATATTCAATGTTGTCAGCCCCCCGTGTTACAGAAGCTATATTTCTATGGGGTAGATAGTACATCTCTTATAGGAAGTCATAGCTACATTACACAGTTTTAACCAGAGCATTCGGCCCCAAATACTGTGCCAACTACCTTTACTGTAATAGAATAGAATAGAAGTACTTTATTGATCCCAGGGGAAATTCACTACAGATCGCTCACAATAAACATTTAGGTAGTAAAAAAAATCACAAATACAAATACAATAAGGGATATACATTCTAAAATATGGATATACTTTCTAAAATATACAGCCAACAATATACAGTAATATACAGTCAAATGTATAGTAATAAATGTACAAATGTAAAATGTTGATGTAAAAAGTAAAGAGTAAAAAGTAAAAAGTCCAGAAACGACAGCCCATATAATGAAGGCTTTTCAGGTAAAGTCAGCTATACTGTATGTGCTTCTCTCCAACCCTATATCCACATAATAATGGTTCAATTGAACATCCCAATTGTGGTCCAATATATTGAGGATTACCAGCTACAACATTCTTGGAATGCACTTAGAGGACATTCACTTACAGTAGCATAACCTGAAGGATGTTTTCCACTATGGAATGGTTTGTACATGTACAGTATCTGGGCCCAAATGTTATCAGTAAAACACCTTTTTTAACAAATGTTTTACAGTCATTGAAATGGAAAGGTCTGAGGCAGTCGAAGCAACCTGGCAATCCAAGAATGTCATACCTGCCAATTCTCTATTGACAATATCCCTCATGAAAGCAACACTCAATACCCTCCAGTATTACAGTACCATGGTATAATGTTTTGCCTGCAGTGAGACAACTCACCTTCAGGGGTGTCCTCTGATACCATGCTGTCTTCTCTGAGTCTCTTGTCCTTGTCAGCAGGTGAGAAGTGGGAGGAAAGGGCAAGTCATTGGAGGAATACATCCAGATGTATTGTAGCCCCCTGGCTGAGTAACTGTAAACCTACTGTAACACATCGCTTTATGAGCTTCCACTCAGCCTACTGCCCATGCTCCAAGCCTGTGTGTGTGGGGGGGTGTATGTATGTGTGTTGAGCGTGTGTGTGTGTGTGTGTGTGTGTGTGTGTGTGTGTGTGTGTGTGTGTGTGTGTGTGTGTGTGTGTGTGTGTGTGTGTGTGTGTGTGTGTGTGTGTGTGTGTGTGTGTGTGTGTGTGTGTGTGTGTGTGTGTGTGTGTGTGTGTGTGTGTGTGTATGTGTGTGTGTGTAGGGGGAGGCTGTAGTGATAATGAGTGACAGTAACAACTGCTGGTTTTGAGAGCTCTACATAGCAGCCGGCTTCATTAGAAAGCCCTGTGGCCAGAGAGCCCTGGACTGAGAGGCCAAATGTGCAAGCATGGCACTCTGGAGGCACAAGCACAATACACAACGACACAAGAAAGTATATTCCTCTCTCTGGGTGTTTTCATGTGTGTATTGTCTGTGTGAGTGTAAGTATACTGTGTGTGTGTGTGTGTGTGTGTGTGTGTGGGTGTGTGTGTGTGTGTGTGTGTGTGTGTGAGTGTGTGTGTGTGTGTGTGTGTGTGTGTGTGTGTGTGTGTGTGTGTGTGTGTGTGTGTGTGTGTGTGTGTGTGTGTGTGTGTGTGTGTGTGTGTGTGTGTGTGTGTGTGTGTGTGTGTGTGTGGGTGTGTGTGTGTGTGTGTGTGTGTGTGGGTGTGTGTGTGTGTGTGTGTGTGTTTCCGTGCACGTGTTTACTCAAGGTCAATTAAATTCCACCCAGTAAGGAAAGGAGATTGGCTTTTAAAGGAGTGTCAGCAGTAACCAGTCAGTTGCAGTATATTCACCAGAAGAAGTACGACTGGAATGTGGGAATGTCTCTGGAGAATAATAGAATGAGAACGCTGCTAAAAAGGCGATTGAACAGAGAGAAGGTCACACATTGAATCAAAGAGAGAGAGAGAGATCAGACATGTCAGGTAATTAGCTGTAGAACTACACATGGCCTCCTTTTGCTGGCAAGGTGCCTTTGCCTCCTCCAGAAATATTGTACGTCACACAGACACTCTTAATAAACACATGTTGTCCCGAACTAAACACAATCGGTGATCGATTGGTCCAAATGTAATTTTGCCATCCGGACACATGTCATTTGAAATATGAATATAGAACATCAGGCCTATAAATTACCTTATTATGGCCACATCATACATCTGTGGATCGGCCCAAATCGGCCCAAATCTCCTCTTTCCAATGGCAGAGTTAAATCTGGATTTAGTACCACCAGGCACCCCTGTTACAGGGCAGCAAAGACTGTGAATTAAATCTACTGTAAGTACAGTTACTTTTGTATAATGTCCATAGCTCCGCCATTTTTTGGTCCTCATTTGGTCCTCATTCTCGAACGTGTTCGTAAGTGTCTTGGTAAATATCTTGGTAAAAATGTTGTACCAACAGATTTACGTAAATCCTCCTCCAGATTCCTGAATGCGTGAAACGGTCTCCGTAACTTGTCAAAATCTTCGCAACTGGGTTCACATGAATGACTGGGCATAACTCATTCTTAAACTGAAATGCGTGTTCTCGTTCATTGCATTTGCATACAGACACGCCCGCCAGCTCCTTATAAGGCGAATGAGGCGTGTGCAAAACAGCAGAGGTTCGGCATTGCCATTCACCATGCTGATCCATTCTACAGGTAGCGCGGAAGTGATTTGCGACTGATCTAAAAATTATTGTTAAGACAATGTCTACATTTATGTTTGTTTCATATTATATATTATTTATATTATATATATACAATGTGGGGATGGTTCATTTTTCCTAATACATTCTAAGGGGTATGATTTGTGACAAGATGGCCGCCAACCCTGAGCTGCTGTGATGAGAGTTGATTGCTGCAGGGGGTAATGAGCAGCAAGGCAATTCAGGTGTGAATGCCATCTTGGGGTGGAATAGGCAGAGGGAAAAAAATTCTTTGCAGTGGAAGGACTAGTTTCCTTCAGTGGGAGAAGAATGCCCATTTAGAATTAGAAAAGAGGGAACCAAGTGAAAGAATCACTCCATTGGTATGTATGTTTGTAGTTGTGTAATTGTCAACTTAAATCACTATAAATTGTACCTGTGGAGGGTTGGGTTGGTGGCAATTTGTGGGAATCATTCCAATTAATGAATGTTTGGGTGTACTGTGTAACCAGATAGGAGGGGATGCCTTTTGGCAAGTTGTTTTGTTTACTTTGGGTTGGATCTGGTCCATTGTGATCAAGTAACAATTGTTTGGTTAAATGTAATTCAAACATAATTGATTTGGTCTGGTTAAATTTAAAGTAAAATGTATTTGGAAGGTTGGTAGACTAATTTGGTTAAATTGAAATTCAAACTTAATTGATTTGGTCTGTAAAATAGCCAAAGAATGTATAAAATGTAATTTGGTTAAATTAAAATTCAAACGAATTGATTTGGTCTGTAAAATAGCCAAAGAATGTAGTTTGGTTAAATTGAAATTCAAACTAAATTGATTTGGTCTGTAAAATAGCCAAATGATGTATAAAATGTAATTTGGTTAAATTGAAATTCAAACTAAATTGATTTGGTCTGTAAAATAGCCAAAGAATATATAAATGTGTTTGGAGGGAAGAAATAATCATATACTGAAAATACTACAATTGAAGTGTATTTGATTATTTGGCATGCACTTGTTATTTGTGGAGTGGCTAATTTGTGTTTTTCTTTAAAGGTTTTCAACCTACTTCTGATGATGCAACAAATGATGATGTGTTGTACCAAAAAGTCATTAAAATCTGCAAACAAATGAAGTCGAGTTGTCCCAGCGTCCTCTGTTGAGGTTTCAAGCCGTTTTCAAGTTTGGGCAGCACTGGTACCAAAGGGGGAAAAAAAAACCACATAACTTGACAATTATATTAGATTAAAAATAAATGTATTGTTATTATACAGCACAAGTACAATACGCCATCCAACCAGAGTGGATAAATAAATGCTCCATAAATAAATAAATGCGTGGATAAGCCTCAGCACATGAGCACACACACACACACACACAGCCCAGAGGTCCTGCATCACCACAGTTGTGCCAACAATCACAGCCATTACCTAAAAATCAAACATTCTCTGGCCTTGTTCAAACTCACTCAAACTCACTCATTCTGATTATTATTAGTATTATTTTGGAGAAGGCCTTGAGGAGCTGCAGGGCTTGTGTGTGTGTGTGTGCGTGTGTGTGTGTGTGTGTGTGTGTGTGTGGTGTGGTGTGTGTGTGTGTGCAGCACTATTGCATAACTGAGCCATGTTTGCTATGTATTTCTTTCTTTAGGGGAGTTTGTTTCACAGTTTTAGCATGATGTTTTATAGATGGCTAGGTTAAACAGGTTTTTGTTTTTAAGAGTGGTTTGATTTAGATTAGATAATTTAGTTATTTTTAAATGTCTGATCTAAAGATAAACAAAGGGTTTTAAAAGTGTTATATTTATCTTATTTTATAGTACCAGGGAGAAGCTGAGGAGAACCAACCAGCAACAAAAGCAAAATGTGTTAAGTATCGAATATCGATACTTTTCAAGGTATAGTATCGAAGTCGAAATTCCAGTATCGTGACAACACTAATCCACAGCGATCGGTTTAGTTCTTATTTATTTAGTTTGCAGTGTGTGTGTGTAATGCTCACAATGCCTCATTGAGTCAGGACTATAAATGCAAAACATAATTATTAATGATACAAATATTGTTGTATTAATTATCATTATAATAATTTAATTCCATGGATGTCTTTTTTTTTATCCACTTTTTCTCCTCGCCAATTCTCCCTTCAATTCTCCCCTCTCCTGTCTCAAACGTTGCTAGACTATGCCTCCCACTGGTCGGCTGCAGTGAGGACCAAGCCTTGCATCACGTGTCCCCTCCGGTACACGAGGAGGCAGCTGTCGCATCTTTTCACCTGAACAGCGCGATCTCTCAGTGGTGAGGAGTAACGCGTGGGAGGCTCACGCTGCCCCCGATATTTCCTGATTCTGCTGTGCAGGCGCACCAACCGACCTGTAGGAGTCGCTGTCCACAACGTCCAATCCCCACCCACCAGCTTTCCCACCCCTAACACTGCCAATTGTGTTAGTATGAACGACCAGCCAAGCTGGTAGCAACGCCGAGAGCTGGGCTCGAACCCAGCATCTCCTGCGTTAGTGGCGAGTGCCTTGCCCACTGCGCCACTTAGCCACCCCAATTCCATGGATGTCTGTAGTATCGGCAATCCCCAATGACTTGTCCCAGAGAAAGATGTTGAGAACACAGGCACACGCCGGTCTGTCCGGCTTACAACTGCCTTTTCAAGTATGTATATCCTACATAAATCCTACAAAAGATTTTACAATACGAAGATGTTCGAGAATGCAGAATAATTCCGTAAATCGAGTTACGAAGGAATGTATGTCCGTTTGAGAATGAGGACCAATATTTGTACGAGAAAAATGGTTGGCCTTTTTGTATGTGGCTGGTGTAGTGTAGTTATTTTAATATTTTTTGTTTATTTAAATTTTTATTTTTTTGGTCCCATCCCAATTTAGTCGTTATGCCAATTCCCTTCCTGGTCATTGCGCTCATTGTCCCACTGTCGGCCTAGGGAGAGTGTAGAACTTCCACATGCCTCCTCCGATACATGTGGAGTCAGCCAGCCGCTTCTTTTCACCTGATAGCAAGGACTCTCACTGGGGGAATGTAACGCGTGCGGAGGTTCACGCTATTTCCCCCCGATCCCCTCCCTGCTGAACAGCTGCCCCGACCGACCAGTAGGAACCGCAGTTTACAATGACCAGGACGCGTCTATGCTTTTACCAAACGGTTCGTGTTTCCGCGTTCCCGTTTTGCGCTGTCATTGGCCACGCACGTTTCTGGTCATGTGACAGACAATTTCTTTGTGAAGCACAAATTATTATATTATATTATATATTAAATTATATTTTTAAAACATCCCCAAGGCTGCAACACCCCCATTCCTCCCAGGTGTCAGGCTCCTCATTCGCTTCCATTCATTTTGGGGACCATGTTTAAATATCTTACTTCTGAAGTATAAACAAACTATACTGCTGTGACGATTTCAATAAAACAGACCATTCTGAGTCAATGGTACAGCAAAACTGTACATTGGAATATCTAACATGTATTTACCACCTTCCCCTGCACGAGGCCACATTATGGGTTTTATGTAACACAAGGACAATGAATGAATGAATGAATGAAAACTTTATTTAACAGATTGCAGAATGGGTACAATACAGTACGGCTCAATACACACAATTGTTAAGGGGATGCAGACCAGAGAAAGACTTTCGTCTTGTTTACATCAGGGTCCCCCATTTTCAATTCATACCTAAGAGGGGAGAGGAGATGGAGAGGAGAGGAGAGAGGAGAGGAGAAGTTGGGGACACAAGATCCCAATGCATTGTCCCGTGGGATTATGCCCCCCCCCCCCTCCCCGCGGCGATATTAATATTTGATTAGAAACGCAAGGCTTGCCGTGGGCGACTCATGTGGTCCTTGCCTTGGGGGCTACCTGGTGCCCGCGGGAACCGTGTTGGTGTATTACACACGCAAGGCCACAGCGGGCCAATTAATTCATAATCACTGTAAAATATATATATATATTTTAAATCCACTCACCACACGACAGCCAAAGCAGTGACCGATCTCATCTTCCATTGAATATTGCAGCTTCTCCATCGTGACAAGTCCGACTCGACTCGAGACAAGTTCTTTTATCCCATGGAAAGTGTAAACAATTGACCACCACTTCCGGTATTTTCAGCTCATGGGGGGGAAGGCAGCGCATTCATTTGATTCCCTCGCGCTCTCGTCCCCCCGCCCCCCTCCTCCTCACGAGCTCCATATAACGCGGAAGTGCAGTGGTCTATGCCATGTCGCGCAGCTCCTCTCTGATTGAGTCTCAGACCATTGAGGGCTGTCAATCATTCAACCCGCGTTCGTGAGTAGCGTGCGCAAAGTTGCACGGGCGGGGCTTAGATGACTCAAATAGCCTATTTTGATTGGATAATAGAATAAAAAGATCAACCTGTGCAGGGAAAGTTGCACTTGAGTGATGACAGCTCGCATTACTGCAGTTATGTGAGCACTGCAGGCCTGATCAGAGAGCTCAGAGCTGTCACTTGGCCATTTTTTAAGAGAAAAAAATTTACTGGCATTTTTTTACAGAGAAACATTTCTAATAAAAATAATAATAATAATAATAATTGAAAAAAAATATATATATATATATGTCTAAATTACTAATTATGAGTGAATTTGTGTTTCACGTGTTGTCATGGAATAACCTCCACTGATGTGCGCCCAATCGCATGACGAGCAGTGTCTTAGCCCATTTCCGCGTCGAACAACCTGCAAACGACCTAACGCCTAGTTTATCACTGGTTAAGCTTAGGCGACTCTTTCGCAGTTGGTTAAGGTTAGAGTTTGGAATCAGGGCTGGCGTTCTATCGCCATGCTCTAAGACAAACTCTAACCTTAACCAACTTCGAAAGAGCGCCTAAGCTTAACCGTCTAAAGTACTTGCCGTAACATGATTGGGCGCACATGTCACATGACCAGAAACGTCAGTGGCCAATCCGAGCGCAAAGCGGGAACGCGGAAACACGAACCGTTTGGTAAAAGCAATCGGGCGACCAGGACACATACCCCGCCGGCTTCCCACCCGCTAACATTGCCAATTGTGTTAGTAGGGACGACTGACCAAGCCGAGGGTACCGCTGACAGCTGGATTCGATCCCAGAGTCTCTGCGGTGGTAGGCGAGTGCACTCTCCACTGCGCTACCCAGCCGCCCTGGGTAGTGTAGTTTTATGAAATTTAAACGTCCATCGAAAGCCCTGGGTCTCCTCTTTTTTAGGACTACAATGATTTCATGATGGATTTCCTGTCCTCGCGTCTAAATCGCCCATTTCCGGTGCAATGCACAGAGATTTTTATAATATAAGCTCATATTTTGCTAATAACACTTAAAACCTCTTCCACCCGTGGAATATTTTCTGAAAATCCGCCTAAAATATATACCTAGGTAAATGGAATATTGCTCCACTTCTACAAGGTCCATTTGCATATTCGTGGTATCTAGGGACATCTATGGACCTCAGGGAATGTATTCAGTGTCAGAAATATTGTGTCTATTACTAGGCTTGCTTAAATTGTGATGAAACAAAGGAGAATATGAATTATGATTTTTCTTTGCATCTTTGACAGTGAATAACACCATGCTAATACTGACCAAACATTAAAAACGGCCACTGATCTCGTTCAGTACCTTCTTGAGATCATGTGTACAAAAAAATCTAAGGAAATGAATAAAGGGAAGATGATTAAACAGAAGGTTCTGTAGATACAGTACTGAATTCTCCCATCCGGACCAATGCAATTTGAAATATTATTATAGAATATAGAATAGGAGGCTTATAAATTACCTTATTATAGCCAATTCGCTCATTTATATATACATATATTATCTTTCAAATGCCCAAGTTCAATTTGGATTTAGTATCACCAGGCGTGCATAAGAACAGATAATGAAATCTACTGTAATCTACTGTACTTTTTTATTTTCCCCACAGTGCAACCGTTTTGAAACTAATTTCAGATCTAATTGTTCCTACATGCTAACAATAGGGAAGATAAACTAACTGCCTTTCAATACTTTACTTTTTACAAAAACTTTACCTTTTGTGGCTTATTATCCCGAATAATAACAGTTATTGAAATAATTCATACAGAACTCTGAACCTTGAACCCCATAGAACCTTACAGGAAGTGTAGTTTTCCAGAATTCCAATGCAGAACCAGACCTGTGGAAGTCTGCTACAAAATGGCTGCAAAAAACTACAATTCCCATGGTTCAAAATATCCAAAATGGTCACCCTCGCGAAATAGACTTGACCAAATCGAAAAGTAAAATCTATCTAATAACACTTTTAACCTATTGCTAAACTAACGTATTGATGATAATATACATTCTACATGCTGTTGTGACATGTTTATGATGTTTATACTTGAATACGTTTGAAATACAGTCTGAACGTATACAGTATATTGATTTATGACCAGATGTCATTTCGGGACCGGTACCGGTCGCTTGAAGCCTTTTTACAACGCATCCGCGTTTCCGGGTTCCCGTTTTGCGCTCTGATTGGCCAGGTCATGTGACATGAGTGCCAATCGTGGGATGGCAAGTTTCTACACTGGTTAAGCTTAGGCACTCTTCGAAGTTGGTTAAGGTTAGAGTTTGTCTTAGAGCATGGCGATAGAACGCCAGGTAGTTTGCAGGCTATTTCGACGCGGAAATGGGCAAACACGCTATTGGGCACACATGTCACATGACCTGGCCAATCAGAGCGCCGGAAACGAGGATGCGTTGTAAAAAAGCTACACGCGTACCGGTCCCGTCGGGTGGAAGAGGTTAAAGTCATTGGGAAACAAACGTAGTGCTGAAAATATACACTTTGACTGGGTTTTGATAGGGTTAGGGTCTTTACTCTTGGCTACATTTGAAAAAGAAACGCAACATCATTTAACGGACTGTATTGATCTATTAGTGATGTGAAATAAATCTCGGCCCGGTACCGATTGGGCTTAAGAGGTTACCAGGGCCAGCTCTGACCAATTGGCGGCCCTAGGCAGGATTTTATTTGGCGCCCCGTGGCATCACAGTTTATTCACTACCAATAATAATCACTCACACTTTTGTTTTCACATTTTTCTTTTATTGAAAATAACCCACAAAATCAAACGGTTAACATCAAAACAGTGAACAACTGACATTATTATAATAAATATTTACAATATATTATCTTAATATTAAACAGTAGCCTACTGCCATAAATAAAGTAAGGTCAAATATAATTACAATGAACTTAAATAAAGTAAAATAAATAAATAAATAATTGCACACAAGTACTGCACACAAACACAAGAGGCACACAAGCACAAGGCTCACTGAACAGCCATGAAGGCTTTAGGCCTTTAGGCTAATTAATACCACATTGGATGTACAATTGTCACGTGTCACTATATCCTCCCGTCATTGTGTGAGCTCAATGTCTGATCATCTCCCTCCCATCTTGAGGGGAGCAGATCCATATTTTGATATACAGTTAGATAAATAGTCTACGGCCACATGTATATATAGCACAACATACTCTGTCAGTATGCAGTATACTGCCATTTGTGTTACATTCCAGTATGTGAAAAGATTTGACAGAAACAAAATAATTACACCATGTCCTCCCTCCTCACTCCCCCTCCTCTCTCTCTGCCGAAGACTTCCGCAGCTCCTTCTCCCAACCCCCACCCATTCCAAATGCTGAATCGAGAACCTCATCCTTCACTCTGTCATCTTTTTCTCCCATTACAGACACCAAGACCTTGACACTGGTAACGTCAAACTGTCTCACTACATGCCAGCTGGACCCGTTACCCTCCCCACTCCTCCAGACCATAGCACCAGACATCCTCCCATTCCTAACTGCTACCATCAACTCCACCCTCAACTCGGGGGTGGTCCCCACCTCCCTAAAACAAGCCAGAGTCACACCGCTCATAAAAAAAAAACATGAACCCCACCGCCATAGACAACTATCGTCTTGTCTCTCTTGTCTCCTTCCTTTCTAAATCAACGTGAACATGCTGTATCCAACCAACTTACTGATTATCTCTTACAGAATGACCTCCGACCTAGACCCCAATCAGTCAGGCTTCGGGACTGGTCATCACTCCACAGAGATGGCCCTCATAGTGGTCACAGAGGCTCTTCACTTAGCAAAAGCGAAGGGCCTCTCCTCTGTCCTGATTCTCCTGGACCTGTCTGCAGCCTTCGACACAGTCAACCATCAGATCATCCTCGCATCCCTCGCAGGAATGGGAGTTGCTGGCTCTGTGCTGTCATGGCTGACATCCTGACACTGGAATATACTTCTGTGAGATCTCAGTTAATGTCACAGTCATGTACTGTAAGTGTGTGCGTGCGTGCGTGCGTGCGTGCGTGCGTGCGTGTGTGTGTTTAAGCACCACAAAAATTGCTGTTGGTAGCCAACAGTAGGTATATCCCCGAATGGCCTGAATTCTCAATCCATCTTTTGACCATGCCCCTAATCTGAGCCATTGAGTATTGTATTTTATGTATTTTGTTTTATGAGAATAGCGACACCATGAGGCCAGATGACTGAGAACTTCACAGGCCTCTTTGCTATTGTAAACTGAACATATATGCCAGGTTTGGTGGAAAGTATTGAATCACTTCCTGTTTATCATGCGTTTTTACTCAATTTGATCTGGCGGTCATAATTGGCCTATCAATTATCTAAATGACACATTTAAAGATGTTAGTCCCCAGATTCCATACAGCAAGTTTGGTGAGATTCCAGTGAACAGGCTAGGGGGAATAGGAAAAATGTAAAAAATGACAGAAATTCCAATATGGCATCGCGGTCAGGTGGCGTAGCGGAGATTGCGCTCGTCACCAATGCAAGAGGCTGCGGTCTCGACTCCCGGAGTCAGCATTGCCTTTGGCTTGGGCTGATCGCTATACTAACCCGTTTGGCTGGGTTAGGGGGAAGGAAGTCACGGGTGGGGATCTGGCGTTGTGGACAGCAACGCCTACAGGTCAGGTCTGGGCGCTTGCTCAGCGGAGGCAGGACTTGATGAAGGCAGCGTGACCTCCCACACTTCACCAATGAGAGTCCTCGCTGTCAGGTATAAAAAGAGGCACTGGCTGTCGCCACACGTGTCGGAGGAAGCGTGCGGATGACTTCAGGTTTCCCTTGTACCGACCAGTTGGAGAACATGCGCACAACAAACAGGTAGGGGAGGGGGGGGGATTGGCACAACGACTAAATTGGACGGGGAGAAAACAGAGAAAGAGAAATTCCAATATGGCAGACTTCATCGGTCCTATGGCAGATTTGTTGTCCATGAGAAGACTCATTTCTCATTTCTCATTTCATGACTGTATGACTAACGGATCAGGAGGAGATATCCTAATTTGAAAATGTTGTTTGGCCTGATGGTGGTGCTAGAGGAAAAGTCACCAAAATCGATAAGGTTCCAGAACAGCAGATCTGCCCCCCGGCGGACAACGGGTTAACTGACCTGGTCCGGCGCGACCAGAACCAGTCCCGCGTCCTAGTCACGCCGCCAGTCCTAAAAGGGGGGTATGGACAGTACGTGAAAGCACTGCTCCTGGTGGCCCACCTCATGGGCGTGAGACCCCTCCGCCAATGTATTGATCTACTCCGTCATCTCCCCCCGGAGATGCACGTGAGTCATCGAGTCTAACCTAGTGCACTGGTGCTCAGTAGAGATAAAAAATGTCCTTCCCAGTCGCCCGCATAAAAAATGCTGTTTCTATGAATTGGGCAACCAAGGCACGCCGGCCCATAACGTGGTTCCACATTGGAAGCACCCAGGGCCAGCGCTATATGCACGTCAAGAACCCGAAACACATCAATGGTGAATTCTTTAAAAGAAAATGTATCCTCTCTTTCTCCGATTTTTTTCTGTTTTCTCCCCGTCCCAATTTAGTTGTTGTGCCAATTCCTCCCCTCCCCTACCTGTTTGTTGTGCGCATGTTCTCCAACTGGTCGGTACAAGGGAAACCTGAAGTCATCTGCACGCTTCCTCCGTCACGCGCGGCGACAGCCAGTGCCTCTTTTTTCACCTGGCAGAAATGTAGTGAAGTAATGTCAAATGGACATCTTACCTGCACCTACGAACGCAGGACGAAAGGCCACAACACAGGTTGGTCTACGTTGACAAGGCCTCTTGCTGGCAAGGCCAGAAGAGACAATGGCTGGAGCCTTGCTCCGGCGTGATGCCCCCCTCCTGCAGCCGGTCATGGCGCAGGCCCGACGACATCTTCTGCCAGAGATGACGTCGTAGTCAGAGTGCCAGGGCCCGCTATCCTCACGGCTAGCGCCAATGGTTGTAGCATAAGCTAAACAGCTAACTCTAGGCTAACTGATAGCATCAAGCTAACGTTTCTAGCCGAGCGTAGCCGGCAGCTAACGCAGTGGCAAGCTAAGCGGCTACTACTGAAGCTGTACAACGTGAGAAATAGCAATACAGGCCAACACTTCAGACAGCCGCTGTCTTTTCCTCTTCTTATCCGAAGAAAAAAGGAAAAAAAAGGCAACACACGCCCCTCTTACAGAACGGCGTTTACCAGACACAGCGGTATCGGCAGCAAGCCCCTCGTTGTACGCGGGCTGCAGCCGACCTGAGCTCGGAGACATTCTCATAACAAAACACCAAGCTCACCCCCCTCGCGCTGGGTGTTTTTCATGTTGAAAAACGGGGCCAGCGCGGCGGCAGAGGGTATCCGTTTGTCCAGAGACCCGGGGAATTGAACCGCAGATTCGGAATCACGGTCCCAGGAAAACAAAGCTACGACTTCACTGAGGAGGAGCCAATGTTATCGTGGGGTATCAGACTAGAACCCCCTCCAAAGGATTCCAGCCTGGAGCCGACCTTCGTAAGCTGTGCAGTTGTCCCCCCACAACTGACACACCTGGCGCCTGCGTCGCAAAAAACATCACCCGCCCAGAGAGGCCGTCATAGTATCCAGCTGTAGAGCCGGAGACAATGCCGGCGGGCATTGCTCAGCGACGCGCGCCCCTAATGCGAAGCGCCGGTGGAGGTCAGAATGATCATCATCTTCTAGACACTCCGGTGGCGAAGACATTATCGCTGTATTTCCTCGAAAAATTGTGAGAGAGAAAACAAAGATACAATGTCAACGCAGCTCCTCATCTCCAATAACTATTTCGGCACTAAACTTTAAAGTGGTGTGTTACAGACACTTTTTTGGTGGTGAAAATAGGGAAGGAGCTGATGGTGTGGCCACGACCCCGCTTGGAGCGGATGGGTGTGTGCATGTGGAGAAAATCATTCATTATTAGACTGGATAAAGGGATAGTTCCACTACGAGCAGAGCGTAAGCTATTACGATATATAACAGGGCTTCTTTGTAGCTTGTCCATAAAGCAATGTAGCTAACCTAATGTAAAGTATGTAGGGGTAGACTCAGAGAACCAAAACAACAGTCAACCTAATGAGAAAATAATTCCTGGAATGTGTTGAACATCAACATCGACCATATATCATGTCATGCTCAGGGTGGGATGGTGGACGCACACCGTTCTACTTTTTCACGAGCATTATAGTAAGCTATTTGTTTAAACACTTGTATAACTGAAGTTGTCTTCCTAAAATCACATGTAGGCTACAAATAGCATAGATCACTTGCTCTCACCCACCTTAGATTTGCCATTCATTAAAGGTGCTATATTAATAATATATCCACAGAGCTTTTAGAAAGGTGTGGAATAAAAGTATTGCTTTTCCACAAAATAAATCCAAAATCAATGTTGTTATTTTGAGCATGGCTGAATTTTTTCACCCGGGTGCCCCAGGGCAAGAAATTGCTATGGACCAGCCTGTCCATCAGGGGATAGAAAATATCTAGAAAAACAGCTCTGTAATACTAATTTAAAGGGCCCTTTAGTGGAGAATATTTGACTGTACTTTAAACAGTGTGCTGGGGCCCCTTTAATTAAAAGCATGCTTGCATGGGCACATATTACAATTGAAATCTGTTAAATGAGGCAATTAATATACCTCTGGTGGCCTGGATCCCCGAGGCATGTGCCCGGTATGCCCAGGCGTAATCCAGGCATGGATGTGAGGCACTTAGAGATGAAATATTACAGTAATGCAGCGCAATATTTACTGTCCAGTTTCCATGCTGGTGTTAACAGTCCTGGTTAAACCGGATAGGGTGCTCTGTGGTGATGCTGAATAGCTGGATGGTAAATGAGATCAACACAGCCGGGTGGTGTTGTATAGAACAGCAGCCACAACTTAATGGCAGGTACAGAAGTATGTATTTGCATCTATCTCTATGTATTTATTTTACTATAATATTTGTTTTTATTTCATCATCATCATAATGATAACAAATTACAACATTATTATCATCTATCATATCATTTTAAATTTTATTTCTGAAATTCTCTTTTTATTAATTTTCTCCAGGGTCCATACAAACAATGTCATGACTTCACATTAATTTATCTCAGCCTTCTGTAGTACAACTTTCATCCATTGTTAATAACTCTGAGTTAAAGTGCAGAAGTACAAGTACACACATGGACCAATACAGTCAATAACATCCTATACTTCTTTTTTTCTAGACAAACAAAAACAATAACCAAAAATAACTAAATAATATGTTGGGGTGCATCTTCCTGACACTCAACTCCCTTTACACTAGCCCCTTACGTGACTGCGGTTACAAAAGCCCCAGGCTTGCAAACCGCAGTCACGTAAGGGGCTACTTTACACAAGGTTCACTTAAAAATTAACCCGAAGGAACGTAGCTATACACATTAAACAAATGAAGATCGTAATGGTGTAATGTACATTATCCATCTTTCCCATTTCTTCCAAAACCTGTTGCAGTCTAAAAGAAAAAGTAATTCTTTCCATCTTAGAAATATCATAAATAATATCAATCCAATCATCCACTGTAGGAATTTCTGTTCTTAACCACTTTCTAGTAATGGCTTTCGTGCTAGCAGCACTTAGAATCTGAAATATATATCTATCACCATTTTCTGATGGCATAGCGCCCAAATATAGACTCTCCAGCTTAAATGGAATGTCCACCTGGAATACTTTTTCAAAGATTTTATGGACCTCCCTCCAGAAAGGCATCAGCAAGGGACAAGACCAGAATATGTGATAATGATTTGCCTCTGAGAGACTATCATATCATTTTCTAAGAGATTATCAAGAGAGCAGCAGTAATGGAAATAGTAACATAAACAGTCAATAATCAGTCAATATCTTCACATCATATACTGTAATAACCAATCATAGCCATCCTTTTTACTAACTGAATTGACCACACGCTGCCATTATCAACTAAAGCACTAGTAAAAGTGAAACACTAGTATTACTAGTAGTATATGTACTATATTATAATTGTATCATGTCATTTATGGATGAAGAAATGTGTGCATTAACCAGCATTTCCTCCTCTTCTTCGTCTTCTTCTTCTGTACTGAGTGACACGATGGTGACTAAATGAATGACATTAGACACCAGAGACAGCCCCTCAATGTCTGCACCCCCAATCTGACCTTGGACTCACTCAAGGGATAACGCCATGTGTCCCCTCAGCTGTGGAGTATTAAGAAAGAGAGGGGGGGGGGGCAGGAGAGAGAGGGCAGGACTGTGTGTGAGAGAGAGAGAGATAGAGAGAGAGAATCCTTGACCAGTGTTCTTTATGTTCAAAGACGTTATGCCCCTCAGAGACATTTGACTGACATCTCTTGTGTGTAAGACCTGTCCGCTCCTGGAGTTTGGGATGAGGGTAACAGTGGGTGTGATGGTTAATCTCGCACCCCAGTTGGTTTGATCCCTGCAACTGGTAAGAGATAGGGGCATGGTGCCTTCATGTCTCTGCCATCGACTGCGCTAAGCCTCTGGGCTTAAGGAGGAAAGTCCAGTATATGACTACTATTACAAAGTTTGAATGCTGGAAATAGTGTCAGAACAGGCTGGGTTACATCTCAGATGTTGCTCTAGGCCTGATCTGTATCACTCATCCTGTCTCAATGTCACGCGTGTGGGATGAGATACTCGGATGGGTGGGCAAAAGAAGGACAACCTAAAATATTGTATAAACCCACCCACCCTACCTTAACCTCATTGGACCTCACGCCCCACGTTAACCACCCATTAGCTGTGATTAGCATCAGATACAGAGTTTTTAGTGAATCCCGGGCAAAATATGTCCAAGGTTACAAAAACAGTTATTGATTTGAAATCCAGTGGACAGGTCTGCCTCACAGCACCCTCTGCTGCTTGCAGTAGTCATCTCCTCAGGAGAGTGGCCCTCTGAGTGTTTCCAAAAGCACAACTAGACATTATGCTGTTGGTGGCCAACAGCGGGTATATCCCATGAAAACTCAATGCCACCTTTGATCAGGCCCCTGAGACTCACATGAACGGCCTAGGGGGAGTAGCGAAAGAAAATCTCTTTTTGAGAAATGTAAATATAGTTACATGTTGTACGTGTCCTTTTAATATAAGAACACATTTCAAATATCATCATGATTGCACAAGCTGCTGAGGTACAGCGTTTTTTGTTTTGTGAGAATAGCGCCACCATGAGGATAAATTACTCAAAACTTCACAGGCCACCTTGATAGTATTACAACCATATTTGTCAATCACATCAGTCACATCATTTCCTGTTTACCATGAATTTCGCAAAATCGGGTTTGGCCTATCAATTATGAAGATTACACCTAGATGTTGGTCCCCAGATGCCACACAGCAAGTTTAAAATGGTGGAAAATCCAATATGGTGGACTTCATAGATCCTTATGGTAAATGTGTTGACCACAGTAAGCTGCATGTCAGGATATCATTTCTGTGAAATTAGCAGAAGATACACAATTTGAGCCCTGCAGGAAAGGTCATGGGTTCACAAAAATCAATAGGGTTCTTCCCCTGAATGTGCATCACAGAATTTGAAGTCTGTCATTTGGGAGATATAGGGAATGACAAGAATGAACAGGAATACAAACAAAACAACATTCCATTGGTAACGTTGGCAAGACCCTGTTAGGGGGAGGGGATAATAATGTCTGAGATGAACAAAAGCAACCTCTGAGCACTGTTTTATTCAAATCGTTTCATTAAAGGAAGGAACAAGGAGGAAATTGGAATAGGATCAGGAGAAAGTGGCAGGAAATACAACATACAAGAAAAAAAAATTATTTTTCTTCATTTTTTAAACTTTTCATATCAGCCAGACATGTAAAACAGAAATACAAACATAAAAAAATCCCATTTTCTCTTTTTGTCCGTAAATCACAATTTACAGTTTTACTCTTTGCCACCTAAACCTTTGAAACACACACACACTGCGTATTTGACCTCTATTAAAACCACGTGGCAACCACTATCTTACACATCCAATGAATGACACTTGGACTTGCTGTGTTGTTTATGAAAAATCCCTGTTCTCAAAGTACTTCATAGACAAAGGTCCATTCCTTAATCCTAAATGTATTAAACAGGAAGTGACATCCCGCGAGAGGTCTTCCTGTCATACAAAATAATAGTTTGTTTGACCTGCAGTAGCTTACAACAGAAGTACCAAAACTCTTCAAATCCAAACCGTTTTTAATATTTTGTTTTAAAGAGCACTACAATGTAACCCAAAATAACTGTAGTTTAAAGTCGTATTCCCTTGTCCTTTTCAAAGACATCTTCTTTACAGAGCTAAGAGGCCAGGGGTGATTTGTCTTGGGTCTGTCTAGAACACCATTCCAACGGTACAAGGCGTGGGAATGCACCAAATAAACTCATGTAGCTTGTGTTCCTTCCGTCTTTCAAGCACCTTATAAATCTGGAATCTTTAATTTGAGGAGGAGAAGAAGTTAGTCTTTTTACTTTGGAATCTCTAAAATGGAGCATCACAACAGAAAAACATGTCAACATGTAGGATAAAAAAAAAACACACACACACACAAAACACTGAGAATTGGAGCGATGACAAATAAAGATGAGGCAAAACGTAATGCTTCTTTGAGGACCAAGACGAGAGAAATATTTCATGCGAGACACAAAAGTTATTTTTACCAGCCTGCTCCTGAGCAACGGCTGTTCTGTTTTGAGTCCATTCTGGTGAGAAGGGCTGGACCCGCAAACCCCACCACACCAGCAGACAAAGATCCATGAGGTAGATCACCGGTCATACCGACCACTAGAGCAAAACGCTTCCTAAAAGACACCCATTCTAGGTTATGTAAAACGTCAGTGAAATTTCATAAAAGTACAGCTCTTGGTTGATGTCACCTATTGAAGTAAAAAAAAAAAAAAAAAAAACTTAGAAAGATGGAATAGCCTTTGCTGTGAGCTCATCGCTATTCTTCTCTTCTATGTATTGCAGTTGGACTCTTGTTGTCTTTATTGCTACCAGGAGATTAGTCAGTTAGTGAAGCACATCATGGATATTGTCGTGATTCGACACACATTGTGATCAACCAATTACAATATGATAACCTTTTTAAGCTACCTCAATATGATTGGTAGCGTAATGTTTAATGTGACATAAAGAAGGCACATTTTCCAATAATAAATTTGTTAATTTTCTAAGGTAATGGCTGTCTGTATCAGTTGTCGATTGAGTTGGAAGATGAAATTGATAATGCGACCAGCTGTTTCATGACAAGTGAGAAAACGAGAATGAAGCAACATCTATTGAAACGTCAGTGCAGGCAAGGTTTTTCATATCTCACAAACAAACTATATAAAAAAAAAAAAATTGAAGCTCTCCTCAGGGAAAAACAATATTTCAAAGTCATGCATGTTCAATATCACATCACACTGGGTGTCTTATGGCATCCGTTTGAGAATCCTTCGGGTGGTGGTGGGGAGGGGAGGGGGGGGGGGGGGTCGGGTTACATGATGCTCTTATCAAAATAAAACTTGTCATCTCATGATTAGCCAACTGTTTGAGTCCATTCACACTGTCCTCGCTCACTTTCCACCATAAACATTGGAGCTGTGCAAAGAGTTCATGGGTCAGGTCCAATCCGAGGAGGCCATGATGGCTCTCGCTGTAATGCCATCAGCAATAGCCCACATCATCCATTACGGCTCACGGGGGGGGGGGGGGGGGGGTGGGGGGGGGGGGTGGGGGGGGGGCGTGTGATCTGAAAACAACACACGATGATGAAGACTTCCATAACAGATTCATATTTGGTCATTGTCAGCAATATTAGATTCCATTTAATCTTTTGAACCGTTCAACTGGCCCCCATATTTACACTGTCAACATGTAAGTCAACATTGTTATACTTGATCAATAACGAGAGAGAGAGAGAGAGCGCTATATCGTGGTTATTGGCACCAGTCAATAAACAAGTAAGGGTTAATCAATGCATAGGTGTGTGTTAAACGGTTGACATGAAGGCGAAAGAAGAAACAGTGGACAGGAATTACAGTGCATGTGTAATTGCAAGAACAACTATACTTGCATAACACAGTAGTGCAAAACAATCCATGGTGTTTGATGTAAGCGCCCTGATGCCAGAGAGTGCACTCGGCTAAATGGCGTGTATGTAGCACATCCTATACCTGGTCAGAAACATTGTTGCAATCCTTGCCCCAGAGACATAACGGAGGTAGTAGTCTAATACACTATTGTTTATTAACACACTGACCGATTAACTAATAGGCTACTAGGTTATATATATATTTGCGCAAAGATTTGTCTGTCTGTGTACACACCCAGAGTTGTCTTTGCAATTCAACAATGAATGTACTTGAGGCTACGAGTCGCTTGACAGTGATACAGCTACCACACATATTTTACGTGGAAAAAAGTTATTTATTTGGGACCATGAGATGTCCGGCTAGCAAACCAGCTATGGCTTACAGTTTGGGTAAGCGGATGAATTTAGAACAGTGATTAATCTTGAGCCGAACTACATGTGCATTAAGTAAGGGATAATGTATAGCTACGAGGTCATTGTCGCAAAATTATTTACCGACACTGTGTTCTAAACGCAGTGAAGGTCAATTATTTTGTGACAATGACCGAGTATAGCTATACATTATCCCGCTTATTACAGGGCTTACTTTGTTTTGCCGGGGGGGACCATTCGTAATTTTAATCGAAATTAATGTTAAAATCCTCAACACTGTAACTGTAGGCCATTGTGGATGTAACGTATGCAGTCGTTTTGAAAAGTAGGCTATACAAACAACAGAATCTTTCCCCGTTGCCCCTAACAGCGGTCAATATTGCTCGTTGCCCCTAACAGCAGTGAATTATCGAGAAATATTTGACCGCTGTTAGGGGCAACGCAGCGCTATTGACCAATCACAATCAAGCATTTTGGCGAATTTTTAAACGCCATGTAATAAGCGGTTTTAACACACACCTGTCAGCCAATCAGAAAAGAGTATTCATCCAGGCCATGGTATAAACCACCATGACCTCGAGTATGTTACTGCTTTTATACAATACATTTTTCTTTTTCTTTTTTTTTACAGAATCCTTTCAAATATAAGGTTAAGCTTTATTTTGGTCCTGTGTTGCTAAGCAGTGTAAGATACCAGTTCCTATAGGGCGGCTAGAAGCACTTACGGAACTAAATGTCATATATTAAGTGATAACAGTCAACATGCTGATATTATGGCTATGCCATGTCCAGCAGAAGACCACAGATGACCCACAAGCACTAACACGTTTCTTTCAAGGTGAATTACAATGGGTGAATTGGACCGTTGAGAAAAATAACCAAGTAAGTACACTTCAGTTTACTATCTTTAGATAGTACATCTGTATTCCTGTGGGTTTTTCTCTGCACACACCAATTACTACAGCAATACTATAGTGAATGAATTGTATGGGTGAAGACATCATTAATCTGAAAATGTATAACGGAAGTGTATGGTTCTTTTCAGATAACAGAATGTGGCCCATGTGTACCTATGATTACTGTAACATAATATGGCCCATGTGTACCTATGATTACTGTAAGACTATGTGGCCCATGTGTACCTATTAGGGGTGTAACGGTACACAGAAGCCACGGTTCTGTACGTACCTCGGTATTGGGGTCACGGTTCGGTACGATTTCGGTACAACAGAAAAAGAAATTATTATTTAATTTATAAATTTTTTTATAATTATTATTATACTTTTTTTTTATAATTATTTATAATTATTATTATATATTTATGATTATTATTATTATTATTATTATTATTATTATTATTATTATTATTATTATTATTATTATTATTATTATTATTATTATTATTATTATTATTATTATTATTATTATTATTATTATTAAATAGAATAATTATGTATAGGGTGGTAGTCAGTGATACTGGTGTCATTCTGTGTTCAGGCATCCACTGAATAAATTAATTGCCTACTGTCCCTTTAACAACTTATCCTTGCTAAGTTTCAGTTTCACTTCTAGAGATAATTTTATTTCACAAGACTGAATACTAGAGAACAGATGACATGTTACAACAATGGCAGAGGATTATTTGGATTTAAACACAGTAGCAGTTCAACTGGAGAGGAGCTCAGTATGTAAGTTTCTTTTTTTAATTTGATCAGCTCTGCCTGAGAGTCCGGCGGGGGAGAATGTTGGTGTGTGTGTTGGCGACGCGTGTGTGTGTCTTTCCATTGGTTTAATTTGCTTCATCTGAAGTCGGACTCGGTGTGCCGCGCGCTGTTTTCACACGGACACGGAACCCGCGAGTGCCTGCATGCGCGACTGGTGTGTGTGTGTGTGCGCTGTGAGGCGTATTCTTCGTATGGCTGCACGTACCGCACCTTGACGGCCGTACCGTAAATTCGCGGGACGAATACACGTACCGTTACACCCCTACTCCCTAGTACCTATTATTACTGTAATGTGGCCCATTTGTACCTATGATTACTGTAACAGAATGTGGCCCATGTGTACCTATGATTACTGTAAGACTATGTGGCCCATGTGTACCTATTATTACTGTGACTATGTGGCCCATGTGGCCACCGGGCCTACTCCTACCTGGATGAGCCGGGGAGTTATGTGAGGATTGTGTTTTTTGATTTTTCGAGCGCTTTTAATACTATTCAACCTCCCATACTTGAAGACAAGCTCAGGAAGATGGGGGTGGATCCCTCCTTCACTTCCTGGATCACAGATTACCTGACAGACCGACCACAGTTTGTCAGAATGGGCAACTGTGTCTCGGAGACAGTGGTCAGCAGCACTGGGGCTCCACAGGGGACTGTTCTCGCTCCGTTCCTGTTCACCCTCTACACGGCAGACTTCAACTACAACTCTGAGTCTTGCCACGTCCAAAAATACTCGGACGACACAGCGATTGTGGCGTGTGTGAGGAAGGGACAGGAGGGAGAGTACAGGGACCAGGTGGGAGCCTTCAGCGACTGGAGCGAACGGAACGGCCTTCTCCTGAATGCAACAAAGACCAAGGAGATGATACTGGATTTCCGCAGGTCGAAACCACCTCTGCAACCAGTCAGCATACGGGGAAACAACATTGCGACGGTGCAGACATACAAATATTTAGGCGTGCACCTAGACGATAAGCTGGCCTGGGCTGCAAACGCGGAAGCGCTCTACAAGAAAGGACAGAGCCGGCTGTTCTTCCTTAGGAGGCTCAGGTCTTTTAATGTGTGTGGGGAAATGTTGTTCATGTTCTATCAGGCAGTGGTGTCAAGTGTGCTCCTCTACGCCGCTGTCTGTTGGGGTGGTAATACCACGGCCAGGGATGCCAGGCGGCTGGATAAGCTGGTCAAGAAGGCTGGCTCAGTGGTGGGGAGGAGACTGGACCCACTGGGGACCGTGGTGGAGAGCCGCACGCAGAGCAAGCTGCTGGCCATCATGGGCAATACCAACCACCCTCTCCACCACACCCTGGTGGGGCAGAGCAGCAGTCGCAGCGGACGGCTCATCTCCCTGCACTCACGGACTGAGCGGCACAGGAGGTCCTTTGTCCCCACAGCCATCAGACTGTACAACAGCGCAATATAGTGCGGGGGACCTGACCTCTGACCCACACACCTGTTTTTACACCTGTTTTTACACCTGTTTTTATACACTGTTTTATACACCTGCTTTTATCTAATCACGCTCCTATTAATATTGATGGATATGATTTAATTGAATTTTATCATGTGCTTATTTTTTATTCATGATGCAGACATAACGTGTAATAACTGAATGAGAACGGTCAATGTCTGTATAATGTGTGAGCTGCGAGATACCCTGAATTTCCCCAAGGGGATTAATAAAGTATCTATCTATCTATCTATCTATCTATCTATCTATCTATCTATCTATCTATCTATCTATCTATCTATCTATCTATCTATCTATCTATCTATCTATCTATCTATCTATCTATCTATCTATCTATCTATCTATCTATCTATCTACCTATGATTACTGTAAAACTATGTGGCCCATGTGTACCTATGATTACTGTAAGACTATGTGGCCCATGTGTACCTATGATTACTGTAAGACTATGTGGCCCATGTGTACCTATGATTACTGTAACAGAATGTGGCCCATGTTTACCTATGATTACTGTAACAGAATGTGGCCCATGTGTACCTATGATTACTGTAAGACTATGTGGCCCATGTGTACCTATTATTACTGTAATGTGGCCCATGTGTACCTATGATTACTGTAAGACTATGTGGCCCATGTGTACCTATGATTACTGTAAGACTGTGGCCCATGTGTACCTATTATTACTGTAACATAATGTGGAACCATGTGTACCTATGATTACTTTAACAGAATGTGGCCCATGTATACCTATAATTACTTGCTCTGTTAACTGTAAGGGGATGAATGAGTGATGTGTACCTATGATTACTTGCTCTGTTGACTGTAGGGGGATGAGTTGTTGGATGAGTCCACCTGTTGCTGTGTGCCATTGTCCTGAAGATTAAAACACCATCTTTAATTTACAGGTCATCAACAGATATCCACATAGTTTACAATATGGCAATGAATACATCAGAACGTGAATAACACATAAATAAAACTTCATGATTGAAAGTGTGCTGGACTGTGATGACAGGTAATTTTACAATTAGAAATTAATAACATTTATATCCATAAATGGATATGGAAGACTGTATCATACTGAAATATGTATGGTGGGGTGTATTGTTAAGTTGAATGTATGGCACAGAGGTCAAGCATACTTACAGATGTGGTTTGCATGTGGGCGTACTGAGGCACGTATGCTCCTTGCACAGCCGGGTTAGCTGTAATGAACTGTTCAATTGTAGAGGGGAATTAGAACAAATCTAATATATCACCTACTGTATTCAATTATATTTGATGAACTCATTTTAGAATAAAATCAGTCCTGTTGTCTTTCCATCTGAGCCACATTCAAAGCATACAGTGTGACCTATTCATAGTGTTTCATCGCAGTCATCTTGGTAGGCAAACAACAGGTCGTCATACTCAAGGGATTGGCACTAAATGACAACCGCAAGCTATAGCATTGTGCCATATTGGTAGGCATGACATAACATGAAAATACTATGAATAGTATGGTCAGTACAGGTTGATACAGACTGTTTGATATATTATATATATTTTATCCAATGTTTATTTAAACTCAAAAGGCAATGTTTCCCTCATTTACATTCATGTCGAGTGTGAAAATAAGCATAAATAAAGCATATAAAGTCACACAGCATATACAATCATAACAATAAGACATTGTATGGCTTGTACAATGACATTGTAAGCCTATTGTATGGCTTTGTTTTGTGTCGTGACACACCGTGTTGATGGCATTATGTTCGTCGTTTGTCACTCTCAACTACAGTATAGGCAGTTTTACTGGAATTGTGTTGCTAGGGAACAGCTTGGACTCATGTTGTTTTATTCTTGATATTAGCACACAGTGCAACAGGAAGTCAACCTGGGTCCATTTAGGATGTTTATGTTGTCAAGTAGGGAAACCGTCTATATTCAATATGGCGTGTGATGACAGAATATATCCCAGAATTCTCCTCACCGTTCCACTGTTGCCCAGTGACAGATGGCCCATCTGCTGAGTAATCATGGCTGTGGGGTGCAGTGGCATGGAGGGGTCCACAGAGGGAGACATCGCAGCAGCCTGCAGTGAGGAGAACAGTGTTGGTTTCTCATATTCATCATCATATTTAGAGGATGGCTTGCATTCAAAGTGAGTTAACATTACAGTTTGAATAGACAATAAGTGCCATTCAAATAACACATGGCCTACAGACAAACAGACACACCAATATGGCATGGTCACTCCACTATTCAGGAAGCAAATAAAATGTATATTTTCCGGTAGAGAGCCTCGACAGTTTGCTTATATATGCACCCAATAAAGGAAGCTTTTGTAGCACAAATGCTGCGTGATGATGTGCTTGTCTGAGGCAGACATGGAAAAGTATATCTGGTCCTTGTTGGTCATAAGAGGATAGACAGGCAAGAAAATATAGAACCATCAGATTCGCTCCATTTTCCGCGGTAGTGGTCTATTCCTCTAAACACAATGCCTTTAGGGAATATACCATTTCCTAGTAAAAAGCGGGGGAGGGGGGAATCCAACATAGACACTTGTTCTACTGGAAACCATCTGTTGGGAGAGTAAAACAGGCCGAGAGTCATAAGACTGTCTCTGCTCAAGGCATTTCCTGTTGGATTCTGAGAAGGAGGAGGGGGAGGGGGAGAAGGAGGAGGGGCAAGAGGCCAGAGGCTGTATGTCATTTTAGTTGTTCCCTCACACTCTCTTTCTGTCTCTCTCTTTCTCTTTCTCTGTTGCTCTTTCTTTCTTTCTTTCTTTCGTTCGTTCTTTCTCTCTCTGCTGTCTCTCTATGTCTCTCTCACAAACAGGCATGCAAACAAACATAGGCACGCGCGTACGTATGTACGCACGCACACACACACATGTATGCAGACATGCACACATACTCACGCACGCACGCGCGCGCACGCACACACACACCCTCACACACACACACACACACACACACACACACACACACACACACACACACACACACACACACACACACACACACACACCCTCACACACACACACACACACACACACACACACACACACACACACACACACACACACACAATATCCCAGAACTCAGCTCAGCACTGTGCTATTCCCACAAAGTGTAAGTTTTAGTTTAGAAGCTGTTGGTTTAACTGTGTCAGCAGAACAAGCTGCCAGCCTGGAGCTTTAGCCGCGTCAGTAGCATCAGAGTCTCCCCCGCAAAAAGTGTTAGGCAAGTGGCAAGTGTCTTTTGACAGGAGGCCCAACGAGGGCCCAACGGGGGGCCCGGTGTGGAGCGGTAGCACACTGATGTAGGACTCTGTGGTTTCTGTGAGAATGGAATGATGGAATTGAGGATGAGTCAGTGAGTGAAAGGCCGGTTATGTCATCTAGTAAATAAAACAGCTGACTAACCTCACAGTTGTGATGGTTGTTAAGCGGCATGTGTCATAACATCATTCCACGCACAGTAACATTAGCTGTCTCGTACGTTCATCCTCAAGTCAGACGAGACAGAAGTCAGACGAGAGGTGAAGGACATGGATCTCAGACCCGCTGTCACCTGTAGTGCGTTCATGTTGTAACCGATAGCTGTCGCTGGGTGAACTGTCCAAAGCCGCTCTGCTTTAGTAACTCACTTTAGCGAAAGTCTGTCTGTTTACTGGGGCGCTGCCATGATGAATCCAATGCGACTTGGGAATGAAAATAACACATTTTACGTTCTAATCAAGATGTCAGCCCCCAGGAAACAGACATAACCTACTCTCCAGTTTGAGGAGTTAGACCATTTCTGTGATATGAAGCAAGCAAAGTGTAGTGTACATATACAGCTGTGATATGAAGCAAGTAAAGCATGGCAGTACATATACAGCTGGGATATGAAGAAAGCAAAGTGTAGCAGTACATATACAGCTGTGATATGAAGCAAGTAAAGCATGGCAGTACATATACAGCTGGGATATGAAGCTAGCAAAGTGTAGCAGTACATATACAGCTGGGATATGAAGCTAGCAAAGTGTAGCAGTACATATACAGCTGGGATATGAAGAAAGCAAAGTGTAGCAGTACATATACAGCTGTGATATGAAGCAAGCAAAGCATGGCAGTACATATACAGCTGTGATATGAAGCTAGCAAAGTGTAGCAGTACATATACAGCTGGAATATTAAGCTAGCAAAGTGTAGCAGTACATATACAGCTGGAATATTAAGCTAGCAAAGTGTAGCAGTACATATACAGCTGTGATATGAAGCAATCAAAGCATGGCAGTACATATACAGCTGGAATATTAAGCTAGCAAAGTGTAGCAGTACATATACAGCTGGAATATTAAGCTAGCAAAGTGTAGCAGTACATATACAGCTGGAATATTAAGCTAGCAAAGTGTAGCAGTACATATACAGCTGTGATATGAAGCTAGCAAAGTGTAGCAGTACATATACAGCTGGAATATTAAGCTAGCAAAGTGTAGCAGTACATATACAGCTGTGATATGAAGCAATCAAAGCATGGCAGTACATATACAGCTGTGATATGAAGCTAGCAAAGTGTAGCAGTACATATACAGCTGGAATATTAAGCTAGCAAAGTGTAGCAGTACATATACAGCTGTGATATGAAGCTAGCAAAGTGTAGCAGTACATATACAGCTGGAATATTAAGCTAGCAAAGTGTAGCAGTACATATACAGCTGTGATATGAAGCAATCAAAGCATGGCAGTACATATACAGCTGTGATATGAAGCTAGCAAAGTGTAGCAGTACATATACAGCTGGAATATTAAGCTAGCAAAGTGTAGCAGTACATATACAGCTGGGATATGAAGCTAGCAAAGTGTAGCAGTACATATACAGCTGTGATATGAAGCTAGCAAAGTGTAGCAGTACATATACAGCTGGGATATGAAGCTAGCAAGGTGTAGCAGTACATATACAGCTGGGATATGAAGCTAGCAAAGTGTAGCAGTACATATACAGCTGGGATATGAAGCTAGCAAGGTGTAGCAGTACAGGGAGCATGTCTATGTTCCCCGGGTCCTATGTTCCCCGGGTTCTATGTTCCCCGCTTTGATTGATTGATAGATTGAAAATTTTAGACCACCAGCCCTGATTCCAAACTCTAACCTTAACCAGTTCGAACGAGGGCCTAAGCTTAACCGTTCGAAACAAGGTGGACATTAATAATTAATAAAATAATAAAAATGTATAAAATGTTCAATCTATTAATCAATCAAAGCGGGGAACATAGAACCCGGGGAACATAGGACCCGGGGAACATAGGGATGATCCCGCAGTACATATACAGCTGTGATATTAAGCTAGCAAAGTGTAGCAGTACATATACAGCTGGAATATTAAGCTAGCAAAGTGTAGCAGTGCATATACAGCTGGGATATGAAGCTAGAAACGTGTAGCAGTACAGCTGGGATATGAAGCTAGCAAAGTGTAGCAGTACATACAGCTATGATATGAAGCTAGCAAAGTGTAGCAGTACATATACAGCTGGGATATGAAGCAAAGTGTAGCAGTACATATACAGCTGGGATATGAAGCAAAGTGTAGCAGTACATACAGCTGGGATATGAAGCAAAGTGTAGCAGTACATATACAGCTGGGATATGAAGCAAAGTGTAGCAGTACATATACAGCTGGGATATGAAGCTAGCAAAGTGTAGCAGTACATACAGCTGGGATATGAAGCTAGCAAAGTGTAGCAGTACATATACAGCTGGGATATGAAGCTAGCAAAGTGTAGCAGTACATATACAGCTGGGATATGAAGCAAAGTGTAGCAGTACATATACAGCTATGATATGAAGCTAGCAAAGCGTAGCAGTACATATACAGCTGGGATATGAAGCAAAGTGTAGCAGTACATATACAGCTATGATATGAAGCTAGCAAAGCGTAGCAGTACATACAGCTGGGATATGAAGCTAGCAAAGTGTAGCAGTACATATACAGCTGGGATATGAAGCAAAGTGTAGCAGTACACATACAGCTGGGATATGAAGCTAGCAAAGTGTAGCAGTACATACAGCTGTGATATGAAGCAAAGTGTAGCAGTACATATACAGCTGGGATATGAAGCAAAGTGTAGCAGTACATATACAGCTGTGATATGAAGCTAGCAAAGTGTAGCAGTACATATAAAGCTGGGATATGAAGCTAGCAAAGTGTAACAGTACATATGCAGCTGGGATATGAAGCAAAGTGTAGCAGTATATATACAGCTGGGATATGAAGCAAAGTGTAGCAGTACATATACAGCTGGGATATGAAGCAAAGTGTAGCAGTACATATACATCTGGGATATGAAGCTAGCAAAGTGTAACAGTACATATGCAGCTGGGATATGAAGCAAAGTGTAGCAGTATATATACAGCTGGGATATGAAGCAAAGTGTAGCAGTACATATACAGCTGGGATATGAAGCAAAGTGTAGCAGTACATATACAGCTGGGATATGAAGCAAAGTGTAGCAGTACATATACATCTGGGATATGAAGCTAGCAAAGTGTAACAGTACATATGCAGCTGGGATATGAAGCAAAGTGTAGCAGTATATATACAGCTGGGATATGAAGCAAAGTGTAGCAGTACATATACAGCTGGGATATGAAGCAAAGTGTAGCAATACATATACAGCTGGGATATGAAGCTAGCAAAGTGTAGCAGTACATACAGCTGGGATATGAAGCAAAGTGTAGCAATACATATACAGCTATGATATGAAGCTAGCAAAGCGTAGCAGTACATACAGCTGGGATATGAAGCTAGCGAAGTTTAGCAGTACATATACAGCTGGGATATGAAGCTAGCAAAGTTTAGCAGTACATATACAGCTGGGATATGAAGCTAGCAAAGTGCAGCAGTACATATACAGCTGGGATATGAAGCTAGCAAAGTTTAGCAGTACATATACAGCTGGGATATGAAGCAAAGTGTAGCAGTACATATACAGCTGGGATATGAAGCTAGCAAAGTGTAGCAGTACATATACAGCTGGGATATGAAGCTAGCAAAATGTATCAGTATATATACAGCTGGGATATGAAGCTAGCAAAGTTTAGCAGTACATATACAGCTGGGATATGAAGCTAGCAAAGTGTAGCAGTACATATACAGCTATGATATGAAGCTAGCAAAGTGTAGCAGTACATATACAGCTGGGATATGAAGCAAAGTGTAGCAGTACATATACAGCTGGGATATGAAGCAAAGTGTAGCAGTACATATACAGCTGGGATATGAAGCTAGCAAAGTGTAGCAGTACATATACAGCTGGGATATGAAGCTAGCAAAGTGTAGCAGTACATACAGCTGGGATATGAAGCAAAGTGTAGCAGTACATATACAGCTGGGATATGAAGCAAAGTGTAGCAATACATATACAGCTGTGATATGAAGCTAGCAAAGTGTAGCAGTACATATACAGCTGGGATATGAAGCTAGCAAAGGGTAGCAGTACATACAGCTGGGATATGAAGCTAGCAACGTGTAGCAGTATATATACAGCTGGGATATGAAGCAAAGTGTAGCAGTACATATACAGCTGGGATATGAAGCTAGCAAAGTGTAGCAGTACATATACAGCTGGGATATGAAGCAAAGTGTAGCAGTACATATACAGCTGGGATATGAAGCAAAGTGTAGCAGTACATATACAGCTATGATATGAAGCTAGCAAAGTGTAGCAGTACATATACAGCTGGGATATGAAGCTAGCAAAGTGTAGCAGTACATATACAGCTGTGATATGAAGCTAGCAAAGTGTAGCAGTACATATACAGCTGGGATATGAAGCAAAGTGTAGCAGTACATACAGCTGGGATATGAAGCAAAGTGTAGCAGTACATACAGCTGGGATATGAAGCAAAGTGTAGCAATACATATACAGCTGGGATATGAAGCTAGCAAAGTGTAGCAGTACATACAGCTGGGATATGAAGCAAAGTGTAGCAATACATATACAGCTATGATATGAAGCTAGCAAAGCGTAGCAGTACATACAGCTGGGATATGAAGCTAGCAAAGTTTAGCAGTACATATACAGCTGGGATATGAAGCAAAGTGTAGCAGTACATATACAGCTGGGATATGAAGCTAGCAACGTGTAGCAGTACATATACAGCTGGGATATGAAGCTAGCAAAGTGTAGCAGTACATATACAGCTGGGATATGAAGCTAGCAAAGTGTAGCAGTACATATACAGCTATGATATGAAGCTAGCAAAGCGTAGCAGTACATACAGCTGGGATATGACGCAAAGTGTAGCAGTACATATACAGCTATGATATGAAGCTAGCAAAGTGTAGCAGTACATATACAGCTGGGATATGAAGCAAAGTGTAGCAGTACATATACAGCTGGGATATGAAGCTAGCAAAGTGTAGCAGTACATATACAGCTGGGATATGAAGCAAAGTGTAGCAGTACATATACAGCTGGGATATGAAGCAAAGTGTAGCAATACATATACAGCTATGATATGAAGCTAGCAAAGGGTAGCAGTACATACAGCTGGGATATGAAGCAAAGTGTAGCAATACATATACAGCTATGATATGAAGCTAGCAAAGTGTAGCAGTACATACAGCTGGGATATGAAGCAAAGTGTAGCAGTACATATACAGCTGGGATATGAAGCAAAGTGTAGCAATACATATACAGCTATGATATGAAGCTAGCAAAGGGTAGCAGTACATACAGCTGGGATATGAAGCAAAGTGTAGCAATACATATACAGCTATGATATGAAGCTAGCAACGTGTAGCAGTACATATACAGCTGGGATATGAAGCAAAGTGTAGCAGTACATATACAGCTAGGATATGAAGCAAAGTGTAGCAGTACATATACAGCTGGGATATGAAGCTAGCAAAGTATAGCAGTACATATACAGCTGTGATATGAAGCTAGCAAAGTGTAGCAGTACATACAGCTGGGATATGAAGCAAAGTGTAGCAGTACATACAGCTGGGATATGAAGCAAAGTGTAGCAGTACATATACAGCTATGATATGAAGCTAGCAAAGCGTAGCAGTACATACAGCTGGGATATGAAGCTAGCAAAGTGTAGCAGTACATATACAGCTGGGATATGAAGCAAAGTGTAGCAGTACATATACAGCTATGATATGAAGCTAGCAAAGCGTAGCAGTACATACAGCTGGGATATGAAGCTAGCAAAGTTTAGCAGTACATATACAGCTGGGATATGAAGCAAAGTGTAGCAGTACATATACAGCTGGGATATGAAGCTAGCAACGTGTAGCAGTACATATACAGCTGGGATATGAAGCTAGCAAAGTGTAGCAGTACATATACAGCTGGGATATGAAGCTAGCAAAGTGTAGCAGTACATACAGCTGGGATATGAAGCTAGCAAAGTGTAGCAGTACATATACAGCTGGGATATGACGCAAAGTGTAGCAGTACATATACAGCTATGATATGAAGCTAGCAAAGTGTAGCAGTACATATACAGCTGGGATATGAAGCAAAGTGTAGCAGTACATATACAGCTGGGATATGAAGCTAGCAAAGTGTAGCAGTACATATACAGCTGGGATATGAAGCAAAGTGTAGCAGTACATATACAGCTGGGATATGAAGCAAAGTGTAGCAATACATATACAGCTATGATATGAAGCTAGCAAAGGGTAGCAGTACATACAGCTGGGATATGAAGCAAAGTGTAGCAATACATATACAGCTATGATATGAAGCTAGCAAAGTGTAGCAGTACATACAGCTGGGATATGAAGCAAAGTGTAGCAGTACATATACAGCTGGGATATGAAGCAAAGTGTAGCAATACATATACAGCTATGATATGAAGCTAGCAAAGGGTAGCAGTACATACAGCTGGGATATGAAGCAAAGTGTAGCAATACATATACAGCTATGATATGAAGCTAGCAACGTGTAGCAGTACATATACAGCTGGGATATGAAGCAAAGTGTAGCAGTACATATACAGCTAGGATATGAAGCAAAGTGTAGCAGTACATATACAGCTGGGATATGAAGCTAGCAAAGTATAGCAGTACATATACAGCTGTGATATGAAGCTAGCAAAGTGTAGCAGTACATACAGCTGGGATATGAAGCAAAGTGTAGCAATACATATACAGCTATGATATGAAGCGAGCAAAGCGTAGCAGTACATACAGCTGGGATATGAAGCTAGCAAAGTGTAGCAGTACATATACAGCTGGGATATGAAGCAAAGTGTAGCAGTACATATACAGCTATGATATGAAGCTAGCAAAGTGTAGCAGTACATATACAGCTGGGATATGAAGCAAAGTGTAGCAATACATATACAGCTGGGATATGAAGCTAGCAAAGTGTAGCAGTACATACAGCTGGGATATGAAGCAAAGTGTAGCAATACATATACAGCTATGATATGAAGCTAGCAAAGCGTAGCAGTACATACAGCTGGGATATGAAGCTAGCAAAGTGTAGCAGTACATATACAGCTGGGATATGAAGCAAAGTGTAGCAGTACATATACAGCTATGATATGAAGCTAGCCAAGTGTAGCAGTACATATACAGCTGGGATATGAAGCTAGCAAAGTGTAGCAGTACATATACAGCTGGGATATGAAGCTAGCAAAGTGTAGCAGTACATATACAGCTGGGATATGAAGCAAAGTGTAGCAGTACATATACAGCTGGGATATGAAGCTAGCAAAGTGTAGCAGTACATATACAGCTGGGATCTGAAGCTAGCCAAGCATAGCAGTATATATACAGCTGGGATATGAAGCTAGCAAAGTGTAGCAGTACATATACAGCTGGGATATGAAGCAAAGTGTAGCAGTACATACAGCTGGGATATGAAGCAAAGTGTAGCAGTACATATACAGCTGGGATATGAAGCAAAGTGTAGCAGTACATATACAGCTGGGATATGAAGCTAGCAAAGTGTAGCAGTACATACAGCTGGGATATGAAGCTAGCAAAGTGTAGCAGTACATACAGCTGGGATATGAAGCTAGCAAAGTGTAGCAGTACATATACAGCTGTGATATGAATCTAGCAAAGTGTAGCAGTACATATACAGCTGGGATATGAAGCAAAGTGTAGCAGTACATATACAGCTGGGATATGAAGCAAAGTGTAGCAGTACATATAAAGCTGGGATATGAAGCAAAGTGTAGCAGTACATATACAGCTGGGATATGAAGCTAGCAAAGTGTAGCAGTGCATATACAGCTGGGATATGAAGCTAGCAAAGTGTAGCAGTACATATACAGCTGGGATATGAAGCAAAGTGTAGCAGTACATATACAGCTGGGATATGAAGCAAAGTGTAGCAGTACATATACAGCTGGGATATGAAGCAAAGTGTAGCAGTACATATACAGCTGGGATATGAAGCAAAGTGTAGCAGTACATATACAGCCAGGAACCAGCAAGTGGGAAACCCTGCGGCTTTCCCTTCAACAGCATTGGGAGCTGTGGTGTTGTTGTGTTGTGCTGTTGCATTGTGTTGTCATCTTACCGGGTGCTGCATGATGTAAGGCTGATGAGCCACCCAAGAATGGTTCTGTACCTGATGCAGGCAGGAATATAGAGAGAGAGAGAGGGGGGGGGATAGAGGAGAGAGAGGGGGGAGAGAGTGAGAGATAGAGAGAGAGAGTGCGGAATAGAGGAGAGAGAGATAGCGGAATAGAGGAGGGGGAGAGAGAGGAATAGAGGAGAGTGGGAGTGGGAGAGAGAGGGTAGGGACAGAGAGGGAGGGAGGGTGGAGGATGATTTAAGTATCATGACAACTATTGGACATGTTTACATAAGCGTATTGTAAACAGTTTGACTAGCACACCCAAAGCAGCCCAAACGAGTCCTCTTGGTTTCCCTGGAAAAGAGCACTGGTGTAATTTCCACAAGGGGTCAGGGAGTAATGTGTCCCCCCCTGTTTTCTCAAATCCCATTGTGTCCCCCCTCTTTTTAAATAGGTGTGCAGCAAAGCAGAGCCCCAGGCCCCCACACCTCCCACATGCAGCTTTCCCTCAGGAGATAAGCCTACCACAGTACCTGGTAGGCGGAGACTGGGGACATGTAGGGGGACATGGCCGGCTGAGCAGTCATCATCCTACTGGCCAAAGGGTAAGGAGAGTGATAGAACCTAGAGAACAGAGAGCGTTTTGACATTAGATGAAAGTTTGAAAGGACCATGTGTGATCCTGGGCCTAGTGAGAAACCATGTGTGATCCTGGTCCTGGTGAAAAACCATGTGTGATCCTGGGCCTAGTGAAAAACCATGTGTGATCCTGGTCCTAGTGAGAAACCATGTGTGATCCTGGTCCTAGTGAAAAACCATGTGTGATCCTGGTCCTAGTGAAAAAACATGGGTGATCCTGGTCCTAGTGAAAAAACATGGGTGATCCTGGTCCTAGTGAAAAACCATGTGTGATCCTGGTCCTAGTGAAAAAACATGGGTGATCCTGGTCCTAGTGAAAAAACATGGGTGATCCTGGTCCTGGTGAAAAAACATGGGTGATCCTGAGCCTAGTGAAAAAACATGGGTGATCCTGAGCCTGGTGAAAAACCATGTGTGATCCTGGTCCTAGTGAAAAAACATGGGTGATCCTGAGCCTAGTGAAAAACCATGGGTGATCCTGGTCCTAGTGAAAAACCATGTGTGATCCTGAGCCTAGTGAAAAACCATGGGTGATCCTGAGTGAGCCAAGTGAAAAAACATGGGTGATCCCGAGCCTGGTGAAAAAACGCTAACACATCTTGCTCTGCTCTTCCCTGTAGAGATGAATGATCACTTTGTGATTATTTTAGCAGATAGTGTGACATAACGTGACATAACGTGATTTTTTTAAGGTCTACTCATACATTTAGGATAGTAGCATATTGTGAGAGTACAGTAGATGTACTTGCCACGTGGGTGTAACCCTATGGCATTGTGGCGTCTCCTGTTTGATTTCTTGCTGAAAACGGTGTTTGTTTGTCTGTGAAGAAGATACTGTTCTATGTATCTTGAAAAGTAATATCTAGGTTGCCATGAAATTGCTGTGAACATTCATGACCCAAAGAGGAAAAAACCTATTAATCTTGGTGACCCGTGACCTTTCCTCTAGTGCCACCATTAAGCAAAACGTTCAGTTTCTCAAATGACCCGGTAGTCGTACAGTCACAAAACTGATATTCTGAGATGTGGCTCCTTATGGAGAACACATTTCAAGTTCACCATATTGGATTTTCCGCTATTTGATTCTTTGAAAATACTTTTTTTCCCTATACTCCTCCTGGGCTGTTCATCTGATTCTCATTAAAGCTTCTGTGTGGCATCTAGGGACCAACATATTTCCATGTATTACTGTATTGGTCCGAATATAAGATGACCCTGATTATAAGACGACCCCTCTTTTTCCAAGAACCATTTTTGGAAAAATACTTTTCTGAAGATTTTTTTTTTTTATTTAGAAAATAATGATAATAAAACACGTTGTTTTATTCCATGTAGGCTGTCTTCTAACATTCTAACAAAGATACACTGAAATATATAAACAGCAACAGCTAATAAGCACATCTATATGCTACTTTAATTTGTCCATTTATGAAGATCTTCCTATGAAGAAATAAAAGATCTGCAGCTTTGCCTGGCATGTGCTCGCCGCCGCAAATGATCAGGGAATGCAGACACACACATACATACACAGAGAGAGAGAGAGAGAGAGAGAGAGAGAGAGAGAGAGAGATGGAGGGACAGGGAAAAGAAAGAGAGGCAGTGCAAGGTGTTATAGAGAGAGATACAAAGGAAACTAATGAAAGATAATTTGCTCAACAGTCACACAGACGAGAGTCGTGTCCTTAGCTGGTGAACTCAACGCTCTTGGAAGCCTTGGCACTCTTGGCACACACATTTACACAGACAACTGAGTAGGAACTGCTGTCTGAATATTAGAGGCGCACACACACACACACACACACACACACACACACACACACACACACACACACGCACACGCACACGCACACAGAGTGGAAAGACAGAGGAAAGGGAGAAACTAGAGGAGACAGCACTGGGTGATAGAGATACGAAGGACATAGAGAGAGAGAGGCTGCATATAGGCAGCTAAAACAACAACAATGGCGCAAAAACTGAAACTCATTTGGCACGATCTGTTGTTGTGAAAGAATAATGACGTTAAAAAGTCTAGACCTTGAAAATAAGACGATGCTCCTTTTTCCTATGAAAGAAACCCTCTTATATTTGGCACAATACAGTATTTACATAGTTGATAGGCCAAACCATGTGACCGCCAAGTCTTATCAAATTTCAGATAAACACACGTAAACAGGAAGTGATGTGTTACTTTGTCCGATTTGCACCAATCTTGATAATTATGTTTGTCCTGCTATAGCGAGAAGACCTTTTGAGACATTTGGCCTCATAGTGGCGCTATACTCACAAACATATGAAATTAACTGATCATGATGACATTCGAAATGCGTTGTCCCTTCATGATATCCAACTAATGGTATCAATATGTATTATTTAGATACGGCCGTTGATAAGCCAAACCATATGACCCTCAGCCCCAATCGAATTTCTGAAAAATGCATGGTAAGGAAGTGATGTGTTACTTGTGAACACGATCTTTCTTGTACAACAGTGTGATTATCACCGTTGATACATAAAACATGGATTAACAGCCTGTGTCTGTTGACCGGCAATACAGGCTGACTTTCTGTCATCTACCCTGTAAAATGTTGTGTGTGAAAGTAACAGTAAAGTAGACAGTCTCCTCCCCACCGTATGTATATATTTTCTCCCACCCACCCACCCCCTCCTAATGTACAGTCTCCTCCCCATCATATGTATATATTTTCTGTTCGGATCTCTGGGTAACAGTACTGTATATTTGCATATCGTATATGTCACAAATGTAACAGTACTATATACCTGTATGTCATGTATGTCCCTATGCCATAAATGTCATGATGTCATGTATGTTGTGTATGTCATAAATGTCACTATGAATTGAAAATGGGGGACCCTGATGTAAACAAGACAAACGTCTTTCTCTGGTCTGCATCCCCTTAACAATTGTGTGTATTGAGCCGTACTCTATTTCATTCATTCATTCATTCATTCATTCATTCATTCATTCATTCATTCATTCATTCATTCATTCATGCAGCATCTCTGTGAGTGAAGCACATCTACCAAACTCTTCTAAACCTCACTTTCTCTTATTTTGTATCATTTTAAAATGTAAAAAAATACGTGTTCATTAATACGGCAACATACTGCAAAGATGAATTGGATATATATTTCCAGCGCTACTTTCCTGTGCGTGACTTACCCATTCTGCATAGCTATGGAGGAGGAATCGTAAGTGAGAGTCATTCCGCCCTGAGATGGTGAGATACATAGCACAGGATTACACACTTTAAGGGGAACGCCACCCATTTTCCTTACGACAGTTTAGTCAATGTTTGTGAAAATGAAACAGTCTCTCCTAAAGGTAGAAATCAAGAGAGACAACCCTTGAATTTGTGATGTCACCTGGATGTCGATTGGGGTAGTGACTTTGTCGAGCTATAAAATGTTGAGTTCTCTCACACACCCAAATGAGGTTCTAATTCTAGTATTGCTAACAAGTCGTTTTGGTTTAAGAGCTCATAAAGTTAGTGCCCTGTTAATCTTTTATGGAGCAGCCCCAGATTTCACATCCAGGTGACATCACAAACTCCAGAAAAGACTCCAAACTTTAGAAGAGAGTGTCGTGCATCTTCAGAGCTGTTTGAATTGCCCTAGAACACAAGGGTAAAATTAATTAATTCTTAAAATGGTTATTATTCACATGTATACCAGAAAAGATACACAGAATTTAAAATACTCCTGTCATAGCTGTTGATCATATTCACACAGTGGCCATTTTACTCTTACATCGGAACAGGGTGGGAAAGGAATCCCAACCTGAACATGACATAAGAGCAAAATGGCCGGCGTGCGAATATGGTCAATTGGCCACGAAACACCAAACTAGCGAGAAGTATGAAGTATGAAAGATTATTTTTATTAGATTCTGGATATAGTATATCTCAAGTACGTACTGTACGTATTTCGTTAATATGTTATATTCCTGCAGAGACTTGCAGGGAGTCATACTAATGACACAGGGTTACATACCAGTCTCAGATCCCCTTCCCTGGTCCATGTGCGCCCGTTGGGAACAAATGGACTATGAGTGTGTTTCCTCCTCTGGCCATCGGCGAACTTACACAGCAACGGCTCAGAGGGAGCTAGGGACGGACCACATGACCGGTTAGAAAACCCTCACCATCATCACCATCATCACCATCATCATCATCATCATCATCTCATCATCATACTGATCATCATTATCATTATCATCCATCACTACATCACCTAGTGATTGCTTCCACTGCAGAGAGTGAACAAAGACTGAGTTTATTCTTACCCAGAGTTCCCGCCACTGTTTTAATAAACTTCCCGTTGAAATGGGAGATAACAGCGTTGCACTGCTCTGCTGTGTCCATCCTGAGGAGCAAACAAACATGGCTGAGTCACTGATCACTGACCGGGCTTTTTCATGCAAAGTGCAAGGTGGTATTGTAATCATTTGTGTGTGTGTGTGTCTGTCTAACTCCAATATCTTGTACGTTTCTTATCCGATTTGGCTCAAACTCAGTGGATAGTAGGGCTGGGAGGTATACAGAATATGGACTTTTACTATACCGTCGTCCATGATATATACATAATGTAAAGAGTCCCTTGCAGCGGTATTAATGAAAAGGGGCCATTTTAACCTCATAACGTGCACCGGGATGTATACGTGCGCAGAACGCACAAAAGTAACGGCACTTTCCGAGCGTCTATTTGTTGCTGTTCGAACACCACCTCACTCGACCAAATCTGTGCCTCGGTTCTCGAGTTACATGTCGCTCCAGAACTGCCAATCATCGGCTGATTCGCTGATGGCGAAAATGATTGGTCAGCGTTGTAGCCAATGAATGTACCTTTCCAATGATATGGAATGGGGGGGGGGGGGGGGTGCGAATAAGGGATCTAGGTGAAAGTTGACGAGCGAAAACCAGAAGTGAATCACACTTCAGAGTGAACAGCCGTGGATGAGGAAATTTTGGAGTGCTTTTTTTTTTCCTGCACGGTTTACCCGGATCTCTCTCAAAGACCCATTTCTGAAGGGATTTTTATAAATTTGGACCTGTACTACATAAGACTTCAGGCTCTGGATCCGCTGTGTTTTCCAGCTTATATCTATTTTTTATAATTTTTTTGCAACCACTACAGAAAAATGTGAGTACACAAGTTCAAGTTCAACTCAAGTTCAGACCTCTGTTACTCTATTTCATTAGCACTAAAAGTGGTGTTCCTTTTTTGCATTAGTAACTACTAGGGGTGTAAAGGTACACGTATCCGTACCGAACCGTTTCAGTACTGGACCTTAGGTTCAGTGTACTGAACGAATACAGCGGTATGTTACACAATTTAATATTATTATTATTATTTAAAAAATTTAACAAGTCGATTATTAATTTCAATATAGAATATTCGTTGACAGCCCTACAAGTACAATTAGTTACTGCACACTACATCACCCCTGAGTGGAACATGGAAAGCCAAACTTTCCCCCACTGTACCGAAAACCCATACCGAACCGAGGTATGTACTGAACCGTGGTTTTTGTGTACCATTACACCCCTAGTAACTACAGAATGTTATCTTTCAAAAGAGACCAGGCTCATGCATGTGCTATAAGTATAAAGTATAAAGCTAAGCTTTGCAAAAAAGGTATGTAGTCCTCAAGTTCAAGTTAGAAAATGGCCAAGAAAATGGGTGCCTGTTAAGAGGTTAAATGTAATATCACCGTGGTAACTGTACAATAAATGTCATATCACATTGTAATTTGTACTAGAAAACTAAATACCATCAAATACCTGTCAAAACTAAGAAAGATATGGTGATATGACATTTTGACCATACCGCCCAGCCGTAGTGGATAGGTTGACAGTCACGGTAGTGCACGCTAGTACTGAGGACCAAGATGGTGACGCACAAAAGGGACTACACATTATTATAACTTGTCAGTCCTCTTGGTATTCTCCTACATATTCATGGCTGGAGGCTGAGGATGATATAGAGGATTATAGAGGATGAGTCACAGCCCAAACACTCTCCAAGGAGGGTAAATGGAGGAGATGTCACTGTCGCCATATCGCGTCGCACCCTGTGAAGAATTGGGGTATATAGCAGATGCTCAGTTAACATTTGTCCGCATTTACATTAGATTTGGTGCCCAAACGCTCCACCAGCGCAATCTGAGCATGTTCCGTACCCCCGTCTCCCCATGGGGTGACTGAGCCTCTAATACGTTAGCCTTGACAGACGCCATTCAGAGCGGTGGTGAGACAGCGCTACTTGTCACAACGCGATAATAAAGGGGAAACCATTTTCAAATGTCTCTACGATGTCACTGACCCATCCTCTTCATTCATTCACGGGTCAATGTGTTTTGTGTCACATCCCTCTGAGTGACATTCTACTGTTATTATTTGATACAACATGCTATGCTTCCTCAAAGAAAACATCTTCATGCACAGAACTCTCGTCCAACTGAGCCAGTGGTTCTCAACCTTTTCGGTTAGCAAACCCCTAAAGACAGAGTGAATGCTGACAATAATGAAAATAATCCTTTTTATTTCCCCATTTTAGGCTATTTAACTTGATTAATGATCGGAGGAGGAGCTTTAGACTTCAAACATTCAGTATTATACGATAATAAGCGTGATGATGTGTTTCTCTGGCGACCCCTCAGGTTGAGAGGCTCTGACTGACCTGGCGAAGCCGACCCCTCGGCTGTTGCCACTGTAGTCTCTGAGGACGCGGGTGGAGACCACCTGGCCAAACGGCTGCAGCATGTTCTCCAGCTCCTGCTCGTCCACAGACAGAGGCAGGTTGGAGATGTACAGGTTGGTGGGATCCTGTTCCTGTTGCTGCTCCCATGGCAGAGGAAGAAGAGGGAGAGTTAGAGGGAGGAGGAACTGTCCCATCAGTCTCAGTTGGTCAACAGGCCCCTTGGTGTTGTCAAGTGCTGTCATAATTTTGACATAAATAAAAGCACAAAGCTCTGGTTCCTTTTTTCTTCTCTCGCCTATGGCAAAAATAATCTGTTTTCCTTCCTCGTTTACCAGTGATTTTGTCTTTGAAACGGCATGTGAGGTGAGAGGGAAAGTGACGTGTTTACAGGAGGATTACATGTTTTGCTAACAAGCCTAATTTTCAGAGCCATATTGCTGACACTAACTGCTTAGATTTCATCATTGGTGATGGTGGATGACTTGAGCTGCAATACTAAGCTAGTTTTAGCTAGCGACTTTTTTATTCTATTTTTTTTTTTTTTATCTCTTGGCTTAGCAGAGAAAGAAATGGATATCAGAAGACCTTGTTCGAGGTAAAGAGCCTGTGTGAACCGCAGACAAAGCTAGTTTGATAACGTTAAATTTCCCATGCCGAAGGAACCCTTTGGGCAGAAAAGGCTGGATGTGCATGAGAGGCTGTTCAACAGCTCTTTTGCATACAAGTGATGTTTGCCGTCAAAAACGTCGATTTTTGGGTCTGGGTTTTGGCATATTTTACTAACAAATATCTGGCCTTTTATAATCTGTATTGATTATTCATTCTAAATTCAGAATATAAATGTACTTTACATTGGTCTTATTCTATCAAATAAGACCAATACTGATATATATAAGGATTAAACAAATAATAAATATTTTTAGAAAGCTGCTATTCGCCTCTTTCCAGCCGTGTATGAAACTCTAATGTTTTTGTGGATGATTAATGTGGCTGAACATGATAGAAAGTGTCACAATATGGGAGTTTTCTATTCAAATGCCTTTCTTGTTACATGGCAGTCCGGGGCTTCTGGGTACGTTTTTGGTGGGGTTTCATTCCAGTTTTAAAATCACCAATCCTACGTGGCCTAGTTAGATGCTTGACTAATCATACACGGGCAGATGGAATGTACTGTAGAAAGCAAAGCAGATGTATTTTTTTTTGTTTGCCAAGAAACTAGTTTCACAGTCATGACTAGGTTGCAAATAATGGTGTGGTTTAATGCTGGAAGGCATTAGGTGTGGTCCAAGTGACTTTTATTAACATCATTAATGTTCTCTGTCACTGTCTCTCTCACAAACACACACACACACTGCCTGCATACTTCATCTCTTCTATATTGTAAATCATCTCCTTTAAGGCCTCCACTAGTCACAGCAGGGGAGCGCTGTAACCTAGCTACCACACACACACACGCCACACACAAACTGTGTTCTGCTAGGCTTGGCCGAAACACAGCAGCTAGAAACGGGTCTCCAGAGAGGAACCCTTCATCAATGAACTCTCCACCCTGCATTTAAATCCAGGAACACTATAGGCCAGGGAAGGGAACTAAGAGAAATGTGCTGACCCAGAGAAACCACTGTTGCCCAGGAAGAGAAGCCGCTTCACAAATCACGCTCTCAATGCAGAAACACAGAGCACTGTTTTTTTTTTTTTTACCTCCCTAAAAATATCCTGAAACAAACAGGAAAGTCAGACCACTATATCCTAATTGGTCATAGAGGATTAACATAATTAAAACCGGAGGATGCCCCAGAGCATGCATGGTATTTGCTTTAGTGCAGATGCTAACATCAATTAGCTTGAATGCTAATGCTACCCACTAATCTGCGTGGCACGTGAATCGCGGGGATAGTTTAGGGGGGGGGCAGGGAACTGGTGGTCCAGTGCGTGTAATGTTGACAGACTGGTTACTTGGCAGAGAGAGACGTGACATCTGGTTTCTGCAGTGAATGTAAATGGGGTCACAGAAGAGCAGCCGAGTCAGCTGAGACCGACCATGTGACTGCTCTTCTGTCTCTCTCTCTCTCTCTCTCTCTCTCTCTCTCTCTCTCTCTCTCTCTCTCTCTCTCTCTCTCTCTCTCTCTCTCTCTCTCTCTCTCTCTCTCTCTAACTCAAACACACACACACACATGCATCAAGGAAGCACAGACCCATACTACACATGTTCACGTGCATGCGTAAAACAAACACATTAGGTATAGGTCTAGCTAGATCTACCTCACCTTTGCCATCTGGGCTTGTATGCCACTGGTTTTGAGGGCATGCACTGCTTTCAGGGCTGCCGTTGGGCTATCAAAGTCCACAAAGCCATAACCTGTAGTAGAGTTAGCATAATAACGGCAAACATCATCACTATAAATCGGACATGCACCAACTCATATTACATCTTATCACAGGGGTTCCCAAGCGGTTTCATGTCCGGGCCCGGGGGTCCTACCAAGAGGGGTGCCGAGACCCACCAAGCATAGACCACTGCACTTCTGCGTTATATTGAGCTCATGGAGGAGAGAGCAGGGGGAGAAAATTTATGAATGTGGATGAGAGCCTTGACATGTCACATTAAGTGGTTGTAGCTACGGCTGTGGAGGTGCTGGAGACATGATCCAATAGACTTTTATACGCCTGAGTCTCCTGAACACAGAGCGACCAATCCCAAGTCGATCTGCACTTTCTCGGCCGAGCTATAGTCACTTTTTCGCACCTACTCCCGAACTACGCATGCGCAGATTGATAAACCTAGACTCCGTGGGCAATCTGCGCATGCGTAGTTCGGGAGTAGATGCGGAAAGGTGACTATCGCTCGGCCGAGAAAGTGCCGATCGACTTGGGATTGGTCTCTCCGTGTTCAGGAGACTCAGGCGTATAAAAGTCTATTGGATCAGGTCTCCAGCACCCCCACAGCCGTAGCTACAACCACTTAATGTCAAGAGTCTCATCCACATTCATAAATGTTCTCCCCCCGCTCTCTCTCCCATGATTTCAGAATCCCGGAAGTGTTGTGGTGGTCTATGCCGAGTCATCAATGAGAAATGTCAATAATAATTCAGCTAAAGAAAAAAAAATTCTACACCCAATATTGACCAAGATATTCTATTTTGAATCTTACATTGACATTAGTCAGTAATCACTCAGTAATTAACATTGCTGAATGCAGTACCATGATAATTGACACTCAGTTCACTGCAAAATTGTTAGTAAAATTAATAATATATCAATCTGTCTATTTTGTTCACAAATCATCCTTCACTTAGGAAGTAGTTTACAATCAGGAAATTAGTCTATTTTGCTCATGCAGCCTTCAACTATTTCTGCCTCATCCTTCTCCCTTTCATCCTGTGGCCAGCCTGTTAGGACCCACCGTGACCCGCCTGGCCCTCGGTTAGGACCCACCGTGACCCGCCTGGCCCTCGGTTAGGACCCAGTAGTGGGTCGGGAGCGATCGTTTAAAATCCAATGTATAATATTACAATGACTCAACAAGGTCCATGAATGAATGAACATACTGACCTTTGCATTTGTTGGTGGTCTTATCCAGGATGGCTTTTGCTGACTGGATCTTACCATACCTACAAATAAACATATATATTATTACTATCACAGCAACCACACTGGATGATACATAAGAATATGTCAACAATTCATATTTAAGTGGTATGAAATAGTATGAAATACTTGCCAGTAGTGTAATCGATGCATATAACCATTAGCTTACTTACTGGTCAGAGTTCTGGCCGAGTTCTGACTTCTGAGCGAACCGGGAAGCTTCAGAGAGACGCATTTTCATCCACACCACAGCATGCAGACATTTGTTTGAACCTTCCGCAAACATACAACAGCAGTCCTCCTCGCGCATCTCCCATGCTTGATTATCCTCTGTGTAGCTGCATACACTCGTTCCAAGACCTCACGTCGGTCTGAGAGAAGAATCAAGCGGCAGGGCATGCTCGAGGAGGACTGCTGTTTTCTGTTTAGAATGTTCTGTTAAAACTGTTGTCTGCATCGCTGCGGTGTGGATTCAAACTGTTTGGTTTCCGGGCCCTGTCTGCCGCCTGCCTGAACCCGGGCCAGAACTCACCGACCACGGGACTCGGTAAGTAAGCCGATAGCTATGCATCAGTTACACTACTTGCGTATTTCACAACACTTTAATGTTATGGCAAATGTGAATCCCAATTCACACTAAGAAAACAAATCAGATCAGAGCACTGGTCTCTGTTTGTTTGTTTTTAATGTCAGCCAGCTGGCCTCCTCTCTGTCTTCCCTTCCACCTTGGAGTAATTTTGTGAAGAAACTACCCTCTATTTTGACAACAACCTAAAAACAGGATCAGGCAACCAACAATAAAAATAGAAAGGATGCATTGATAGAAACCGACAGACTCAGGAGCTTCTAAAGAAATAAGGGAGACTAGTGTGACAATGAACCATGAAGTGAATGAAGACAGCGTGGTGTATCATGATCCATGAACAACATTACTTAAACCATTATATTTCTATAACTCGTTGTGTCTAATATCAATGCCACATACTGTAAAGCACTGGTTTCATACTTGGCTTGAACTATGGTACTAAAAACACAGTTTGCAGAACTGGTATTTTGAGGACACACACACACACACACACACACACACACACACATACATACACACACACACACACACACACACCTACACAAACACACACACACACACGCACACACCTACACACACACACAGACACACACACACACACACACACACACACACACACACACACACCTACACAAACACACACGCACACACACCATACAGACTAAATGCCTAGCTTACATCTCCATTCAAACCCTGTTGCAATGAAAAGCTCTTTCATTTCTGCTTTGTGCTGGTGAACACCATTGGGAACGGGAACAAAACACAAGCAAACATGACACAAACAGCTGCTGCTGCTGGTTCCATGGTCCAATGCCTCTCCCCATACGCCTATAACTCAGAGGAAGAGAGAGGAGAGGAAACCCAACTAATGACGGCATATACTGCACTATTAGCACTACAGCCTACAGTGGTAATAGTGCCGCCCCCATACCTCAAATGGATCCGTCATCAGCTCTATTTTCAATCTGTCAAAATGTTCTTATGTACCCCAGTTGCTATTGCATGTACTTATTTGTGTTTCATTGCACGTATATGTACATGCTTACCAACTGTTTCGCCTGTTTTATAGCAACACTACTATCACCGACATCTTAGAAGGGAGATCCCTCCTTGAGTTGAATGGCCCTTCTAAGGTTTCTCCCCTCCACATTGCCTGTGGTGCTTTTTTCCTATTGCTGGGTTTTTAGTGAGTTTTTCCTTACCTTCGCGTGGGGTATGTCTGGGAGTGTTGCATTCATTTATTCACGGCAAGCTTGCACATGCGTGTGTGTGTGTGTGTGTGTGTGTGTGTGTGTGTGTGTGTGTGTGTGTGTGTGTGTGTGTGTGTGTGTGTGTGTGTGTGTGTGTGTGTGTGTGTGTGTGTGTGTGTTTGTGTAGGTGTGTGTGTATGTGTGTGTGTATGTGTGTATGTGTGTATGTGTGTGTGTGTGTGTGTGTGTGTGTGTGTGTGTGTGTGTGTGTGTGTGTGTGTGTGTGTGTGTGTATGTGTGTGTGTGTGTGTGTGTGTGGGGGGGCGGGGGGGGGGGGGGTGTTGCATGAGCATTGTGAACACGTGGAACCGTACTCCTGTGTACTTACTGCTGGCAGAGCTTGACCAGGTCCAGGTCAGTGGTGGCAGGCGGCAGCCCACGGATGTACAGATTGGTTTTGCTGAGCTGCTCCCAGCCTGTGCTGCTGCTGTTGCTGCTGCTGCCGGGGCTGGATGGTGTCATGGGGTAGGACTGCACAGAGGAAGCGCCACTAGTTAGGAAGCGTACGGAGGCCAGGGGCACTGGGCGGCAGGGCTCGTTCTGTATCATCATCGCTGCTGCTGAGCCACTTTCACTGGGATGATATTGAGATGGAAATATGACACCGTGACTCCGTGGAACTCAATTCTGTAGTCTAAATTACGGATGAATGAATATATCAATGATCAACTAAATAATTCTCACAAGATTAGATTGGATATATTTGAGGGAATACTATTGGGAAATGACCGTTTTGGTTTGATATCACACTTCGCCTTATCACGTAGTTCAAGGCAGTTCACATTCGTTGGATTATTTACCGTCCATGTGCTTTTGCATAATAGGCTAAGCATAAGTTGTGATACTGACATTGAATAAAGTAAACATCCCTTTTGATTACTGTGATATTAACTTCTTCCACATAGCCCAGCAGCTATGCACTGTTAGGGTTTCTGATCTCTTTGTTTAGAATGAAAATTGCCCAATTTTGATCAACGTCCTGTCAATAGGCTCTTGGCTAATGGGAGCAGACACCCGCTCACACGCATACACACACACACACACACACACACACACACACACACACACACACACACACACACACACACACACACATTAGATACAAAAGATTGTCACTGTGCAATGTAAACCTTGTATTAAGTCAATACATGCAACAGCTCTTCTATCATTCAATGTGATATGGCATGACATCACAATGATCCACTCACAACAGTCAACAGAGCTCAAGTCCTTCTTACTCTGTCACCCTATGAGACTGCCTGCCATTGACCAGTGGTTTTCAACTGGTGTGCCTTGACCTCAGTTCATGTGTGACTTTGTTTTTTTTTGTATCTACTTTTTCTCCCATTTTTCTATTTTTCTCCCATCCCAATTTCGTATCGTCCAATTCTACCCTCCCCTGTCTCGAACGCTGTTAGGCCATGCCTCCCACAAGCCGGCTGCAATGTGGACTAAGCCTTACATCACGTGTCCCCTCCGGTACTCGAGGAAGCAGCAGTCGCATCTTTTCACCTGCACAGCGCGATCTCTCAGCGTCGGGGGTCTGCGTTTGGAGGGCACGCCGCCCCAGTCGCTTCCTGATTCTGCTGCGCAGGTGCACCAACCGACCTGTAGGAGTCGCTGTCCACAACGTCCGATCCCCACCCATCAGCTTCCCACCCCCTAATACTGCCAATGTGTATTAGTATGAACGACCAGCCAAGCTGATAGCAATGCAGAGAGCTGGGCTCGAACCCAGCGTCTCCTGCATTGGTGGTGAGCGCCTTGCTCACTGCACCACCTAGCCGCCTCATGTGTGACTTTGTTAAAAGAAATTACATTTTCTACACAAATGTAATGAGATCAGCCTATAATACTTTCCCCAGTTAATACATGTTGTTCCTTGGCCAGCAGCTAGGCCTACTCATATTTTGTTATCTCCTCCTGAATGATCATTCCATGTATGATAATCATAATATGACTGAGAATTAATGAATAATTGCATTTATACAGTGTCTTATTCAACACTCAAAGCGCTTTACAATGTAAGCGGAAAATGCCTCCTCCACTGGCAATGTGTGGCACCCCAACCTTGGCCTACGAGGGCTCAATGGCTGCCATACACTGGCACCAGGCACACATCATACTACACCACGGCTGAAAGGCTCGGCAGACAAGGATGGATGTTGAGCCAATTAAGGAGAGGGATGATTAAGTGGCCTCGATGTCAGAGATCCGATTGGCCAGGAATGTCAGCAGGGGGAACCCCTTACATTTACAAGCAAAATTATCAAGTGTGTGTGTGCGTTGGAATTTTCATTGCAGTATAAACTTGTGTGTATCGTTTAATAAATTGGTTAGTTCTGACTCAAGTCCTTTTCCACAGCAGGATTGAACCTGTGTGCCTGTGTTTTTCCGTCAGTAGGCTAAACCTACTCACTCCTGTATGTCCCTCAGATAAAAAACGATTGTGCGTACCAAAACGGGGCCTTGGCTCCTGATCCTGGTTAGTTTCCTGTGTCTGAGTGTTCAACGGAAACCCCCCTGACTCACACACGGTCGAATGCAGAGCCAAGTCATACTGCACTTCCTTCCTCCTCGTACTCATTCATTAAAACAGCATCCTCACAAGCCCACCACTCCCTGCCGGGGCAGCACCAAAACATGGAGCGTCCTACTCCTACCGCATGTGTTTATGATCAAAAAGGAAAGAAAATACATACACATACCAGTCCAAAACCACATAAACCAATCCAAAACCATAAATACCACCAGAGTGATTACAAAGAGATAGCCAATGATATTGATTGGAGGAGCAATTGGTAAAAGAAAAGAAAAAAGGTTAGTAAAAAAGAAAGGAACCCAGGATTGTTTATACTTTTCCTTTTCTATAGACATTAAGACATTCGTTTCCATTGCAGAAACATCTTTAAACAATCTAAGAACCCTTGGATTACGGTTGGCGGTAATACAGCTAACGGCATGAGGAATAATCTACGCTGAATGTGACAAGATTCACACCAAGTCTAGACACCATAGGCCTATTCACCAAAGTGGAACACACCACTACACCTATACACCATTACCTTGTTTGACCGTTTTTCAGGTATCCCTATCCATGATAATATGACTTGTTATTAAAGTCAGACTCCTGTCTCTTTGGGTGTGGCAAAGGTGAGTGGGAACACACCTCTCCAATGGTGGGGATTACAGTGAGACTGTGGTTCCAAACTGATTCCTACTGGCAGGAATCCAGGCTATGCAGAGGACAGGACAGGTAAAGTAACATTTTCAGGTGTCTGTGGACCGTGGTGGTTCCTCCTATCTTTGTCACGGTCTGCCACTGGATGCATTGTCTCCATTTTGCTTAACAATCTAAGTCAATGGGAGGCAGGCGATGTGATATAGAACATGGGACATAATAACCCAATTTACACCTGAGAGGTCAATATTATGCATGGCTGCTGAAACCTTAATTCCAACACACTGGCCCACATTTGAGGATGCATTATCAGGTGACAAAATCCATACATGGTTGGATTATTATTAACCAAATAATGATGACCACAGTTGCCAACTTCTTCATATGGGATTTAGGCTTCTTTTTTCTTCTTCTTTTTTTCATTAGCCAACATTGATAATAGATGGGGAAGACAAGTTATAGCCTATAACATGGGTGACTTCTGAGGAGACTAGGCTAGTTGGATCATCTCGTTCTAGCCTCCACCGTCCTCATCAGTAAACCAATTCCATGTAGCCTAACTGTTACCAGTGATGAGCAAAAGTGAATCAGGATCTATAGGGTATTCTCCGTTCAAGTCAAATGAATTTGATCAAATCCATGTATAATAAAGCCATTTAAAACAGTTCCGGTTACAATCTAACCTAGCTATGTTAGCCGAGAGAAGGACTTTCCAATGTCATTTTTGGGATTAAGTTATTGCTTTGTTATTATACAGGCTATTTGGGTTGGTTCCATCGCCTGCCCCAGGTGAGGATAGAGGACATAATAGGAGGCAATGTGCTTTAATCTTTTTTTTTGGCCTACCTGTTTACGATTGACTGTCTTCAGTGGGTTGCCTGTATTTGCAAAGATCATCCTGGAGGTTATAACGCTGGTTATTATCCCTAAACAGATCCAGTATAGCAGCAACGCGACAGATTAAATCCAAATGAAAGGGATGGCTATATCAATTTAAATAATCCGCATTTTGAAGAACAGGGTGGTTGACAATAATCGCGAGTATAGGCTTGTTGATGCGTTTATGTCCTCTCCGGGTCTATAGGCAACACTGACACATCTACATCTAGTCGGATCCTGCGAACACCAAGCGATGGGACCAACCCGAAACGGTCCGCTTCATTGATCTACGACGTCCTGCCGCCCGCCCCATGGAGTCCCACCTACTACGGACCAAACCATTCCCGCAGCAGCGGGGGGAATGGAACAAATAAATGATGTCGCTTCTGAGTAAATAATACGATTTTCGCGTTTTTGTCTAACAAAGTAGGGGGTGAAACGTGAATATTTAACGTCTAAGGTTTATGCAGACATAAAAATGCGTTTATATTTGGCCTTAATCCCCTCTATTAATTTGCTGGTGCACTCTGTGGGCCTCTTTTTATTATCGCCCGCGCATACCAAGCATTCTTTCCCCCCCTCCCCCAACCCCTCCCCCTCCAAGCCAGCATACTGACAGGTCAGAATCAGGATGCAATGCAATAAGCAGGGGACTGGACTGTACTGGACTGGCATAGAGGTCACACAGCCTGTTCACCTATAAATCCTGATATAGAATTGGATTTGGAACCGGTTGATTGAGGGCTCATTCTCGTTGGTCTATCCTATGTCCTATATCCCTTTGCCTCTAATAACAGATGCTCTATGGAAGGTGTCTTTAGACGATGGGTTTGATTGCTATGAGACCAGGCTACAAGATCATTTTCCTTGCGCTTACGCTATTATGTGCAGTATGTATGTAGGCCAATTAAAGACCCTGTTACAAAAAAAAAAAAACAATCACTACTGGTAGGCTCTCTTCAAATACAGTAGGTCATCTAACCATAATTTCAGTTATATGGAAATCTTGATGTTTTATCATTATCACTTAATCCTTCATGTCTTGTACCTCATAATAACTATTTAAGCAGTTTAATTCACTGCCTCATGAAGCAGAACAACAACATCTATGTCAATTCAAGCACATAACCAGTATATGAACTAAACATACATACATAAGAGTTGTTTCCTCTTATCAGTTACAGTCTTCTTGATGTTTGAGTGGTTTAATGCCAGCAAATTAAATATACAAAGATTATTCTTTGTAATAATAGTTATATACAAAAAAAATACTTTTAGTTAAACATAATAAAGGAATATGCATCTGAATGACACATCTGAATAGTTTGTGCAGTCCTAAATCCAAACATTGCAGACATATTGCATGTAAATATAATTCCCATTATAGGGGAATGTCACCCATTTTGAGAATTAATTCCTGTATGTTATTCCTGAGTCCCGGGACAGTTCAGTCGATATTTATGAACATGGACCACTCTCCTAATGCCGAACCTTCACATTTGTGATGTTGTCACATCATCATGGATGTAAAATCTGGGTCTGCTCCATAGCATCCATGTCTTCGTGAGGCCACAACATGTTTGTGTGAGCTCTTACACCTAAAAAGAGGGTTCAATTCTAGTCTGTTAGCAGTACTCAAATATAAAACGTGTTTGTGTTTGATAGCTCAACTAAAATATGTTAGGGCTCTACAAAGTCAGATTTTACATCCAGGTGGCATCACAGATTGGGTGGTTATGTTCATAAATACTCACTGAACTGACCTGGGGCTCATTGAGAGAATTATGAATTCTTGAAGTGGGTGGCATTCTCCTTTAATTAAATATACTTATATCAAATTGTCTTCAGTATGGAGTATTGCACATTGTACAGAGTAAACTTAGTAAGCTATATCTGCACATGGGGTTGACTAAGGATAGAATGTGTATCATACCCAGGGGGGCTGTACATATCGCATTGTGTTGTTATTATTATTGATAGAGTATATGTCTCACCTGTCCATGGTTGACCAGACCTAGATTCTTTTTATATCCTTTTTATATCTTGTCCTTCTATACGGATATTTGTTTTTATTCTCATATATTTGTATTGCCCTGCCTGTCCATCTGTAACATCATATCTTATCATATTATCACCAAAAAAAAATGCTAACATTAGGTAGGCTACTAAATAATTTGAGTGAAATTTACATTTTCAGTCTAATTTAATGAAGCTCACTTGTGTTTTTTTAGTTACATTACATTACATTTTGTTACATTAGCTGGCTATAGCAAGTCATTTTGATGAATTTACCATAAGCACATTACCCTTCGGCATACAATCACATCAAATATAGATACAGCACTGGCAGACATAATCAGTTAGAACATCAGAACAACAAATGGCCAAGCCAGATTGAATTACGCTTTATCTCTGTTTCAAAAGTGACCTTTATTTTTTTTTGCAAATAATCAAAACCATGTATTCTACTTAATCTAGCTTGTGTATCTATTGGGTGCAGGAAACTGTCTACTTTCAACTAGATCTAACTGATAACTGAATACAAAGACCGTAGCACAATAGAAAAGAGCCCTCCCACATCTTGTTTTTATTAACAGATATTTACATGATTTAACTCCTGGTGACCAAAACACCATCATATCCTTCCTGTTGCTGCACTTCCCATCCGTCCTTCCTCTCTGCGCCCATTTCCCACTGTGCACGACAGATAGATTAGATTAGATTAGATTCAAATGTATTGTCATCGTACAGCACAGCACAAGTGGAGTACAATGAAAAGAAGTTGCCATTTAACCAGAGTGCAAGACAATTATTGGTTTAAAAGTAAAGGTCAAATCTGTAATACCGTGAAACAGCCGACCTCTATGCAAAAGAGCTCCACACATTCTTTTGTAAACATGTTTTGGTCTGATGTGTGGGTTGGAGTTGAATGGTGATAGGGGAAGGGTTGTTACTGCTAGCCACACCCCAGGCTCTGCCAAGGGAGTTGTGGAGAAATTCACATTATAGTAAGTTACTAAACTCCATCCAATCAGAGCTAAACTAAATATGTCAAATAAGTGCAATACCATGTGGAGCTCTTTTGCCTAGAGATCGCTGTTTGACTAAGTATTGAACAAACAACAATCTACAAACCTGCATAACCTGGTTCATTCACACCACAAATGGGGGACCCTGATGTAAACAAGACGAAAGTCTTTCTCGAGGTCTGCATCCCCTTAACAATTGTGTGTATTGAGCCGTACTGTATTGTACCCATTCTGCAATCTGTTAATAAAGTTTTCAATCGATCCATCAACAGCTATAGTAGAAAACATGAATCGAACAGGCTTGCAGGTTTGGGTCTACAGCAGCCCCCAGGCATGTCGGCAGGTCTAGGTATTGGGTGGCCTCCTCGCCTGGAGATGTTGGTGGGCCTAAGGCCTGGCATACTCTGCATTCCAGACAGAGAGCTGGAGGGAAGGCAGGGCTAGGGAGAGGGAGAGGGAGAGACAGGGAAGTGATCTAAGGTGGAGGGAAGGCAGGGCTAGGGAGAGACAGAGGGAGAGACAGGGAAGTGATCTAAGGTGGAGGGAAGGCAGGGCTATAGGGAGAGGGAGAGGGAGAGACAGGGAAGTGATCTAAGGTGGAGGGAAGGCAGGGCTATAGGGAGAGACAGAGAAGTGATCTAAGGTGGAGGGAAGGCAGGGCTATAGGGAGAGACAGAGAAGTGATCTAAGGTGGAGGGAAGGCAGGGAGAGGGAGAGACAGAGAAGTGATCTAAGGTGGAGGGAAGGCAGGGCTATAGGGAGAGACAGAGAAGTGATCTAAGGTGGAGGGAAGGCAGGGCTATAGGGAGAGCCAGAGAAGTGATCTAAGGTGGAGGGAAGGCAGGGCTATAGGGAGAGCCAGAGAAGTGAAGGGAGTGAAGGACAGAAGGGATTGAACAAGTATGAAGGAAAAGATGAGCCGGAGTGGACTAAGAGAACAAATGGATACAAGGGTTATTCATTTCTTTTTTTCAATTCAACATATAGACAAACAACAACAACAACAACAACAACAACAACAACAACAACAACAACAACAACAACAACAACAAATAAGAGGGGGGGGGTGTGTACGGTGAAAACCCAAATACACAAACAGACAGACAGATAAGATATTCCTTTATTGATCCCCTTGGGGAAATTCAGGCATCATAGCAGCATGGGGGAGGGGGGAGGGGAGGTACAGGTAGTAGAAGACATGATACAGGTTGTAAAATTATCGTACAGTGGAGAAGTAAAAAATAAAAATAGAATACAAAATAAAATATTAAATCTATCAAGGAACTTGCTGACAGTGTCCCAGTGACCCATCGAGATCCTTGTCCTTGTCTTTTAAGAGGCAGGCTGCCCGTTCCATGTTCAAGTCCAGGTATTCATCCAGCCAGGAATCTATAGAGAAGCAGGCTGAGAGTGTGAACAAGAGTGTGCTGGAGACATTGATTGATTGATTGATTGATTGATTGAAAACTTTATTAACAGATTGTAGAATGGGTACAATACAGTACAGCTCAATACACACAATTGTTAAGGGGATGCAGACCAGAGAAAGACTTTCGTCTTGTTTACATCAGGGTCCCCCATTTTCAATTTTTGAACACATGTGCCGTGGTGGAAGAAGTACACAGTTCCTTTACTCAAGTACAAGTAGAATTACCCAAATAAAATAGTGCTCTGGTAAAAGTAAGTCTTCCATTCAAAATTGTAAAGTAAAAGTATATTGAGTATTTGACATTAAATTAAAAGTACTTAAGTAACTAAAGTAAAAGTATGCATTCTACATTCAACTACATGATGTTTATGTATTCCAGTGCTTGGGATCGTTCATTGCTTGAACCACTGACCTCTAAAGTTTATGTTAAAGTGGTATGTGGTCCAGTTATGCTGGCTCTGATTACGTCTTTTTTCTAATTTGGAAGTACATGATTTTCATATATTATTGCCACGAAGTTCCCAAAAATGAAAATATTCAAGTAAAATACAAGTACCTTGGATTTGTACTTAAGTACAGTGCTTGAGTAGAAATACTTTGTTACTTTCCACCACCGTGCACACATTGAACATGTATATGACATCACTGACTATAATTCTAGACTAAAGGCCAGTATCCAGAAAGTATAAGTGGCCTGTGGTGCAATTCTGATCAATCGGCCTCAAACCAAACTTACTCTATTATGGCTAAGTGCTTTTTAGTAACACTCCAAGTAGACTGCCAAAAGGTGCTTTTAGTAACACTCCAAGTAGACTGCCAAAAGGTGCTTTTAGTAACACTCCAAGTAGACTGCCAAAAGGTCTGAATAAACCTCCACAAGGAATGTCTTGATATGATAATGATAATGTACATATCATACAATGGCCAGTTTGCCAGCAATTCACAGTACTTACTGTATTTGTGTATATACACTGTAATGTGTTGAACCATTTAGTATTTAGGCTACGGTATCACTGACTTGACTATAGTACTACTTGGACACTCACATACAGTATATATTTACATATGTAGTTTGCGTATTATGTATAATGTACCATCTCAATGTCTTCCACTGTTTTTCCTTCCACTGTGATGTCCTGCATTGATTGATTGATTGAAAAGTGTATTAACAGATTGCAGAATGGGTACAGTACAGTACAGCTCAATACATACAATTGTTAAGGGGATGCAGACCAGAGAAAGACTTTCGTCTTGTTTACATCAGGGTCCCCCATTTTCAATTCATCATGTCCTTGTGTATCAGTAAAGACCCCCGCCCCCCACTCCACAAAGTTTCTTCTCCAGGTTTGTGTGTGAGTGTGTGTGTGTTAGTGTTAGTGTGTGTGTAGGCTACATATAGATTCAGATTCAGATCTTTATTATCACATAATTTACACCTTTACAGCATAAAAGAGTGAGATTATCTTTGTCCCGGCTCCTCTGCCTGCAGCAGTGACTAAATAAAGTAAAGTCAATAAAATAGCAATAGCATAGAAATAGCAGCAAAATAACTATATTTATAATAATCACAGTATGGCAAGGTGGCAGCATAAACAATGATAAAATAGCACTAGATTATAATATGATAGTCACAGTCTGGGTGTAGTGTGTGCAAAATAGCAGCAGAACAATGATACAAAATTTAAAAAGCATTAAATTATAATATAATAATCACAGTACGGGTGTAGTTTGTGCAAAGTAGTAGCAGAGACAACAATAAGGTAGCTCTGAGTTATAATATAATAATCACAGTATGAGGGTAGTGTGTGCAAAGTGGCAGCAGAAAATGTTCAAAGGTTCAGATGAGGGTCTGTATGCCGGTTACATCACAGTATATGTTACAATAAATATAAGCAATACATTTTTTAATCTGAATATATATTATGAGTAAGAGTAAACGTAAACGATATACACAATGTGCAGTATACACAAGGTACCCTAACTGGCATGATATACGTCATATGTTATTTACATTTACATTTAGTCATTTAGCTGACCAAAGGACCAAAGAACAAAGGTTATTTGTTCATGAGCCTTACTGCCTGGGGGAAAACTGTCCTGCAGGAGCCTGCTGGTCCGGGCTCTGAGACTCAGCTGAAACAATCCACGGTTGGGGTGGTTTGGGTCTTTGATAACCCTGCAGGCTTTGTATACAGTATGTCATGGATGGAGGGAAGTCACATCCACTGATGTTCTGGACTGTTCTTTCGACCTTCTGTACTGCTTTGTGATTGAGGGCAGAGCAGTTTCCAGTCAGGATGCTCTTGGATGTGTCTCTGTAGAAGGCCGTAGGATCTGGTTCCAATGCCGAATGTCTTCAGCTGTCTAAGGTGAGACAGGCGTTGCTGTGCTTCTTCACCACCTGGCCGTTGTGAGGCCCCAGGTGAGGGCCCAGGTGAGGGCCAAGGTGAGGTCCTTCTTCACCACCTGGCCGGTGTGAGGGCCCAGGTGAGGGCCAAGGTGAGGTCCTTCTTCACCACCTGGCCATTGTGAGGCCCCAGGTGAGGGCCCAGGTGAGGGGGGCCAAGGTGAGGTCCTTCTTCACCACCTGGCCGTTGTGAGGCCCCAGGTGAGGTCCCAGATGAGGGCCCAGGTGAGGTCCCAGGTGAGGGCCCAGGTGAGGTCCTTCTTCACCACCTGGCCGGTGTGAGGCCCCAGGTGAGGCCCCAGGTGAGGCCCCAGGTGAGGCCCCAGGTGAGGTCCCAGGTGAGGGCCCAGGTGAGGTCCTTCTTCACCACCTGGCCGGTGTGAGGCCCCAGGTGAGGTCCTTCTTCACCACCTGGCCGGTGAGCTTGTCCCAGGTGAGGGCCCAGGTGAGGTTCCGGGTGAGGGCCCAGGTGAGGTCCTTCTTCACCACCTGGCCATTGTGAGGCCCCAGGTGAGGCCCCAGGTGAGGGCCCAGGTGAGGGCCCAGGTGAGGTCCTTCTTCACCACCTGGCCGGTGAGGCCCCAGGTGAGGTCCCAGGTGAGACCCCAGGTGAGGTCCTTCTTCACCACCTGGCCGGTGAGCTTGTCCCAGGTGAGGGCCCAGGTGAGGGCCCAGGTGAGGTCCCAGGTGAGGGCCCAGGTGAGGGCCTAGGTGAGGTCCTTCTTCACCACCTGGCCGGTGAGGCCCCAGGTGAGGTCCCAGGTGAGGGCCCAGGTGAGGGCCCAGGTGAGGGCCTAGGTGAGGTCCTTCTTCACCACCTGGCCGGTGAGCTTGTCCCAGGTGAGGGCCCAGGTGAGGTTCCAGGTGAGGGCCCAGGTGAGGTCCTTCTTCACCACCTGGCCGTTGTGAGGCCCCAGGTGAGGCCCCAGGTGAGGCCCCAGGTGAGGGCCCAGGTGAGGCCCCAGGTGAGGGCCCAGGTGAGGGCCCAGGTGAGGTCCTTCTTCACCACCTGGCCGGTGTGAGGCCCCAGGTGAGGTCCCAGGTGAGGGCCCAGGTGAGGTCCTTCTTCACCACCTGGCCGGTGAGCTTGTCCCAGGTGAGGGCCCAGGTGAGGGCCCAGGTGAGGTCCCAGGTGAGGGCCCAGGTGAGGGCCTAGGTGAGGTCCTTCTTCACCACCTGGCCGGTGAGGCCCCAGGTGAGGTCCCAGGTGAGGGCCCAGGTGAGGGCCCAGGTGAGGGCCTAGGTGAGGTCCTTCTTCACCACCTGGCCGGTGAGCTTGTCCCAGGTGAGGTCCTCGGTGATGTGAACACAGAGGAACTTGAACCTGCTAACTCTCTCTACAACAAACCCATTGATGTTGATGGGGTCCAGCCTTTCTCCGCCTCTCCTGTAATCCACGACCAGCTCCTTGGTCTTGTCAATGTTGAGAAAGAGATTGTGCCAGGTCATCAACCTCTCTCCTGTAGGCTGTTTCATTGTTGTTGGTGATTAGGCTTATCACTGCTGTGTCATCGGCAAACTTAATCACCATGGTGGAGCTGTGCGTAGCTATAGAGTGGCGTAGAATCCTTAATATATCTATTGTTGAAGGTTGACAGACTGAAATGTCACCCATGGTTTTAGACTAGAAATAATAAGTTAACTGCATTACTTGTATATACTACATATATAAAGTACATCATACTACATATTGTTGGAGCTAATACTGTTCAGTACATGGAGTGCTGTATGTGTGACATACTACCAGAGGAACTCACATACAATATACTTGAAGGACTTCCACCACACCCAGGCAGAAGTGGCCATTTGTAATACCAGTAGAAGAAAACATTTCACTCACAGCTGTTTCCACTTGCTAGCTGTACAATCGGGAAGGTATAGGCTATAGGCCTGCTGTCAGTGTGGCCAAAAAACACACAAATGATGCTTCAGTGGCCAGCATGTTGTTTGTTTTAATGTTTGTTTGAGAAATTTCCAAAGAATTGCCACAAAAAATTGTGGGATTGAAACGATCATGTAGCAACCACTCCATACATCAAATATTGGTCCTTTTAGGATTGATACAAATCTATTTCGCCTACAGTATTTGCACAATTACAGATCACATACAGAAAATTGCATACAAATACTATGTAACATGGATAATTCCGAATCACTCATTGTTTTAACCTGAGTGTTGCGCCTAGCCTTCCTACCTCCTATGCAAAAACTATATTGTGTAAACATACAGTAGTTCCTGGGTCCAGCCAAGGCTAATAAATGTAGGCTAAGTCACCAGTCATCCATCCAATGGGAGATGGGGGTATGGTGCATGTTTGATGCTATATGACGACGAGTGACATCTTTGGTGACATCTCCTCGATTTGACCCTCCTTGGGTCCAGCCTAGGGTCCAGGGGGCGTGGTTAACTTAGGCACTTTATTCCTTGTACATGTAATTCACTTGGCAAATAAATAAAGTAGGAAATCACAATGTGCAACAACAACAACAACAACCTTTGCCTTTCATTTTGATCCTACCTGGTCCAAGTTTATCGTCAGGTATAAGCATGACAATGCATGGCCTTCAGCTGCACATATCAGTGCTGCTGACCCATCCTATGCTGTTGTAGATTCACAAAGCAAAACCAAATCTAAATTCCAACTGGATGGATGGAAGAGGCTCTTAGAGGATCACATTTCTCTCCCTCGTTTCCTCTGCCGACAGGATTATGGTTTCAGGGAGGTGTCATGTTACAAAGCAGCCACTGATGTCCCATGAAAAGTGAAAGGTTCAGGTCACAAGGAATACAGGCTGCTCAGCTGCAATGGTAGATGCTTTTATGTTCATGATGCATTGTGCTTATTATCTAGGGAGATAATTAGTGGTTACTAGTGGTTACTCTCCCATCTCTTCCAACTGTGTGTGTGTGTGTGTGTGTGTGTGTGTGTGTGTGTGTGTGTGTGTGTGTGTGTTCAGAAATGTATTAGAATGTTGAGTCAAATGTGGCAAGAATGTATATGAACATTATTTAGCTTAAGTAGCTTATTTGTAGCATAAAAGCTGAGCAAATTCTGTTGTCTTTTGACTACAGTACATCACTACCTTACGGTATATAGGCCCATTTACCATGTAGTTCAAATTAGTTCAAATAGGCATATTGATCCTGCATCCTTCAGTGCATCTATTCATGCATAATATTATTTCAGTCATTCATCAAAAAGCTTAGTATTGACATGGCATGTGCTCGGAACAATGAAAGGAATGGATTTGGGTGTCCAGGATATGAATCACATCTGACTCAAGCATGTGGTATTTTGAATTATGTGGATTGTAGTTCTATGACTAGTGCCAACTGTGAAATGCACCAGGTTACCAAGACAGATTCTAAAGCTTCAAACACATTTCTGTATTGAAACCTCAAATGTAAGCTGATTCATCCACTGATTCATCATAATTATGCAATAATTGCTATATGAAGATTATAGTCATTTGCAATTTGTCTATATTTGCAAGTAGCTAATCAAAATCAAAGAGACTAAATGGTTTATTAATGCTGAAGAGTTTATAAATAATGACATGAATGAGCCTGTCTATTGCTGATGAACGCTAATCCTGAAAGGCCATTGAAAATAGCAAATAATTTCCAAGGAACAGCCTTTCAATTAGGTGACAAAATGGCATTTAACGGAACTCTGCCTTGGAAGTCCCCGTCTTCCGCTCCATGCTATTGGCCAAGTGCCCTTTTCATCTGTCCTATGGTGTGTGAGTTCTACACTACACTGTCACTGTTCATCATCACACTGGACCGTGACTATTCACTGTGGCTCACAGCCAGAGAGAGGGTTCCACGTCAGAGACCGATGACAGAGGAGAACCACATACCTTTGCCTCACTACATATAGTCTAGGTAGTTTAGTTTCGTTTATTTAGGATTCCCATTAGTTGTTACCACAGTAACAACTACTCTTCCTGGGGTCCTCTCAAAATAACATAACACATTAACATAAAATCATTGTACAATCAGAATAAAACAATACTTCCATGCACATTGTACAAGCAACAACACCTAAACAAAGAATAATAATGACAGTAAAGATAGTCATTCATCTGTCTACATGAATGAAGCTCCACAGAAGTGGAGAGGTCACAGAGGTCCCAACTCTCCCCTACCAAAAAGTATATCATAAAATAATTTCTTTCTATAAAATCGCTGTTCTCAATTTCTTTTGGAAACTTGTCTTAGATGTAATGGCAGTTTGTTCCAGTTTGACATAGCTCTATACATTACAGTTATCTTTAATGAATTCGTTTTGGGTAGTGGAAGTGTGAATCTTTCCATCGCTGCATGTCTGGTATTATAAACATGTTGATCTTTTGTATGTATTATCTGTGTATATAAACATATAGGCACTCTCAAGGTACAGATATTTCTACCAAAGAGGATGATGCTACAAGCCAGGTAGGACACACAGCATGCTAGAGGTGTTTGTACAGTAGGCCTATAGTCTGTTGGGGAGGCCGGAAAAGTACACTGCTTGCAATCCAGCTCGGTGGCCACATCTCAGGCTAGAAGATCAGAGGTCTTATTTCATTATTGTAGTGATGATAGCCTACTACTGCAGCCTCATGTAATGGTCTAATATGTATATTTGTATAGTATTACTTATTACTTCTTACGTTTAGTACTGTATTTTATTCGTATAACTTTTCTTTTAGCATGTCTATTTTGTATTTTATTGTTTGTATTTTTGCACAATCCAGGCGGCCATGGCCACCCACATTTCACTGCATGTCTCGTGTATGTTTCAAGTTTGTTTATTAGTTGTCACAATAAAAAATACATGTACTTTACTGTGAAATGCTTGGTTCTGTATGAGCCCCTGAGAGTGTGCTTCATACAGTAAAAAAGTAAGTACAAAAAAGTAAGTACAAAAGTAAGTAAAAGAGGAATATACAATATAATATACAATATTAAGTGCAGCCTAAGTACAATCTAAGTACAGTGAGGTACAAATGTATGTATGTGACAAATAAAACTCTTGAATCTTGAAAATAAACCCTAAATGGGTTAATGGTTTTGGTGGGTGTAGCAATAGTTTAAATGAATTATTTCCTTCACTGCCTGGCTACCCCACACCTAAGAGTAAAACAACTTTACAAACTCATTAGGTCAGTGTCCCTGGCTCAAAAAGCACAGCTAATTGTTTAGATCAAGCTAATTCGTTGCTTGTGTCCCCCTTCTGACGTCACCAGGGGCAATGGTTCTGAACAGTTTGCTTAGGCGTGTTAATCTGAAGACTTCAAACCCTGGCCAAACAGCAAGGAATGCATTTGTCATTTCCCCCCACTAGACTAGATAACATTTCAGACTGCCGTACAAAACTAGGCAAACAGAAATGTCCATAATATGACCATTTAAAAAATAATGTCATTATAGCATACATATTATAGTCTAGACTATTCCATAGGCTATGGCAGACATCTTGGTAGGCAAACAACGGTTGATCAAATGACTTTATGACAACCGTGCCTGTGGCCAATGAGATCTGTTAATCTCATTTATCCATTGGTAAGAAATGCATGACACATCATGGGTTTTTTATGAATAGGCACCTATTCATGTGTTGAATAGCAATCTTGTTCAAATGAGATGCTCATGATGTTTATAAAGTGAATAGGCCTATTTGAAATTAAATTGTGCTTGAAGTTCCAAGCAAGATTTGGTAATTTGACATGGCGACAGAGACTCGATTGAAAGCACAAGGCCTACTTCAAAATCTAACCTGCAGCGCCCCCTACCAGGTACAATCGTCAGGTGCACACAAAATAGTGCGACGGAAGACGTATTCAGTGTGCGACGGAACACATTTGTTTCTAAGAAGAATTCCGGCTGATTCATTGTAGCTAGCTGTTGGTTATGACTCGATAGCACACAAATCAACGGCATCATTCTGACATTTGACAACAGATTACTGATTAAAGCCATAAATAGCTAGCTACATTTGCACATTAACAGGTAAATATAAAAAATAACCAAATGTCCTTTTGTTTATTTTGTGTTGTTATATTAACTAGGCGAGCTAGCTAACGTTATGTCTGATAGCCAACAGCTCGTTTGTAATAGCTAACGTAAATATCACGATCAGCATCATCAGCTAGACATCTAAATGTAACACGGGTTTTATCACTTAAGCCGCTGAGTAATTCAAACTAACCTATGTTAACTGTTATTATGCTAAAGTCGCTGGCGTTAATGTTAGGTAGAATGAGCTAGCGTCCACTTGATGACAGTGCGTTAGCTAACCGTCAGATGATTGATTGAAAACTTTATTAACAGATTGCAGAATCGGTACAATACAGTACGGCTCAATACATACAATTGTTAAGGGGATGCAGACCAGAGAAAGACTTTCGTCTTGTTTACATCAGGGTTCCCCATTTTCAATTCATCAGGACATAATGACATGCATGACATACAGATAGACAGTACTGCTACATCAGATGAGCACAGGGTTGATCAGAGTTAGTTGGATCTAAGCAGTGTGTTAAGTGATGTAAACGTTAAACACGTTCCTCTGTTTCTGTCCTGTTCAACAGACATGGACCGGCTGCTGAGGCTTGGGGGCGGGATGCCCGGACTTGGTCAGGTATGATTAAGCTCTAATATATTAGCTAGTTAAGCTAATAAGCTACTATCTACTTAAGCTACTATCTATTCGTCAACTTCACACACACTTGGCTGTGTTTTCCAAGGCAAAAGCATGTATCTACGACGTATTTCATTATAAACCACTGCTCAAGTTGTCTTTGTGTTGAGATACCTTTTTGCAAAACTGGGATCAGACTGTCACTTAACATGTTTACTTTGACCATCAGCATCATGAATGTGTAGATGTATGTTTACAGAGATGTGCATTTATTATTTGATGTTATTTGTTGTTGTACCCAGTGACTGTTTGAAATACCTGAACAGGTAAATTGACAGTCTTTAAAAAAAATATATATATGTTTTGACCCCAAGGGCCCTCCCACAGACGCCCCTGCTGTGGACACGGCAGAACAGGTGTACATCTCCTCTCTGGCACTGCTTAAGGTAAGTGCATCTTGTCATTTATAACTGGTGTAGTGCATTGTTGAAAAAGGTCTTGTGTTGTTTCATGATCGTCTATGTTTTGACACGTCTCTCTCCGTATGTGTTTTGGCCTTGTTAGATGCTGAAGCATGGCCGTGCAGGTGTGCCAATGGAGGTCATGGGTTTGATGTTGGGCGAATTTGTTGACGACTATACAGTGCGAGTGATTGATGTATTTGCCATGCCCCAGTCAGGAACGGTATGTCTCCTTTAAACATCAAGATCATGCAATACTACTGTAGTAGCCCATTCGAGACAGCTAGCATATAGTATTCCTGGTTATGGTATGCACATTTTCTTATGTAGCCTTATTATTGAGTAATGCATTTATTGTTAGCCTTGATATAATTGGCAGTGTTGCAATCTTTTTTACCTGTGTAATTGTTCTTGGTTTGTTGATTTATTAAACCTCTCAATCCAATAGGGTGTCAGTGTTGAGGCAGTGGACCCCGTGTTTCAGGCTAAGATGTTGGACATGCTTAAACAGACTGGGAGGTAAATGTACCATGTTTGAAGTAGTTGTGCAAAATGTGAAGAGGCTCTGCTGGTAATCAACATAATAGTTAATTATATGGGACAAGGGAGTAGAAGAGCTGCACACAGGGTTTGAAGGGATCGGTAGCTGCTGTGATAAAGGGCTATGTTTTACAAACACAGTTGAAATCAATCGTCCTCCTACTTCACTTTTCTGTTTTGTAAACTGAACGTCTCTTTGGAGGTATCGTGAATGTGTTGATCTCTAATGGAGAACAAATATACAAAATAAAAATAAAAAATCTCATTACATCCAATTATGTTTGTCCAGTGACTCCAAACGACTAGTCTACATCTGTACCGTTCTAAAAAGTAGTGGATCAGAACTCTCAACTCCAGACGGGTTTAGAGTGGATTGGATCTGAACTCAATGTTGTCCATTAACCTCTCTCTGCAAGGTGTTCAGCTCCGAGTCATTTCCAGCAGCATGTGTAGGATTCCCTGCTACTATCACTCCCTTTTGTGTTCATAAGAAAAAGGGGAATTTCACTCAGTAAAAAACGTAGTTGACATTTACTCTGTTATATATAGCCTATACAATTTATATTCCACACACACTAAGGGCTAGATCCACAAAGAATGGATTGCACAGAGCAAGTTGCACCCTTACTTACAATTCATTATGAATTGAAAATGGGGGACCCTGATCTAAACAAGATGAAAGTCTTTCTCTGGTCTGCATCCCCTTAAAAATTGTGTATTGAGCTATACTGTACTGTACCCATTCTGCAATCTGTTAATAAAATGTTCATGCAATCAGACTGCACAGTGATTGATTGATTGAACATTTTATTAACAGATTGCAGAATGGGTACAATACAGTACGGCTCAATACACACAATTGTTAAGGGGATGCAGACCAGAGAAAGACTTTCGTCTTGTTTACATCAGGGTCCCCCATTTTCAATTCATAATGAATTGTAAGTAAGGGTGCAACTTTCTCTGTGCAATCCATTCTTTGTGGATCTAGCCCTCAGTTATTTAAGTGTTATAGTTGTAACATAGATAGAACAATAGACCATTGCTTGTTCACATATATACAGCCGTGTGTTTTTAACCCAGCTTGAATGAATGAATCATTGACTTTGCATAGCACTTTTCTAGACACTCGATGTGCTTTACAATGTAGAGTGGAAATGGCCTCCTCCGCCGCTCTGTGACTATTTTGAAGCAGATATTCTTCACAAGTAGGGATGCTCGATATTGGCTTTTTTTTTTTTTTTTTTTTTTTTTTTTTTTTTTATATACCGATATTGTCCAACTCTTAATTTCCGATACCGATATATGCAGGGTCCCCCCCCCCCCCCAAAAAACGGAATAATTTCAGGTAATTAACATTACATATCTCTTGTTGTGGAATTAACGCAACATTATGCATACTTTTGACAATAAATAAAATCAGAATTTGTTCTTACTTGCTTGCCTGGGTAAATAAAGGTTATAGAAATGCAACTTTTATTTTAGTTTTGAAAACCGATACCGATATTTTCCGATATCACATTTTAATGCCAATATCGGCCGATAATATCGGACATCCCTATTCACAAGTCGTCTTCCTTGTCTTCTCTGTCACGGTCCTCTCCAGGCCGGAGATGGTCGTGGGCTGGTATCACAGTCACCCCGGCTTCGGCTGCTGGCTGTCCGGGGTCGACATCAACACCCAGCAGAGCTTCGAGGCCCTGTCGGAGCGAGCCGTGGCTGTGGTGGTGGACCCCATCCAGAGCGTCAAGGGAAAGGTATGGACGGACGACTCGAGCTTCTATCAGTATTATTACCACGTGACGTGGGGTTCAGCCGTCGTGTTCAACATCAACCATCTGAGTGCATTTATATACATGGCTTCTTTCTCACTAACTAGTCTGTTGTTTTGTGTTGTTGCGCATGATGAGCTGTAGGAATGTATCGATGCTGGTGTCTGATATTGGTCCGGTGGCAGGCTAAACTAGGGTAGATACTAGAGAGAGATCAGATCAAAGTTACTTGATTTGCTGCATTTTTAACACTTGATAGAAGCATGTTGGGCATAAAAAAAATATTGTTTGTTTCCTGTTGGTTGTCAGTTAACCCTTTCTCCGCCGGAAATGGCTTACGACGTGTTTCAAGTTCATGCGAATTCTGCCAGATCACGGCGTACGACGTTATTCTGATCATATTTCATATTTTCGCCATGGTATTCATATTTCCATCACAGAGGCTGGTCTGATGCTGTCTGAGCCAGCACAACTCTGCAACGCTTCAATACTGCCACCTGGTGGCTGATCGGCGAGTTGCAACCGGAAGTGGATCTCTTGTGATCCCGGTGCTTCTCCCTATTCCGTCCGGCCACTTGTATATCGTCGCGGGATTCAATACACACACCGTGGATATGGATCGTTGCCATAACTCAATAAACAACATGATTTGGGCGTGTATTCGTATTATACAAACCGGAAATAGATCGCCTCGATCCCCATCACATAACTGGGATCTGTTTGCTCCAGTATCATCGCCCAACGCTAAGAGGAGGATGCCGTGAGTTTCAGCGTGAGTGTTTATCATTATCGATACAAACTGCTCTGATCAATATATCACCCATACTACATAAATCATTTAACGTCGATCACGGAATTATAAACGACCCCCCACCCCTCCATTCACCCGCGCATGATCAGTCATAACGTTTAGGACCATGTACAGTTGACATTTTTTATATAGCGTGCATCGGTATCAAACGGCATTTGATAATCTAATATATGCATTTATGTCTATCTCACGTTCTAGGAAATACTGCAGAAAACGATAACATATTTATACTCTAGAGTCTAGACAGTATTTTCGTATGAATATGTGAATGAAAAAGTAAAACGTTCCTACATCCTGAACGATAGATAATCGATGTTGAATGGGCCATAGTAATGTCAATTTAGCAATACAATTAAAAAAGTTATAGCCCTGCAAAGAAGGTGAACATCTCCATAGACTTACAGTGCTGGCAGAGATCAAACATCGATGGATATAAGCGTGGCAGTTAATGTGTTAAGGCCATGGGTAGGTAGGGAATTTATTTAATTTTTTATTTTATTCTTTCCCACCGCGACTATGGATAGGGAATTTCTTTATTTAATTAAAATGTTCACAACAACATGGATGCATGACTTTGCCAGCATGTTTAATATCCATAATACTAAAGGTTTGACTATGATTTTTTTTTTTATCCACTTTTTCTCCCATTTTCTATATTTTCTCCCATCCCAATTTCGTATCATCCAATTCAACCCTCCCCTGTCACGAACGCTGTTTCTTGCCTCCCACAAGCCGGCTGCAATGTGGACTAAGTCATACATAGCACAAGTCCCCTCCGGTACTTGAGGTAACAGCAGTCGCATCTTTTCACCTGCGCAGCTCGATCTCTCAGTGGCGAGGAGTAACGCGTGGGAGGCTCACGCTGCCCCCGATACTTCCTGATTCTACTGCGCAGGCGCACCAACCGACCTGTAGGAGTCGCTGTCCACAACGCCCGATCCCCACCCATCAGTTTCCCACCCCCTAATACGGCCAATGTGTATTAGTATGAACGACCAGCTAAACTGAAAGCAATGTGGAGCGCTGGGCTCGAACAGGCGAGCCCAGCGTCTCCGCATTCGTGGCGAGCGCCTTGCCCACTACGCCACGTAGCCGCCCGGTTGACTATGATTTTTATGAAACTTTAAAGTTTATTGTAAATATATATATATATATATATATATATATATATATATTTTTTTTTTTTTTTTTTATTAAAAAAATATAAATATTTAAACTCATAAAATAAATTGGGTCGCACCTAAATCGGCAGGGTCGGTCGGCAACTGGAAACAAACCATTTTTTCTTTTAGGCCTTGGATCTCTCTAATGGAGAAAAATGTATATCCATTTTTTTCCAGTGACCTCAAACCGATGGACTAAATCTATACTGTTCACTAAACGGTGACGGATCGGTACTCGTTGTCGGCCGAAAGTTTAAGTACTCAGAATCGGTATCGGCGGTGAAAAGGTGTTATTGGTGCATCCCTAATGAGCCCGATTTTCTTCTACAGGTTGTAATCGACGCCTTCAGGCTCATCAATGCCAACATGATGGTGCTGGGACATGAGCCGAGACAAACCACATCCAACCTGGGTCATCTGAACAAGCCTTCTATCCAGGTAACACCCTGGAGATGGAGATTAACACTTGCTTCAAACGGGAATTTTTTTTATAAAGTTTGTATATTTGATTTAATCTGAGCAGAAGTTCCACTTTGGATGAATTAATTAATGGCTGCATTTCTGTAGTGCTTTTCCAAGTGCTAGTACTACTCAAAGTGCTTTTCCAATGGAATGACATTTTGACATTAGTGGCCGTAGTGGGAATCAAACCCATAACCCTGGCAGTGTTAATGCCATACTCTGTTCTTTATCCACTGAGCTACACTGGACTTTTCAGTCAGTCCTGTTTAAGCCTTAATCAACCACTGAAAACATGTTATGATGGTTTTCACTTCAGTTGCCCTTTTCAATCTTCTTTTGAATCCGATCACACAGTGACTTAAATCTATTGGCTTATGTTTAATAACTCTGGGTTTGTTCTTTTGCCAGGCTCTGATCCATGGACTGAACAGACACTACTACTCCATCACCATCAATTACAGGAAAAATGAGCTCGAGCAAAAGGTTTGTATGGTTTTTATCTTTGCCAGGCTGAAGATCCACAATCTCTACCTTGGCCTTGGCCCTGAGCATGAGACCTGTGTGTTGACCTGTGTTGCTCTTCTAGATGTTGCTGAACCTACATAAGAAGAGTTGGATGGAGGGCCTGACCCTGCAGGACTACAGTGAGCACTGCAAGCTCAACGAGACCATAGTGAAGGAGATGCTGGAGCTAGCCAAGAATTACAATAAGGTACACCTGGCCAAGGAGAGAGGCTTTCAGTTGCTCTTAGAATAGAATATAAATCCTTTAATGATCCCGAGGGAAATTCTGCACTACAGATCGCTCACATTGAACAAAAATAAACATTTAGGTAGTCAATGGTAATAAGAATATAATAATATTAAAAATACGAATAAAATACGTTCTAAGATCTTAAATATACAACTATTTAGCCAAAAATATACAGTAAAATGTACAGTAATAAGTGAACATGTGAAGTGTCCAGGAGGATGTTGAGAAGTGTTCAGGAAGATTTCGCCAGGCTGTACTGTCACCCTGTGCTCAGTGATGCATTATAGTCTAATGGCTGTCTAATGGCTTAAATGCCCTTTTTGGAATCGGAGGCAGTTCCCGAATGAAGACTGCGTCCGCACACTCACATCTGTGAAATAAGTGTTTATATATTTGTATGTGTATTAATAAGATTTGTTGTCTTTCTACCTAGGCTGTTGAGGAAGAGGACAAAATGACGCCCGAGCAGTTGGCCATCAAGAATGTTGGAAAACAGGTAATAATTAATGTTCACTCAAGGTAAAGTCTATGGTCGGTGCTTTTGACAAGTTTAGATGGGGAATTAAAGATATGTCCATAATGTGCAGGCTAAAGGCCTCTACATGCTACAGCAACTTCAAAGCAACTGCACCACAACATCGACAAAGCAACAGTGTTTTAGACGCTGCCTTTATGCTTCTGCAACATCGACGCGCAAAGTTAGTTTAACTAAAGTTAGTTTAGGTTCGTGTTAACGTTAGATAATGTACAAAATAAACGTATTTCCGGTGCTTTTACCCCCGACCGGAAGTATTTGTGATGTATTCTGCTTGTGTAACTTTAGGTTAGTTTTAACGTTAGCTGGCAGCTACAGGCACTCGAGGTCGAGGAAGAGCTGCTGAATTTAATCGGCAGGAGGAGAGAGAGCTCGTCAAAGCTGGATATATCCCTGTGGCTGTGGTTGTAGGCACGAAAATGCAGCTCGAACTACCTGTGTTATATTAAATTAATATACAACTTGTCCGTGTCCAGTCCTTTCGAACTGCCCCACCGTCCGTTCATTGTAAACAATGATGCATGTAATTATATTAACGTTACTGTGTGTTGTTGTAGCTATGTTAATAAATTCTGAATGGCATTAACGTTAGTTGGGTATGATGATAGAGCATTGAATAGCATCAAGTTCAACGCTAGCTGGCTGGCTACAACAATGGAGGATGGTATTCTCTGCGGGACCAATATTATTATATGACAGCCCCGCCCCCATTCGCTAACCAACCAATCACTGCTACGCAATAGTTGTTTAGGTTAGATTTGGGTGAAAGGTACGCAACATCCTCACAACAGTCTACAAGACCCTCTAAAACAACCGCGCTGAAATCGCGCTGATGTTGTGTTGAAGTTGCTTTGAAGTTGCTGTAGCATGTAGAGGCCTTAAGACAAAGCGGGGCTCGCAACTCACTTGTTGTTCCAAGGTGTTTTAATAGACAAAAATGCAGTAGATGCGACGTTTCGACCGACCTTATAATAATGTGCAGGCTGCCATAACTGTCTAGAGGGTTTGAAGATAAGGGTTAACTTCACAGTGACCAATCGCAGCCACTCTTATTGTCTGGGACCAAATACGGCCACGCCCCACTCCCAGTAAAAAGTGGGAATCTCTAGAATGGGTTTGGGGCGACGCTGAATACGGAAGTGGCTCTCAAGGTGACGATTAGACAACACTTTCTGTTGTCAGTAGATTGCAGCATTGGTTTAAAATTAAAAGGTGAAAATGTTGAAAACTACAATAATGCATTTCCCAAGAGCGTTAGCACAGGTCGCAGGTCACTGGGATGTGTGTATATTCTTCGACGTGATCTGAACAGCGGTAAACTATTACTGCGACCTCGGTATAGCGACCGCGAATGGTAAACTAATTAAGTGCGCTGGTAGCATTACATATGTTGTCTAAAGGGGGACTTATGGTACAATTTAAGATTTGAATGATAATCGGCATATAAAGGACACATGCATTAAAGCGTTCCGTCAATTTGATTGGGGAGATCTGTCCATTTGATTCGCAGTCTGACGGAATTGGCTACCTGGTATAATATGATTTGTAGATACATACACATTGAAAACAAAATTGAGCCAATCAGAGGCGCCAAATATGAAAGAAAAAAAATCTATCGCGCCGCGCCAAGCAGAGTCATCACTCAGCGACTCGAGATACAGGATTACGCTGCTCGCTCCGGAGGCTCGCTCCGCGGTTGCAGCTGCAGGCTATTGGGCAAGTTACACATTTGCGAGGTCTGAGAAGTCTGTCCGCCACATGGCAGGGTAACAAAATAGTAATGTAAAATAATTAAAAACTGCGGTGTGTTTTGGTTTTACGAGTCGCCTTTTTTGCATCCTCGCGCGTCAACTCTGCTTGTTGACCGACGTCACAGCCACCACGCTGCTTGCACTCGCTGCTATACCGATTAGTTAACGTTAGTTTAATAGCGTCGGTTAAATGGAAGGAGTAAGCCGGCCACTAAAAAGAAAACCCACCGCGGGTTTCTCAGATGAAAAGGATCAGCGGGACCACCTAACAAAAGAAAGTTTCGAGAGGAGAGGACGTTTGAAGAGACTGGCTAGGCAGCGCTACTGGGGGCTGTAGTGGTGAGTTGTTCCGTGTGCCGCAACTATGTCAAAAAGGGAGCCATACTGTATTGTACCCATTCTGCAATCTGTTAAATATTGATTGAACATTTTATTAACAGAATTGCAGAATGGGTACAATACAGTACGGCTCAATACACACAATTGTTATGGGGATGCAGACCAGAGAAATACTTTCGTCTTGTTTACATCAGGGTCCCCCATTTTCAATTCATCATAACATATATGACACACATGACATACAGATAGACAGTACTGCTACATCTATACATTTATGACATACCAGATTTACAAATACAGTATTGTTTGTGATACAAAAATAGTCTAAAAAAGAGAGTATATACATTGGAGGAGGTTGGGTAGGTGGGGTGGTATATTGGAGGTGGTTGGGTAGGCGGGGTGGGGTAACTGTACATTGGATTATTGACGAAACCTTACTTGGTCCCAAGAAGAGGGTCTCGTGTATTAAATAAAGTTTTCATTCATTCACTCTGGATCTGGTCAATCCAGTAGCAATACACACAATTGTTAAGGGGATGCAGACCAGAGAAAGATGTTTGTCTTGTTTACATTATCAGGGTCCCCCATTTTCAATTCATAGTGACATTTATGACATACACAACATACATGACATCATGACATTTATGACATAGGGACATACATGACTTCCAGGTATAGTACTGTTAACATTTGTCACATATACGATATGCAAATATACAGTACTGTTACCCAGAGATCCTAACAGTAAATATATACATATGATGAGGAGGAGACTGTACATTAGGAGGGGGTGGGTGGGTGCTAAAAAATATATACAAACTGTGGGGAGGAGACTGTCCATTGTTGTTGTGGCATAATTGCGAAACGTGTTTAGTCCCTTGTTTGTATGATAACCAGCCGTTTAGTTCATGGTTCAAAGTAATGGGAAAGGGGTGCTAGCTCGCCATCAATCAGAAGCTAGCCACAAGACTTGCATTTCACGCTCTCCAGCACACAGCCTCCCTGCCTGGCACAACAACCACAACAGTAGGGTATATAGTCACAGTCAGGACAGTAGGCTCTACAAGTAGGCTCCCTTAAAACGCTAACGCTATTAAAAAAAATACAGTGGAGATTAAAATAAGATGAATAAATGACTTGGCCTGACTTTTTTTTTTTTTGCTTTAATCCATGAGGACAACACAAAGCATCGTTAATTTGTAAGAAACCTCAATGAAAACGGTGCAGGGTGCTATTGTTATGAAAATGTGATAGAATCCTATACAAATGTGGCCGCATTTGGTCTATGTTCCGTTAGCTTAGTTGACTATGTCTAAATAAATGATGTCATAACTTGATTTTACACACAAACGGATAGCTTTGCTATTTTGGACATTAGACCCTATTTGCGGTCTGTCTACCATGTACCTGACACATAGAGACAATCATTTCACTGATCGGTCCTGTATTGAGCTAGCTACAATTTCCCTGCAGGCTCTCACTGGGCTAAAATAGCAAACAATGGTCAATTGTAAATCCTTTTCAAAAATGACATACCGGTATGTGCTTTTTTTCCCAAGATGAGAAGCTCAGGGTGTATTCTTGCCGGTCTCTTTATGCTCTCCTGTGAAATGTATTGCAATCCGTGTTTATGTCGATACACACGCCATCGTTTTTGCTATTGTGTCATGCTCGGGTCGGGATTCTTTTCCACCCGGTTCCCAAAGGAATCCCAACCTGAGCACGACATGAGAGCAAAAGGGCCGCTGCGTGAATACAGGTAAATTCTTGACTTTTGTCACTTGTCCTTCTCCTCCATTGATCGTCTGCTCCTCTGTCTCCCTCCTGCAGGATCCCAAGAGACACTTGGAGGAGCATGTCGATGTTCTAATGACCTCCAACATCGTTCAGTGCCTAGCTGCCATGCTGGATACAGTGGTCTTCCAGTGAGGAACCCTCTGTGTATAACTGTTAATATTGCAACTCTTTGTTTTCTTCTTTTATATAAAAAAAATAATAAATAAATGTGTGTATGAAATGTGTATTTGATTATGATTTTATTAAGGATCCCCATTAGCTGGTACCATAGCAACCAGCTAGTCTTCCTGGGGTCCACCAAAAGAAAACAAAAAACATACAAAAACAATTATTATTGCAAAAACGAAATTATTAAAAGTCAGTACTCAACACACAATGCATAATGCAACGAACAATTAAGATGGCTAGAATTACATGCAAGCACAGATAATAATTTACAGTGTTAAAAACAATTTTAAGATTATTTTTTAAAAGGGATTCTACTGTAAATGCAGCAGAGGTTTTGGGGTTTGTATCCAGCATGCGAGCGTGAGGAACACAGCGGTGGCCTACAGGTTGTTAGCGGAATGGGCTTGTGACTGGAAGGTTGTCCGTTTCAACCCCACGACAGCAGGGAAAGTGTGGAAGTGGAGGAGTAACGATCTCCCAACCTTTGAGCAAGGCACTTAACCCCCAACTGTTCCAATAGAGCAGCTGGCATATTTAAATTTTTTTTGTATTTTTTTTGTATTCATTTATAAATGTATAACTGTTGATTGATATGCACTGTCCCTGATCAAATAAACAAAAAAACTAAACAAAAAACTCGAGCTGCTCAGTGGCCAACTGTGTTGGACTGGTTGCACTGGGCAGCTCCTAGTGGTCAACGGTGTCAGACTGGTTGTACTGGACATCTCCTAGTGCTCAACAGTGTTGGACTGTACTGGGCAGCTCCTAGTGGTCAACAGTGTCAGACTGGATGTACTGGACAGCTAGTGGTCAACAGTGTCAGACTGGATGTACTGGTTTGTTCCATACATTCACACACTGACCACGGAGGCAACTATGCAAAGTGCCAACCTGCTCATCGGGAGCAATTAGGGGTTAACTAAGTGTCTTATTCTTAACAGTGTCTGACTGTTGTCGTACTGGGCAGCTACTAGTGGTCAACAGTGTTAGACTGTTGTCGTACTGGGCAGCTACTAGTGGTCAACAGTGTTACTGTTGTCATACTGGGCAGCTACTAGTGTGGTCAACAGTGTCGTACTGGGCAACTCCCAGGTGTGAATGTGTGAGTGTGAAGCAGGGCGTTGCTGAATAAGAGTGCTCAGTCAACCTACCCTGGGTAAATAAAAGTTAAATAAGTCTGCTTATTTTTAGTTTCTTTCAGTTTAGTCTCCCAACCATAATTGTTTGTCAGAAGAGCCACCCGCTTGATTACCCTCGGAATCCACGGCTGATTACATCATTTCTAACAGTGGACCATTTTACATCATTCATACCAGTTTTGACCACTAGGTGGCATGTTATACGCGGATTATGTGCTCAGGAAGTCTAGGCAGGTTAGAAAATGGAATGCATCCATTAAAAACAGCTACGTTAATGTGAGTTGAGAGTTGAGTGTTAGCTGTTGTAGGGCTACAGGCATGTTTTCAGTTGTCCTGTTTAATGCTGAAGTGAAAACGGCCATTTAGCCGAAGGTTTAATTACCGGCGCTATTGATATGCAAATAGCGAGTACTTATCTGGGCTTGCACGTAGTGCACCCCCGTCCCATGAAGAACGCATGCCTGCGTGGGACAAGGAAGAGGATGATATTGTTTTTCCTCTGAAACTGAATTGAGTATTCCGATGGAGGGGCCACACTAGTACACTACACAGTCTACACTTACATTACGTTAAGATGTATTGAAAGTAAATATTAGATCATAATGTCATACAGCATGAAAGAACACTTTTGGGAAAACCCCTGTTCAAAAACAGCCTAAAAGAGATGGCATGATATACATTTAGAAATATTTTGAAATCCTTTTGTGGTGCCATGTAGCTGTAGGCTAACATTACATTAACATTTGTAAGTGAGCTTTCAATTTTGCAACGTCCCCATTGACCAAATGAGACAAACTCCATTGAAAGTGCACAGTATGAAAGAAGACTCGTACACTGTCCACTTGTCAGCTGGCTGTGTCTGAACTGTGAACATAAAAAATGACATACCCCCCCCCCCCCCCACCCTGGAAACTTTTTCATGACCGCAATCAGACTTGAAAAATGTAAAAATAAAGTAGGATCTTTCTACTTTTACTAGCTATTGAAGCCAACAAAAACTAAATATATAAAGACTTAAACTTTTATAAAGCATCGATTTTTTCATTACTCTTGTATGTGTGATGGTGATGCACACCATGTGTTGTCATGACCTTTACCCTCCTGAGACCCAGGGGTAAAAAAGTGTTGTCACTTGTATTTTTTGGGGGATTTAAGTGTTTGGGTGCTAAAGAACACATTTCAAAGATTTAAATATATATATATTTTTAACTTAACTCTACAAAATGTGCACTGTAGTGCACAACCGGACTTCATTGATCATAAAACAATACAAGTCTTGCATAGGAATTATGAAAATTGCATCCACATTCACAGTCTTTTCACTGGCCAAAAGGGTGTGTGAGAAAGAAGAAAAGAAAACGTCAAATTTGATTCTTCTGAATTGTCCCAGTAGAGGCAGGCCCATTTTTTGAAGAGCATCCAGAAGACTGATGGTCTTTATCAACTTCATCTGGCTCTTCATCTTTCGTCTCTCACATTCTGACATAGAGCTGTGTCTACTAAATATGAAACAAACATACAGTAAGTCCTGATGTGCACTACAGTGTGTACATTAATCAATTAATGTTTTTCCTCTGAAAATAAATATGTTTAACTCTGACAACTCTCTCAAAATGCTCCTTAGATGTTTACTTACTAAAAACAATAAAAAATATAACATTAACAAACATTTTAAATATGAATATCATGCAGCTTATCTTTATTTTTTCCGTGCAATGTGCCTTTTGTGTTGGCACTTGGCAGCCATTTTGAAAAGACAAAAAAGGCAATTTTTCATGGTCACACCCCAACACATGATATATCATTGGAAAGCTATACGGTTGTCCTCTGTAAGGAACGCCGGGACTCAATAGAGTGACATGTGTATTAGAGGAATCGAGCTAATGGGCACTACAGTGTACAAAAACAAATTTTATGTTAAGTGAAAGAGAGGGGGATTTTTATCTTTCATAATGTATAAGATTTGTTCTAAATATGGATTAAAAACATTTTCAAACAGTAATTTATATGGGGCGGCTGGGTAGTGCAGTGGACTAAGCGCTCGCCTACCACCGCAGAGACTCTGGGATCAGCTGTCAGCGGTACCTCTGGCTTGGTCAGTCGTCCCTACTAACACAATTGGCAGTGTTAGCGGGTGGGAAGCCGGTGGGGTATGTGTCCTGGTCGTTGTAAACAGTGACTCCTACTGGTCGGTCGGGGCGCCTGTTCAGCAGCGAAGCGATCTGGGGGAGATAGTGTGATCCTCCCACGCGTTACATTCCCCCAGTGAGAGTCCTCGCTGTCAGGTGAAAAGAAGCGGCTGGCTGACTCCACATCCGAGGAGGCATGTGGTAGTCTTCACCCTCCCTATGCCGACAGTAGGGGGCAAATGCGCGCAACGACCAGGAAGGGAATTGGCATAACGACTAAATTGGGATGGGAGAAAAATACGGAAAAAGGAGGGAGAAAAAATAGATAAAAAAAAAAACAGTAATTTATATGTCGGTAACAGGGTTGATGAAACACACAATATGAAAAGAAAAATAGCCTGAGATGGCATGGCACATTTTTCTGAGAAGTAAGGATCTACTTCATCCAAAAAGGGTTTTTAAAGACTTTTAAAACAGTACTTTGGAAATAAAACATAAACAATTTACGATTTTTCATATAATGACACAATATGTGTGTTTGCAAAATGCAGAGGAAAGACGTCAAATGCAATATTAAGTCATCTGAAATAAGGAAGTGAAAGAGGAATCAAAACTGGAACATTTCCAGTAACTGAATACAGTAGGTCTTAAAATATAATTCCATACAGTGCACTCTTTATTTGGACAAGAAGACCTACAGTTCACCCTCTTCGCAAACATCTTTCTTTTCATTTTGACAGGAGAGATGAGTGGGATGCAGAATGGAGGAGGTAGGGGGACATTCCCTGGCAGGATTTTATCCTAAACACATGGTTCCTCGTACCAGGTCGTCGTTGTAAATAAGAATATGTTCTTCACTGCCTTGCCTGGTTAACCCTTTCACTACCACACTACAGAAGGTTAACCTTTCACTACCTGTCTGTAGTGTGGTAGTGAAAGGGTTAACCTTCTGTAGTGTGGTCGTGAAAGGGTTAACCCTTTGTCGTGTGGTAGTGAAAGGGTTAAGTAAATGTTTAAAGAATTAAATAGATTCCTGCGGAGGGGGTCGCAGCAATTACACCAGCTAAAGATTTTACCCTGAGCAATGGCCAACGATATGATCTAGACATGCTGCATTCTGGACAGAATCTCACAATTCTTTATGAATGTGCTTTTGCTTCAACAGAGAATGCACCAATTATAATAACGTAATCAGGGTTGTAAAGTACTTGAGTAATTGTACTTCGTTACAATACTTAAGTACTGTTTTTGGGGATTTGTACTTTACTCTAGTATTATTAGGTTTGTATACTTGTACTTTTACTCATAGTTAGGGAATTTTAGCAAGATGTTTCACCATCTGTGAACAAATGTATTACCAATAGCTTTCTTCACCAAAGTGTTCCTATAGGTGTCTACTAACACCTCTCAATTGATTCAAACCCAAATCCTCTGGGAAAATTCTGGAGAGCCAATCAAAGTTAAGGAGCCCAGGGGGCTTGGGCGAAAAATATGAAAAAAATCAAAATCAAATATTAATGTGTGGGGTGACTAACTAGGGGTTTTCAGGGGTGCTGAATCTATTCCGACCATTAGTTTGGAGTAAAATTGGCTCCCTGGCCATACAATATTGGTATACCCAGAGGGCTTGGGTGAAAAATATGAAAAATCAAATATTAACTTGTGGGGTGTCTAACTAGGGTTTTTCAGGGCGTTGAATCTATTCCAACCATAAGAACATATATTTTTACTTTATTCCAAGATAAATCTCAGAGGACCTGACATGGACAACACACATAGACTCAGTCGTAAAAAAAGGCGAAGCAGCGCCTCTACCACCTGAGACAGTTAAGGAAGTTCAGAGTATCGGGGAAGATACTCCAGTCCTTCTACTCCGGAGCTGTAGAGAGCATCTTGACTGGAAACATCACTGCCTGGTATGCAAACAGCAAGGCACAGGACAAGAAGGCCCTACAGAGAGTGGTGCGCTCAGCTGAGCGTACTACGGTTATTGCACTACCACCCCTGCAGAGGTGCAAATCCAGAGCCTGCAGAATAATGAAAGACCCTCACCACCCCAACAACAGCCTGTTCAAGCTGCTGCGGTCAGGCAAACGCTTGCGCACACCAGCAACGACAGAGAGACTTCGGCTCAGCTTCTTCCCTCAGGCCATCAGAGTCTTGAACACTGAACTCTCCACACACAAGCACACATGAGCACACACACAACACACATACTGTATATGCTCACACTAAACGGTCATTTTACACAATGAAAAGGTCACTAAAAAAAAAAAAAAAAACAGGAGTGGTTCTTGTATAGTAATAGATGGATAGCAAGATAGCATAAGGATATATAGTATAACTGTATATTGTATAGTATTGTATAGTAGTGTACATAAGACCCAGTGCACAATCGCTGCGGGCATGACCACCAGCATTTCACTGTATGCCTTGTATGCCGTGACAAATAAAACTCTTGACTTGACTTGACTTGAAATGTAACGTTACATAGAAATGTGCATTATTGATACATGGTTTAAGTTTCTTTTTTACTAAGCTAACTCCCCATCTTCCTCACTCCTTTTCTCGTCTGTCTAGTTGTTATGGCACTCTCCTTTACACTTGCCACAAGCAGATATGCACTTGACCTGCACTTGACCTGTAAAGGAATGTGAATCACTACCCACTTTCAAAACCTGTCTCAAAGAGCACCTACGGGAGACTGCAATTCGAAACTGGCCCCTGTAAATGTCCTAACCCAACCCCCTCCAATGTACAGTAAATGTCCTAACCCAATAATACACGAGACCCTCTTCTTGGGACCAAGTAAGGTTTCGTCGATAATCCAATGTACAGTTACCCCCCCCCCCCCCACCCCACCCCACCCACCCAACCACCTCCAATGTACAGTACAGAGCTCTACTGTATTGTACCCATTCTGCAATCTGTTAATAAAATGTTCAATCAATCAAACCCCCTGTTTTTTACAGCTGCACCTGCGTGTACTGCAGTCTCCCTCACAGTTGCAGCTGATGAATTTCAGGAGATAGTCTGGGGCAATGGGGTCTGTGGTAGGGACTGGTGCATAGCCTTCTTCTCCCAGTGTCTAGCCATAGTCCAGAACATCCAGTGATGGACTTTGTAGTAGAAGCCAGTCTCTGGTTTGGAGATATGCCCGGAGCGAATGTTGTGCTGCTGCTGCTGTAGTCGGGGGCAGTTTCTCAGGGCTGGTTTTCCCTGCTACAGCCCACTTGCTGAACATTTCAAATCTCAAGTTCCCCAAGCCTTTGGGTGGTTTCCCATAGAACATGAGTTTGAATATTTCACAGCCGGCTGTGATGATGGTATCTTTCTGGGCTTGGATGTCAAGAAAAAACTTCCATGGCCTTCTCAGCTTGGTCCGTCTTGCAGAGTGTGCGTGGCAAAGTTGGTTTGCTAAAGCCAGAAATTGCAGACACGGTATCGCAGCCTGAGAAGCTGTGTAGAAAGAGCAGATATTTCCTGTATTTCTCTGGGAGGGCCCTCTTGTATCTTTCCAACATCGTAAGACACATTGTTTGCTGTTGTGAAGAAGACTGAGTGGTCTACATCATGATGAATGAGCATAACCTGTCTGTATCCTCAGCTCTCACCTCAACAGCGGACTCTCTTGCCCCATCTAGAGCTGCCTGGACGATAGAAGTGTCTGCATCATCAGAGCATTGATGTACACGGATTCCATTACTACTGAATGTCTCAGCTAGAAGCAGGATAAGCTGGGCCTTGTTGTTCTTGTTGTCAAGGAACTTTTCTCTAGGAATAATGGTTTGAATGTCTGGGCGAATCTGGATGTCACAGCATGCATGCTTTGTACGTCTGAGATGATCATGGTCCTTGGTCAAGTTGTCATATCCGTCAAAAACCACAATGATCCGGAGGTGCTGGCTTCCCATGGCCTTCACAAACCCGAGGTAGCTCTCAGTGATGTCCTTCCAGGTGAGGTCAACCTCCCACTTGACATTGTGCAGGAGCCACCCACCATCAATCACAAGGCTCGTGCATGGGGTTTGCCCGATGGGTTCCACAAATGTCTCTAGGAACTTTGCTAGAGCAGCCTTATCTGGCTTTCGCATCTTCTGGTTTTTGTCAAAAAGAGACATCGGTGTTGGCGTCAACTCAAATAGCAGAGCTTCTTTGGTCTTGACTTCACGCTCACTGATGATGATGAGGCGGTTGAAGAGCCTTATTAAATTGAGATGTCACTCACAACATAGAATATGATTGAAAACTGCAAGTGCTTTCATCACAATGAAAAATAAAACAAAAACGTACGATTTCCAGTGGATTTACTTCTTGCACGATTGTATAGCTCGGTTCTGCATTCCAAATGGCATCTAAGCTTGGGGTCATCTCCGTTTTTCCAGTCTTCATGTAGTCTTCTGATTAATGCTTCATCGTCCACACTCTCAGAATAAGACAAAATCTGTGCGTAGCCTTTTTGGGTGACTTTTGAGAGTTTTTTAATCCTAGTCTCAGGACCACCACAGATGAAGCACCTTAAGCAACAAGCTACAGAATCCTCTTCCATGTTGTAGTCTACTAAAAGACAAGTGTCATGACTCGTGTCAAAACATACAGAACTGGTCCACACAGCAAGACTTATTGATGGAGTGAGTGAACTACAAGATTATCTTCACTGAAAAAGTAGATCACCACACAAAGTCCAGCTGATTTTATAACCACTCTGATGCTAGCTATCTATCTAATGTTAGCTGTAAGCAAACTTTAGCTAGGTGAATGGTTGTTTATTGTTAGCAATAAACTAGAGAAAATTGATAAAGTACATACATTTACAGTTATCAAAACCTTTTGCCCGCAGAGGAAAACCAATTACTCTCCCAAAGAGTAGTTAAACAATCATACCATAAAATCGTTTTTGTTGTGCAGAAATATTTGCCATGATGCAGCACTCCTGCTCCTTCCCCACACACAGACAGTGTACCCGTACTGAGCATGTGCAGTAGGTGAACACTTATTAGTGTTTTGCAATATTTAAATTTTTTATTTTCCAGAATAGTATCAAACCAACAACACCTCAGTCCCATACTGTTGATTATACCCTTTGCTGTACATTATAGCTTAAAATATATTATACTATATATAATATACCAATATTTTATGGCCAGGAAGCCATTCTTACTCAAAACAAATGGTTGGAATAGATTCAGCATCCCTGCCCCTAGTTAGTCACCCCACACGTTAATATTTGATTTTTATTTCTTTCATATTTTTCGCCCAAGCCCCCTGGGCTCCTTAACTCTTTCAGTGCCACGCCTGGTTTTCCGTTTTACCGCTTGAATGCCACCATCGGCGCCAATGTTAACGTTAATATCGCCTAATCTATGTTTTAAATTATGGCTATGTGTCTAATCTGCCCATCGCATTATCAAAGACTATTTTCCAGTCAGTGCTGTGAAGACAGATTGTTTTTTTATCGCGTCGTTTCCGTTTCAGAGCAGTTAGAAAAGCCCCCGTTTTGATATAAAAAACAGCTCATTCTGGAGCATTCTATGAAAATCGTCTTTTAGTGGAATATTCCACAACGTTGATATTCGTCGGCCTTTTTATGAATCGTTTTCAAATAAACGCTAGATGATCAATATTATACGTGCACGCAAGCACATTACGGCCGCGCACTGATAATCGCTCCGTTGATTTCCTCACAGACTTTTACAGTGAAACCGAAAGAAGACATTTCACAAAACAGCTTATAACTTCATCAAACTTACTCTGATTATCCTACCACTGATAACATAGAGTCCTTACCTGACATCAGATGGTATCCAACTGGTATATTCCAATTCCTGATCACCATTCGAAAAAATCGATACGTGTATGGATCCAACGCGACACAGTAGATCTCCATGATCCGCGGGGATCTGAGGCTCCAGAATGAACTGTGGTAACCCCGGCTGGATCAGTGAACTGGAAAATGTGGAGTACCGGATTTTTTTCCCCATTCATTTTCATTGAGTCCATTCCAAAATCACTTATGTCATCTGGGAGACGACAGGGGGCGCTTTTTTCCACAGTGATCACCGGCGCAGCTCGGCTATACTCGGGTAGGCTCGGGTGATGCAATAATTTTTCAGATCGCAAAAAAAAAATAATAATAATAATAATTCCGAGAAATCTCGTGAGTGGCATGCAGCCACCTATAAAAAAACCAGAGAAATCTCGTGAGTGGCACTGAAAGAGTTAACTTTGATTGGCTCTCCAGAATTTTCTCAGAGGATTTGGGTTTGAATTGAGAGGTGTTAGTAGACACCTATAGGAACACTTTGGTGAAGAAAGCTATTGGTAATACATTTTTTCACAGATGGTCCAAACATCTTTCTAAAATTCCCTAACTATCAATTACATTTCAGAGAAAACAAGGGATGCTCGGTATTGGCTTCTTTACCGATACCGATATACCGATATTGTCCAACTCTTAATTTCCGATACCGATATCAACCGATACTGATATATGCAGGGTTTCCCCCCCCCAAAAAAATGAATAATTTCAGGTAATTAACATTACATATCTCTTGTCGTGTAATTAACACAACATTATGCATACTTTGACAATAAATAAAATAATAATTTGTTCTTACTTGCGTGCCTGGGTAAATAAAGGTTAAATAAATGTAAAAAAATATATATATTATTGAAAACCAAAACCGACATTTTCCGATATCACATTTTTATGCCAATATCGGCCGATAATATCGGTAGGCCGATAATATCGGACATACATACTTTTTACTCCTTACATTTAAAATGCAGACCTACAAAGTACAAAGTACAAATCTCGCAGGTCCAACCATTTTAATTAGTATATTTGTTTCTCTGGCCGAACTAACGTTAACGTTATTAATCCTGCGCCCGCACTTTATTTAAAAACAGCCAATCAAATCCCCATCAATGGAAAATGAACCCGCCCATACCCATGCTGATTAGTCCTTGTGCAAGACTAGAAAGCGGGGATCTTAAACAGACTGCTATCAGAAGAATAAACAGCCAGAGTGACAAGCTACAGAAGATGGCCACAAACGATAGTACAAGTGATGAAGAGGACGAAACGGAACATTTCATTCCCCCGGAATAATTTTTTTTTTTTACTTTAACTTTTTAGTACTTAAGTACATTTAAAAGTAGAAACTTTTTTACTTTTACTCAAGTGTGTTTTTAGCCAGATACTCGTACTTTTACTTGAGTACGATTTTGAGACGGTACCCATACTTTCACTTAAGTATAATTTCTGGGTACATTTTACACCGCTGAACATAATAGGCTTCAAAGACCATGGATGACGGCTCCAGATGATTTGTTATGTGTCGATACTGGCTATGCGTCCTGCTTCGCCTTCTAAACAGCTTGTTCATACTGTACCTAATGTATACATTTAAAGTATTTCTCTGGAGGACCGGAGAAGACTGCCCCTCCTCCTGGCCCCCCTCTCCGAAGACGGCCTATTCGAGTCTTCTATCGAGAAAGTGGCGGTGATCTGCAGGGAGATGGAGGAGCAGCGGTTGCTCCTTGGTCGCCATTTCTCCAGGCCGGAGACCAGGGAGTGACCCAACCCGAGGCGTCGCAAGGCCAGTGCGTCTCGCAGTGCCTCCGCCTACCCTGCTCTCGGATGGGAAGGTAGGGACCTGCCAGCACCCACTGCACGACCCCTGACCCATCTTCCCAGAGCATCTGCCTCTCTGGGCAAGCGAGGGCGCACCGCACGAGGCGGCAGGAGGTGATGGCCGCGGGACCAGGCCTAAACCGCCTGTGATTCCGCCTGTGACATATGCTTTTCACTTATAATCAACACAGGGTTAAAAACACTGCTCCTCGAGGTTCCATTTTCACCTCGTATGTTTTTGCTTTCATGAGGTTGCTCGGGGGGTGGAAATATAAACCCTTATCTTTGGGTATGCTATATCAATTTGGTGAAATCCTGACAAGGGTGCGTGTAAATAAGCGAAAGCCTTGACAGGTGCGGTCATCACTAAGGGGATTCCCTGTACGCGCTGACATATGCACATGGGGTCCCGCCCTGTCAGGATGGACTGAAGTCCTCAGCGTCAGAGCAGATATTAACATATCCTGCTCGTCGCAGAGGGGGGGGGGGTTGGTTTCCCATACCCGCCGACTCAAAAGAGTGGGTCAAAGGGATCTGGCTCTGTGGGATAAACTAGCGTCGTCCCCCTCTCAAAGAGGTGGATGTAACGACGGGTGTTTTTTTCCCATGTTCTGTATAGAAATCCCGTGTCAAGGGCCCCTACGGGGGACCGGGTCTCCCCCATTTTTAAATAGGGGAGAAACGATGGTTTGGGGCTTGTCTTATCAATACACCCAACGCCGTTCTCAGGTTTTACGAACCTAGCTCTGTTATCTGAGCCCGCAGCTACAACAGCCCTGGCCAAACAGAGGCAGATTTTTAATCGAGTCCTTTTCTTTTGGCGAAGCAGGCCAATTACAGCCCCAATGAATGGGTCATAATGTAAGGGTCTATCCCCTGTCCTTTGATACAATTAACATATTGGGGAAGGGAAGTCGGTGCCCGGTCCCGGGCGTTTCAGCGCCGTCTTGGGGCGTTTATGTGGTCAGACATGAGGGAGTATGTCTCCACCAGGCGGCAGTCAAGCTCTGCTCTTGCTAAGGAATCTGCCAGCTTGAGGGCCCCCTACATTTCCGGGTGGAAATGATGGGGCAGATCGAGCGTCACAGGGGGGTGGGCCACCGTGGAGATGCTTTTCGGCAGTCAGTCTCGGTAGCGCCCCCTGTGGTTTACGTTCAAAACGTGTAGCCCCCGCCTGGTATACCGGTTTTAAAAGCGGGCGGCAGCGTTGGGGACCCAGGACTCATTCTGGTCACGCCGGACCGGATCAGTCTAGCCCGGTGTCTGCCGGGTGACGGTTGAGCTCTGCTCTTACTAAGGAACCTGTCAGCCTGGGTTAAAGGAGCAATCCTCTTCAAGGAGTGGTTGTCCCCCCCTGCCTGGTACACCAGTTATAGAGGAGCGGCTGCGTCAGAGACTCATCCTGAACCCCCACCTACCAGTCAACGATTTGTTAGAACGTGGAACTCGGTGGTCCTGACGAAGGGGAGGTGGTGTTGCAAACAACGCCTGGGGAGGACACGTATGCCACATCCTCGTTGTCCTCACCAGGTCCCTTTGGTCAGGTTCTAGCTCATGGACCCAACAGAGAGCCCTGTTACTCGTGCGGTCCATGGGGCTGGGACCTCCTCTGCATCCTGCCGCTAGGTAACAGGCGGGATGCGTGGTGAGGTAGACGCTGGCCTTTTTCACATGGTCTACTCACCTTGTGCGTTTTTTGGGTACTGCACCCTTTTTTTGCATAGTCGGTGTTCTATCCCTCCGCTCCTCGCTAGGACGAGTGTGAGGGCCAGGACCCTCCCTGTTTTTCTGGTTGTCAAAGTAGGGACCTCAGCGGGTACATTTATCGGCCCTACGCGCCTTGCTCTGCCCACTTATCCAGAAGGTGAAGCAGGACGCATAGCCAGTATCGACACATAACGAAGGTTATCCTATAACCCTAGTTATGTGAGTACTGGCAAGCGTCTTGCTTTGCGGCCCTGAGGACCCCTGACTGTCTTTCGAATGAAGTTCAGACTCGGAAGGAGGAGCACAGCCACGCCACAGGGTTATATACGTAGCAAGGAGTGGGCGTGGCTGGGTAGATGTAAGGTGTATGAGAAATACTTCTATACATTAGGTATGAACGAGCTGTTCAGAAGGCGAAGCAGGACGCTTGCCAGTACTCACATAACTAGGGTTATAGGATAACCTTCGTTTTCTTTTCACAGGCTCTGTCGGGCTCATTTATTTAAGTAGTGCGAAAGTACTGTACTGGTATCATATGAGATTTTGAATCCATAGATATTCCAATATCTTTTATAAAATTGTTATTGAACTTTACATTTATTTTGTAAACAACAACACAGACACGACTAAAACATTTGAAAGAAAAGAAAGACGACGATAAGAAAGAAAGAAAAAAAACCAGTCATGAACTGACAGCTGTTTCATCATGTCAGGCTTCTATAGCTTCTCTTTTACATAGTGTTATGGTTTGAAACCGACCCCAATAGCACAACACAAGACAGGTATGAGAGTTAGCCAAAAACAGGGCATTATTTATTTAATACAAAAAGCGGCACTCAGCCTTTAAGGGGGTAAAAACATAAAACGTCCATGAACACAAAAAAGGCGGCACTGTGCCTTTAACGGGCGAACAGGCTGGGAAAAAGTAACAGGGATCCTCTTCGTCCCTACAACCGAGTAGGGCTCTGCGGCTCGGCTCTGCCAAGGAATCCTCCTCCTCCCGACCAGACGCTGCCCACGGGCAATGCAGCACACAGGGGGTCCGAGGGGAACGGGATGAGAACACGCCATCCTCCCGTGGAGTAATAGGGAGCGATGGCGAGCCTCACCCCAGGAACCAGGACCACGAAGAGGGAGTTGGGAAGTAGCCGGCTTGACGTCTGGAGTGGGAACACTGGAATCCTCCCGTAGAGTATTAGAGAGCGAAGGCGGTGTCCCACTCCAGGAAAACGGCGACAGGTGGTGACGGGGGGCACGTCGTCTCACGCCGGAGACGCGGCAGTAGAACGTAGTAACAAGAACGACCCGACAAGGAGTGGCGGGGAGTCTGCAATACAAGTACTCTCCCAACAGGTGCGTGAAGGTGAAAAACGGCACGCCCCCTCGTTAGGCTGCGTGCAGGATTCCTCACACATAGTCCACGAATGGATTTCAAATCTTCTCAAATCTATCTAAGAATCCCCGGACGCGTCTAGTTTTTTACCAACAGATTTCCAGTTCCGCGTTCGCGTTCTGCGATCTGATTGGCCACTGACGTTTCTGGTGCGATCTGATTGGCCACTGACGTTTCTGGTCATGTGACATATGCGCCCAATCGCGTGACGCCTGTTTCTGCGCCCATTTCCGCCTCGAACAGCCTGCAAACTACCTAACGCCTAGTTTATCACTGGTTAAGCTTAGGCGACTCTTTCGAAGTTGGTTAAGGTTAGAGTTTGGAATCAGGGCTGGTGTTCTATCGCCCTGCTCTAAGACAAACTCTAACCTTAACCAACTTCGAAAGAGTGCCTAAGCTTAACCGGTGATAGAAACAGGCGTCACACGATTGGCGCAGATGTCACACGACCAGAAACGTCAGTGGCCAATCAGATAGCAGAACGCGGAACTGGAAATCCGTTGGTAAAAGTAATCAGGCTCCTCGGACCATGAGTCTCAACCTCTCAAGTTTAAGCTGCTGCATCGCCTCTTAGCCACTGAGTTGGTGGATGAGGAGACGTCCAGTGGAGAAGGATCAGGCTCTATGCAGCAGTGTAACAAATGTTGTTATCTGGAGTTTAGTTCCAGAGAGATTCTCATTGTTTTCTCCTCTTATGCCAAAAATAACTATCATAGGATCTGGCTGAATTTCTATTTCTAAGACCTCTGACAGTGTTTTAAAGATTGAACTGTGGTAAGTGGACAGGTTAGGACACTGCCAAAATGAGTGCTGGAGTTGCCAGAGAAAGACTCTGTCACATGTGGGATCTAGGCTACATTTGGAAACATTTAAAACTATTTTTTTTAAATGCAGGCGTTGCAGAACCTTAAAATTGAAGTAAAATCAAGTTAAAAAGTCAAGCTTTTTCAAAGGGCCTCTCACCTCAAGATATTTGAAAGAAAATGGGCTCAGTGAATACACAGGAGTTTCCCCTTTACAGTCATGCCCAACTATGTGTAGACACCTGAATATGTCTAACAATAATTCAATGTGTATAACTCTAATTCCTTGTATTCTACTGTGTTCATGATAACGTTGTGTAACTTGCTGACCCGTCTTGATTCTCCATCTCCTAATATTGACATTTAGTAGTGGGACATGGCACTGGACTGCCGCCAGGGGGAGCTGGTGCGACGTTGGGCTGGTGACGGCAGGTGAAGAAGAGGCTGGCTGAAGGAGGGGCTCATACAGCGGGACATCCTCTTTGTCGTTTTTCCATTGAAGCAAGCAGACGTGTGGAGCAGGAGCTCCTGACACCAAAGACACGCGGAATACGACTCCCGTCACGGTGCGGGATAGTAATGTCGTATGCGATAGTTTAGCTTCCCAGTTAGTGCTTAGGGTACGTTTGAACCAAGAAGAAGACGTCCTACTGCCGGAGAGCGCTGTGGATATTGCAGGCGCTGCATTTTAGTAAAGTATAGGCGGAAGGCTAGGGGGTCGCACTGACCCAAAGCTTAGCTTCAAGTATAGGCCTAGTAGCACAGTTAGCTCGCGTGTCGCTCCACCGTCTCCCAGCCCCGCAGAGGACACCGCAACAGACGTCGCCAGACCGCACCCGCCTCCAGCATTCGCCTAGCCGACAGCCAGTCCAGCTGTCGCCTGCCTAAACGTCCGCCCAGCCCGCCCCTTGCTATCACAGGTGACAACCACGGGACCGTTCGACGGCCATCTCGCAGCACGGACATTCGTTGCGGGAGCAGACCAGCACTCGGTTGGTACACTCAAGCCAGGTACTATTAGCGCTCCGAGCGCTGGAACTTTATCGGCGAACATTCTCCTTTTCGAGAGCGTGCCCTCTAAGGGCGAACAGAATAGATACATTGAACTGGCACGTGCACCAGTGACTAGGGGTGCCCTGACGTTTGTTATTTTGGGGAATGCCGGCTTAGATAGGACTTTTGTTTCAATTGTGGGCCCACTGCATTTTTTGGTTACATGGGTTATGTGGTTAAGGTGTGCAGACCGCACGTGTGTTTAATAATAATAAATCCCATTGAGTAGCTCGCGGAGCTCGCCAGTACCCCCTCTCTCTCTCTCTCCCCGCGGACGAGTGCAAAGCATATTAACCCTTCTACTTGTAAGATCTAAGTGCTATGCACTGTGCCTTGTAATGATTATATGCTAATCTATATAAAAGGAGAGGCGTACAAATGGGATCACTGTGTGCGTGTCCATTAATGTGCATTCTTGTTTAACCCCTTCTTACCCACAGCCTATGCATCATTGCACAAACAGTACTGTATTTGCAAATCTGGTATGTCATAAATGTATAGATGTAGCAGTACTGACTATCTGTATGTCGTGTATGTCATATATGTCTATATGAATTGAAAATGGGGGACCCTGATGGAAACAAGACAAACGTCTTTCTCAGGTCTGCATCCCCTTAACAATTGTATGTATTGAGCCGTACTGTATTGTACCCATTCTGCAATCTGTTAAATAAAGTTTTCATTCATTCATTCATTCATTGGGACAGGTCTCCGTTCGTCAACAAGGAAAGGTACTGCTTTGGGGAGAAATTATATCATCTATCACTACTTCCACCGGGTGTGGGAGGGTGTGGGAGGTATTAGGGGAAGTGTGGGTGTTTGGGGAATTACTCTAAGTCGCCCTGGAGGGAAGGAAGGACCAGCGCATCGCCCCTAGGTTAGTAAACCCTAGGCCCCATCCGCTCCCTCTGTTAAATCCCAATTCTAATACCCCTACACTACAGTCGGGGACTCAGCCGGACCCAGATCTGCTGTGTTCCCACTACCTGGTGACAGTGCACATCTACTCTCATAAAGTAGGGATAATCCACCCGCCTATATGCTAGTCCCATGCAGTTTGGGGCCACAACCATGATGTTTATTTAGCATTCTGTGGTCCCTCAACAGTCTTGGAATTGCACACTGGGAATGGCTGTAAAGCTGAGACATATGTGGATAAGATAAGATAAGATAAGATATTCCTTTGAGATGATCCAGTGAGCCCAATAGTATTCATGTGTGATAATTCGACTACCCATAGCAGCCATTTCAATGTAGTGACACCATCTATTTTTTTTCTTTTTTTTTTAAAAACCTAACCTCACTGTATTAAACGCCATATTGGGATCTCTAGGAAAATCACAGCCACATGAACATTTACAACCCAAACTAGAGACCTTAGTCCATTCAGATGATGTATGGCTTGACTAGGTACATTGACAATAAGGGGTGTTATCTAAAAAAGGAAAAGTGCCTGCCATCCAATCACTGAAAAAAAAGGTTTTCTTGCAGAAAGCTAGAAGCAACTTATGAGACACACTGTTTTTGAGCATGCATGGGCATGGCAATCATTAGGCCAGCACATAATGTCCCAAGCCCATATGCACTCAAGAAGTCAGAATTGTCATATCTATTGCATATTAATAGATAGAAAGGATTGACATACAGTGTAGTGCTCTAAAATGATTCCTTAGGGTCCCAGCTCTCCGATGGTGTTTGGCACTTGTATGTGGCACCTACTGCTGACCTTGAGTCCCCCCCCCCTCCCTCCCTCCCCTGATACTCACCCACCCCAACCTTCCACAACTCCCCCCAAAAAGCTTAGGACTTAAGGGGTTAAAGCGGACCAGTATTAAAGGAAGGATTTGTGGAAAATCAACTTCATTATCTTATCTAATAGGATGTTCTCTTGTTTGAGGAGTCGTCTTCTCATAACTGGCCCTGGGCCTGCAGTAAACAGCAGGTTTCCTTCTCAGTCCATTAAACAGGGTGGAAAAGGGTCTCCATAATGGATTCACAGGATCTCAGCCAGGGACAGCACCAGTATTGCAGTAACTCAAATTACACAATAGCATACAGCATATGGTCTTTCTCCAGTCTGTCCGAAATATACCAAATAGACTAATTGTTATGACAGACTTGGTCCTCGTCTGGAACATGTGCCTTAGGGGTCTTCGTGGGGGTTGTGTAACCTTCGTCCCTTACCGGAGTCTTTGCAACCCACAGAGGAGGAAATTAGCCTTTCTCCCCCTGAACATATTGTAACAATTGTGAAGACGTATGGCTGTGAAATTAAACTTTTTTCCCCCTCTTGGCCATACGGGAAATGACAGACTGAGGTGCACAAAAGTTCTTACGGTAAATTCACAACCAAAATGTTTCGAGAAATACCGCCCTCAATCATCAATCATCAATCATCAAGGAAATGCCAAGATAAACACAACCAGCAACCTCGCAGCATAGATAGGATATATGAATCTGACAGATAAGGGATCATTGACAATATCATCACTTTGGATAATACTGTATATACAAAAAATAAAGAGATAATAATAATAATAATTATTATTATTATATATATAATTTATAATATATTTCTAGGGCTGTCAATTGACTAAAATATGTAATTGCAATTAATCGCATGATTGTTCAGAGTTAACTGATTAATTGCGTATTTTATCACATTTTTATCTGCAAAATGTACCTTAAACGGATATTTTTCAATTGTACTCTTATCAACATAGGAGTGACAGGTATGCTTGCTTTATGCAAATATGTGTTTGTCAAATAAATAACCAAAATTACAAATATTGTCCAAAAAACAAATGTACTGCATTTGGCATAAAATAAATATGCTGCAAATTGGCGAAGGGTTAAATGGAGTCCAATGTTAATCTCTTGCCAACCTTTTACAGACTAATATCATTTGTACAGTAAAACTGAATTTATCTCTCTCCCCCTCTCACACAGGACCATGTGAGAGGTTATTTTCATTGTGGGCATATTTGGGGACAGACACATACAAGATACATACATACAAGAAACGCACGTCACTAATTAAAATGTACTCAGAAATGTTTGACTGAAGAAGTATGTCACCAAAATTACATTTATTTTTCTTGATATATGAACTGGTATGACTGAATGTTTGTACATCTTTACAATTGATATTATTATATATATCTTCTGTGCATAATGCGTAAAAAATTTGTAGCGTTAATATGCATTTGCGTTAACACGTTATTAACGGGCTAACTTGTGACAGCACTAATATTTTTAGATTTGACATTAAGCCACCATATGTTGCCTCATGACCCTTATTGTTAAACATACACACTTGTGATTATGACACCAATATGTTGTATATGGTCTTAAAGATGAAGGTGTGAGGGCTGCGGGTGTTTGGGCCACTAGCAATCTTATTAAATAGAACAGAAATGTATATTCTCACCAGTGATAATCAGTTTTAAAACGAAAACATGGAACAGACATGTGCATATATGCTTTAAAATAAATAGTAGCCAAGTATAGAAGACAGAACAATGTTCTTATGCTTTATGGATGCCTCTAAGGCATTTGATAGAATAAATCATAGCAAACTGTTCCATAAACTGTCCCAAAGAGAGGCTCCTAAATTTATAGTTATGGATTTTAGAGGTCTGGTATGCCCATCAGCTTATAGTATGTTAAATGGGCTAACTCTATGTCAGCTCATTTTAATGTGGGTAACGGAGTAAGACAGGGCGGGATTTTGTCTCCCTTCCTGTTCAATGTATATATGGATGATCTCTCCACTAAACTAAGGGAATGTAAGACTGGATGTATGGTGGGGGAGAGTCTTATCAATCACCTGATTTATGCTGATGATTTAGTCATACTGTCCCCCTATAGTGCTGGTTTACAGCAATTGTTTAAAGTCTGCTCTGTGTATGGTATACAACATGATTTCAATTTCAACCCTAACAAGAGTGTAGTTATGATTGTGAAAACGAATAATAATAATAATAATAATAATAATAATAATAATAATAATAATAATAATAATAATAATAATAATAATAATAATAATAATAATAACTTTATATGTATATGCAATCATACAGGGGATTGCAGTTCAAAGTGCTTTACATCAGTAAGAAATAAGACATCAAATCTGTGTAAAACAAGCAGCAAGAGCAAAGCATAAAGTGGGATAAAATAATGCAGATATATTGATCAAATCATATCAGAACCTCACGTTCCAATGGGCTTCTTGAATTTCTGTAATGTTACAAAACATGATAAAGGTCATAGTATGCACCCAGCAGATAGTGGGGCGTAGAGATAAAAGTACAAATAAGTAAAATAATAGCAAGGGTAAAATGAGCAGACATATAAAATCACAGTTTTTCACATTAGGATCTAAGATCCCAACAGGCCACCTTGTTTATGGTTTGATTCAGTGTTAGTAGAATAGAAAAGACATGAATGATGAAATTAGCACATAAAGTGCAGACATACTATAAAATCACAGTTTTTTACAGTGCAATAAAATAGTTCTGGATTACTGTTTAACAGTTCAAAATCGTCTTTACCTTCTGTTTGCTATCCAAAGTTTAAAACCTGATAGTCTTCCCTCTTGTTTGATACCCACTTTGACCCTTCGAACCTCCTACTCAGGGCAAACCTCCCTCTCAGGGTGCAGTTCCCTCTCTCAGGGCACAGTTCTAGGCCTGGGTCCTACACTTTTAAAGCATTTAGGATCCTCTTTAAGCTCCCAAGATGGACTAGTGCAAGCTATGTTTGTGACAAAAAATGTCCCCACCTTCCACATGCTCTGCTGATTTATGTTTAGAAAAAAAGGATAATAGGTGTACTGATGTCAAACAAAGCGATACAAGGTACTCCTCTGGTTTGTGGACACATTGGAATCGATGCCTGTTATGTATTTGATCTATGTTGTTTTTGTATTGTTTTTATATATGTAATATGGACCTTGAGTCTGGAATAAAGTCTCCAACATCATCATCTTCATCATTACAGCTGCACTGAATCAGGTGCAATCAAGCCCACACACCTGACCTACTAAGGGGCAATTAACCACAGAGTCCAGTGATTGACAGCTGTCCATCACAGGAATAAATCCACAGAATCCAGTTATTGATAGCTAGATAGATAACCACAGCACCATCAAACCAAGTAGAAACCATGACAGAATGCTTGTTAATGATGGATGGTGTTTTTAGTTGTGAAGCATGACGCAACTATACATTCGTGCTTGAAACATAGAAAGGTCTTCACAGCAAGCGACTGAAGAAATGACATTCGACTAACAATAGCAGCAAGAAGCTACCACCACAATGGCCTCATAAAGTCAGAGCCCCTTTTATTGTCTATGGAGTAGCCTCAACCATGGCTTTTAGTGAAATGTGGTATAGTTATACCAAAGCCACTGTTATAACTTATTTCACAGCACGGTTTACGTGACCCTGAGTTTCAAGAACTGACAGTTTCAAATCATGCTGCAGTGGTGGATACATGACTTAAAGTCCCCATGAAACGGCTAGCAGAATGGTATTTGATTCCACATATTTATGTGTTTCCTGTAAAAACAGGAAGCTAGGGAGCTACTTGTCGTAGTGCTGAATGTGCCAAATTTGTATACGTCCCTGTGTGCTGGATGACTCATCAACATTTCTTTTTTGTTTTCCAGGAAATTACAAACATCTATTTTGATTTCAAGATTCAAGATTCAAGAGGTTTATTTATTTATTTTCTTAAAGTGTCCTTTTTTCCCTTCCGTGTGAGTGAGTGCAGAATGTGTGTTGTGTGTGTGTATTGTGTGTGTTCATGTGTGCTTGTGTGTGGAGAGATCAGTGTTCAGTGTTCTGATGGCCTGAGGGAAGAAGCTGAGCCTTCATTTCAGATTTCATGGGGCCTTTAATGTTACAGGCCCAAAAGTATGAGTTAATAGTAATGCTACGCTATGCTAACTAACTGCTATGTGCTATGAAGTCAGTGTAGCGTAGCATTACATAAATTACAGCCAGGGGGACCAGCAAGTAGCGATTATGTTCCATGTTTATCCTAAAAGTGTCATGAGTCATATAGCTAGCTAGCTATGGCATGTCCTCACCTCTGTAACATTATTTGTTGTCCTCCATGTGTCCATATGTTCCAGGAATTAGTCATATTCTAAAAATGTCATGAGTATATAGCTAACTAGATATGGCATGTCCTGACCTCTTTAATGTGCAATGTGTAATTTGCTGTCCTCCATGTGTCTAACGGTGGTTGTAGCTGTGTCCTTAGCTCCTAATGCTAACTTGTGAGGGTTACGTTAGCTAAAGTAACATTAGGCAATAAAGCTGTGCTTTACAAATCTTGTGTAAGGAGCATAATGCCATTGGAAGTGGTCATTTTAGGAGATGCAGAGGTGAAGCTGTGTTGGTGGACATTTAGTCACATTAATGACAGCTGAGGTAGACATTGGTGCGTTACTGTATATACATGTTCATATTTGACTTGGTGGCACTAGTGGGAGTGGGGGTGACGCAAATGCATAGCAACGCAAATGTAATCCGACGAACATCGGGTCTAGTTCAAAAGCATATCAGTAATCCTATTTGAAGATCAGAGCGATCTGAGAGAATGGAGACAGGTCAGATCCATTCAAACTGTTTGACTGTGAAAGATCTCAAGGTTTTTCAGTGTATATAATGTAAACAAAATTTATATAATGACAGCACTGCTTATAGCCATCTGAGAGCAGCACAGGCAGAGAGAGAGTGTGTTAGCAGGCAGTGGGTCTCCACGGCGAGCAGGGTGTGAGGTCGTTCGTCATCTTGATAAGGATTGCATTAGCAGAATGGTCAGAGAGAGAGAGAGTTTGACACCACTAGAAACAGACGTTTAATGTGTGTGAAGGGTGAACAGCAGTTGCCATGACAGCGCGTCACATGGCAACAAGAAGAGGGGCGGGGCCTGTCATTGCTATGCCGAGATGATAATGATGATGATGATTATTATAATGTGAGTTTTCTTCCGCGTGTGAGTTAGAACAGGACACAGCGTGATACGAGCAGACGTGGAGAGAGAGATTAGAGGGCCCCCTCCTATGCCTCGAGGAGGCTAGCTTCTGCTAACAAAGAAGGGTTTTGGCTAACGACGAGGCCTCAACCACCATTGGACTAACAGAAGCAGCTAGCAGAAGGGACAATAGAGAATAATGAATTTAGTGTTCCATCAAATACTTTTCAAGGACAATACGAAATGGGTGACATCTGAGGCTTTTGTTTATGTAATAAACAACGTGTTCCGAGAAAGGTAACATGTCTGACGGTGTGAATTATTATGATTACGGATTGCATTAAAGGGGAATGACAAAGATGGTACAGCCAGTATGAGAAGACGTCAAAGAAATAAAGACAACGCAGAACTACACAAGCCAACAGATGAAGAGGTGGTACTGGCTGATTGATCGAAATCTAACAACTGGGTGTGTATTTCTGTTTGTTTGTGTGCACTCATTCTTAACCGTGCATGTGTGGATGTAAACATTTTCACTGGTCCCTGCTGCAACCATGGAGACCTTTGTAGACATGGCCGGTCCTGTCCTGGTGGATAAGATGTCTCCTGATTACAGGCTCAGTTGGTGTGTGTGTGTGTGTGTGTGTGTGTGTGTGTGTGTCCAGCACAGTAGGGGTATGTGGTGATGAATAACACAATGTTATCACCTTGAGGCACGATAAGAGACTTCCCCTCAAAGGCTTCTATTTACTACAAGTCTCAACCTGAAACTCTGTCTCTCAGTCTCTCAGTCTCTCTCTCTCTCTCTCTCTCTCTCTCTCTCTCTCTCTCTCCTCTCTCTGATGATGATGATGATGGGGAAGAAACCCTGAAATATTTGTCTGCCTTGACAAAGGTGCAGTAATACTGCTGGGCTTTACTATTGTAATTACACAGACGTACACAAATACACTGTCACACGCACATCACACTTGCAGATACACACATACTCTTTCTCGCAATTGCACACACACACACACACACACACACACACACACACACACACACACACACACACACACACACACACACACACACACGATATAATCTCATCTTTGAATAACTTCCTCTCATATTGTAATCTTTCCTGCCAGACTCCACACAGAGCACCATTCCAGGCCCATTGTTAATCTGATGGTTACCTCACAAAGTCACTCAGGAACATGGAGCCATGATACCCAGTAGGTATGGACCTGAGTTCTGAGGTATCAATACACAGTTTTTGGGGTCTATGTTTCAATGCCCAGTAGACAGTTTGTGTAAGAGTGAGAGAGACCTATCGGAGTTGAAGAGCTAGAGAGAGAGGGAAAGAAAGAGAGAGAGCGAGAGTGAGAGAGGACCACCCATCAGAGTTGAAGAGATCTAGAGAGAGAGTGAGAGAGACCCATCAGAGCTAGAGAGAGAGATGAGGAGAGCTAGAGAGAGAGAGAGCCCATCAGAGTGAAGAGAGCTAGAGAGAGAGAGAGAGAGAGAGAGAGACCCATCAGAGTTGAAGAGAGCTAGAGAGAGAGACCCATCAGAGTTGAAGAGAGCTAGAGAGAGAGAGAGAAGAGAGAGAGAGAGAGAGAGAAGACCATCAGAGTTGAAGAGAGCTAGAGAGAGAGACCCATCAGAGTTGAAGAGAGAGAGAGAGACCCTCAGAGTTGAAGAGAGCTAGAGAGAGAGAGAGACCCATCAGAGTTGAAGAGAAGAGAGAGAGAGAGACCCATCAGAGCTGAAGAGAGCTAGAGAGAGAGAGACCCATCAGAGTTGAAGAGAGAGGAGAGAGAGAGAGAGACCCATCAGGGTTGAAGGGAGCTAGAGAGAGAGAGAGACCCATCAGGAGTTGAAGAGAGAGAGAGAGAAGACCCATCAGAGTTGAAGAGAGAGAGAGAGAGACCCATCAGAGTTGAAGAGAGAGAGAGAGAGAGAGAGAGACCCATCAGAGTTGAAGAGAGAGAGAGAGACCCATCAGAGTGAAGAGAGCTAGAGAGAGAGAGAGAGACCCATCAGAGTTGAAGAGAGCCAGAGAGAGAGACCCATCAGAGTTGAAGAGAGCTAGAGAGAGAGAGAGCTAGAGAGAGAGACCCATCAGAGTTGAAGAGAGCTAGAGAGAGAGACCATCAGAGTTGAAGAGAGCTAGAGAGAGAGAGAGAGAGAGAGAGAGACCATCAGAGTTGAAGAGAGCTAGAGAGAGAGAGAGAGAGAGAGAGAGACCCATCAGAGTTGAAGAGAGCTAGAGAGAGAGACCCATCAGAGTTGAAGAGAGAGAGAGAGACCCATCAGAGTTGAATAGAGCTAGAGAGAGAGAGACCCATCAGAGTTGAAGAGAGAGAGAGAGACCCATCAGAGCTGAAGAGAGCTAGAGAGAGAGAGACCATCAGAGTTGAAGAGAGAGAGAGAGAGAGAGAGAGAGAGAGAGACCCATCAGGGTTGAAGGGAGCTAGAGAGAGAGAGAGACCCATCAGAGTTGAAGAGAGAGAGAGAGACCCATCAGAGTTGAAGAGAGAGAGAGAGAGACCCATCAGAGTGAAGAGAGAGAGAGAGAGAGAGAGAGAGAGAGAGACCCATCAGAGTTGAAGAGAGAGAGAGAGACCCATCAGAGTTTGAAGAGAGCTAGAGAGAGAGAGAGACCCATCAGAGTTGAAGAGAGCCAGAGAGAGAGAGAGAGAGAGAGAGAGACCATCAGAGTTGAAGAGAGAGAGAGAGACCCATCAGAGTTGAAGAGAGCTAGAGAGAGGAGAGACCCATCAGAGTTGAAGAGAGCTAGAGCGAGAGAGAGACCCATCAGAGTTGAAGAGAGAGAGAGAGAGAGAGAGAGAGAGACCCATCAGAGTTGAAGAGAGAGGAGAGAGAGAGACCCATCAGAGTTGAAGAGAGAGAGAGAGAGAGAGACCCATCAGAGTTGAAGAGAGCTAGAGAGAGAGAGAGACCCATCAAAGTTGAAGAGAGCGAGAGAGAGAGAGAGACCCATCAGAGTTGAAGAGAGCGAGAGAGAGAGACCCATCAGAGTTGAAGAGAGCTAGAGAGAGAGAGAGACCCATCAAAGTTGAAGAGAGCTAGAGAGAGAGAGAGAGAGAGGAGAGAGAGTGAGAGAGACCCATCAGAGTTGAAGAGAGCTAGAGCGAGAGAGAGACCCATCAGAGTCTGAAGAGAGAGAGAGAGAGAGAGAGACCCATCAGAGTGAAGAGAGAGAGAGAGAGAGAGAGATTCATTCAAATTCAAAAGCGAGCCATAACATTTTACACACACCTCCAATCAAGTGACCCCCCACTCCTACCACTACAAAGCCCTTCAGAGCCAGAGATGACCCAGATAAGAGTCCCCTCTGCCAGCTAGTCAGAAATCTCTGCCCACAAACGCTTCAGGACAGATACCAAGAAATCTGGCCCAACCAAATAATCTCAAAACAAAAAGAAAATTATATAGAATATTGGAACAAATCAACCAAATCTCAAAGTAAATTAGAATTCTACTTGACCCTAAACAGAGAGTACACGGTGGCAGAATACCTGACTACTGTGAATGAGATAAAATTAAGAAAAACATTGACACGGTACAGACTGAGTGGACATAGTCTAGCCATTGAAACAGGCCGTCACAGGCAGAACTGGCTGCCCAGAGAGGCCAGGCTGTGTTCACTTTGCCATCAGGGGGACATTGAGACAGAACCTCACTTCCTGCTATACTGTGAGAAATACAAGGATCTAAGAGAAGTCTTCTTTGATCAAATAAACAAAATTGACGCACAGTTTATCCATCTCCCTGATCACCAAAAGCTGCTATACATGTGTGGGGAGAAAAGTCAGTGTACAGCATTAGCTGCAAAATATGTAGACGGTTGTCACAAAATACGAGAACAAGCCCTGTAAATGTATCTGAGTGGCCACACTTGAAAAATGACTACCCGATCGAGTGACTATTTTGTAAATTAATATGTTTCTTGTTGATTGTCTTTACTGTTATTACTAATATTATGATATTTTATTGCTTAATATATATGTTATTGTTTGTATGTTGAACTTGCTTTGGCAATAAGTATGTAATATTTCATGCCAATAAAGCCTATTTTAATTGAATGAATTGAAATGAGACCCATCAGAGTTGAAGAGAGCTAGAGAGAGAGAGACCATCAGAGTTGAAGAGAGAGAGAGAGAGAGAGAGACCATCAGAGTTGAAGAGAGAGAGAGAGAGAGAGAGACCCATCAGAGTTGAAGAGAGCTAGAGAGAGAGAGAGAGACCCATCAGAGTTGAAGAGTGAGAGAGACCCATCAGAGTTGAAGAGAGCTAGAGAGAGAGAGAGACCCATCAGAGTTGAAGAGAGCTAGAGAGAGAGAGAGAGAGAGAGAGAGAGAGAGAGACCCATCAGAGTTGAAGAGTGAGAGAGACCCATCAGAGTTGAAGAGAGCTAGAGAGAGAGAGACCCATCAGAGTTGAAGAGAGAGAGAGAGACCCATCAGAGTTGAAGAGAGAGAGAGAGAGAGACCCATCAGAGTTGAAGAGAGCTAGAGAGAGAGAGACCCATCAGAGTTGAAGAGAGAGAGAGAGAGAGACCCATCAGAGTTGAAGAGAGAGAGAGAGACCCATCAGAGTTGAAGAGAGAGAGAGAGAGACCCATCAGAGTTGAAGAGAGAGAGAGAGAGACCCATCAGAGTTGAAGAGAGAGAGAGAGAGACCCATCAGAGTTGAAGAGAGAGAGAGAGAGAGAGAGAGAGAGAGAGAGAGAGAGAGAGAGAGAGACCCATCAGAGTTGAAGAGAGCCAGAGCTAGAGAGAGAGAGACCCATCAGAGTTGAAGAGAGCTATAGAGGGAGAGAGAGATGAGGACAGAGAAGGAGGAGGTTGGAGTCACACAGTGCAGCAGCTTATGTATCTTCTCCATCTCTCCTCATCAAATAATCTCTCCTTTTTCTCCTCCTCCTTATGACATGGACACACCATGGACCAACCTAACCCATATATCCTTGTCTTAATGTCCTAATGTCCTAAATGGAGTGTTTTGTTCCTCGCTTTGTCTTCTTCCTGCTGAGCTCACATGGCGGACCGCTTCTAAACA